>NC_079191.1:130887720-131220720 GCF_029499605.1 Hyla sarda | reverse complement strand
TGTCCACAGCAACCAATCAAGGCTTTTTCAAGCAGAACTTAGATTGGCTGATATGAGTAACTTTATGCTGGGTTCACACCACGTTTTTTTTACCACAGTGAAGACAATTTTTCATTTGGTACTGCAAAAAAGGAGACTGCAAGAACTGGGTGTAACTAGATGCCTATTGGCCAGTTGGATCCTGCTGCCATTTTAGACGGTAAAGAAAAACATAAGTGGCTTCAGTCATACAGACGTTTAAATGGTCACTGTCAGATCCAAAAACTTTGGATATGTTGTTACTGATGAAAAGTAAAGACCTTTGGTAATATGGTTGGAAAAAATAAAATATTTGAATATTTTATGAAGAAAACGGCTCCTAAAAAAATCCCACCACTAGGGGTCCCCATACTTACTGGGACACTAACCAGTCCTGCAACAGCATCAGCTTGCCAATGGGTCATGGAAAAAGATGACTCATGGACAAGGCTGCATGAGCAGACCCACCAATCACCTCCCACCACCACAAGGAGGGACACGCCCCCTTCACCTGAGAGGATTTCTAACACTGTGAGCTAGTGAAAAGTGGGATTTTTATTTTTTTTAAAACATAGGTGATTGAGGCATAAAAATTTGATGTATATGGTCAGGAGTACTGAGTAACTTTTTTTTTGTGGCATCTGACAGGTACACTTTAAGTGGCATCTTGTTCTACTGTTCTAGCTTTTTGTACCATATCATATCGGTGGTAGGACACACGGACATTGCCATCTCCAAAAATGCAGTAGAGCAGAATTCAGCGGAACATGAAAATTTTTGGGTGGACGTCTGTTCTGCCAACGGAATTCTGCAGTGTGTACAGAGCAATAGAATCCCATTTAAAACAATGGGACTATGTTGCACATAGAATTCCACCGGCTGAATGTTTGCAGTATAGTCGAGGCCTTAAAAATGTGATGTGAACCTGGCCTTACCTTTAGTCTGCATTAGTTTTGATGATGACACCTTTACTTTACTACAGCAGGGGCCTATAGGGCAGTATGCAGTTATCCAGAGTCCTACCAGTTACTGGGACAAGAGGAACAATCTTGGGCTGAATTACATTAAGTGACTGAATTAGTGACTGTCCATCTCTTTAGTATATGGAGGCCAGCAAGTTGAGGGAAGGAAGGCTAAAGCTGAAGAACAGTGCTCATTGCTGTCATCTCCTCCTCCTGATGATTCTGCACATAGCTTGTGGGATGTTCTAAAGCTCTCCTAAGGCTGGGTTCACACTGCCGTTTTCCCATACATAACATGCATCAGGAAAGTTCCCAAGATCCACCCTTAACATCTCCATACAGACCTATTGATTAAGTGGATACCATTTAAACCCATGAGTGACTGATTGCACTGAGTGGCTATCATTTGGAAGCTACGTTATGAGATTATAATGTTAGGGAGAGTTATGGAAGGGGTGGGGGGGCAGTGTTAAAAATAAAAATACACGTGTAAGTGTCTGTTGTGCTGCTGCACTGCCAGGAGGGAACTAGGTGACATCATTTGGCTATCCTGACATACCACTCCGGGTGAAGGACTGTATCATTGGGTCTGAGTGAGTGGTCCTTATCGGACCTTATATCATTTTTTTTTAGCTGGCAGCGATTACTTACCAGCTTTATCATATTTAGTTACTGTTTCCTACTGTCTATATCCCCTGATGAACCCTGTATTGCTCCACTATCTGTTTTGGAGGGAGGGAAACGCGTCGGGATTGATTACTTCTTCCTAGTGTTTAATTGCACAGGTTGCATTGTGTAGGACAACACTGTTGTGATAGTTGATGGTATTGGAACCCCATTGATTTGTATTGGCTCTCCATCCATCGGACCTATACTTAAGATAAGTAGTCCTCAAGAAACAAATACAAATTTACATTATCACTAAATCCTATTAAAGGTTAAGTTTTAATTGAGCTAACTATTCTACTTCTGTGAACTCTGTTGTGCTTACCCCATCATGTGAACTGCTTTGGTCTGTCTCATGCCAGAAACGCTGCACTTCCAGATTCAGCATGGCTGTGCGGTGCCCTGTGCCTACAATTCCCCTTATCCTTGTTGTGGACTCGCTCGCTATGTGGGCATCCCACGTTAGGTACTGAATGCATGGACACTCTCACTGATAATTCTTACAGGGATATTCTGAATATGGGCAAAAAGGGTGGGGAAAACTGGGAAGTCACATGATGCAGTGGAGGGGTTGGCCCAAAATGGCCTCAGGACCAGGTAAAATGGGGCCAGACAGTCATCAAAACCTGAAATTGACTACAAAGACTTCCAGTTGGCAGCATGGAAATTTAAACAATGGTATGCCTTAAAAAAGGTAATGAATGCATATTAGGACTTTTAATAACTATTGTGAGTGCATGCAGTTACAAGATATTAAAATTGGCCAGATTCCCGCTTTAATAGCTTTCCATGATATATCTGTTAAGAGGGTTGTCCAGGGAGCATAGAAGGTACTAACGTTTCTAACTAAGCTTCCATTGACATATGTTGGGAGCATTTCCTGGCGTGTGAACCCAGCCTTACTTCCACTGCAGGGATACAAAGAGGCCTGTCCAAACCAGACAACCCTTTTAGGCAATGTTTCCCAACCAGGGTGCCTCCAGCTGTGGCAAAACTACAATTCCCAGCATGCCCGGACAGCCTTCGGCTGTCCGGGCATGCTGGGAGTTGTAGTTTTGCCACAGCTGGAGGCACCCTGGTTGGGAAACACTGCTTTAAGGAGTCAAAGAACAAAAAGTACAGGAACCAAGAAACCACTGATTGCGTGAAACCCACTGCCGGCAGAACAAAAAAGGAAACCCTACAAGAATAAAACTGCTAATATTAAACATACATAGGAGATCCTTAGTAAGGCCACACCTGGAATGTAAAGCACACAAGACACAGAGCAAATAAGCAAGCCAAGCACAGAAATGCACAGTGCAGAGTAAATAAGATTAGCGTCTACAAGGCTGGCAGAGCATTCTGAGGTTACAAGGGACTCAGGACTGGCACACACCCACATTAATCCTCAAAGACTGAAGAACAAACTCACAAGAAAGTTAGCTTCCCCTTATATCTTTACACGTATCAAATAAAAAAGGTATAAAAAGACAGGGACAAAGAAAGACAAAAATAAGACACAGAAGGAGGGAGGTCTAAATGAAAGATGTCCATACACCTTATCCTAAAGTTAGCTGAACCTGCCGCTGGTGCATGGCGACATCCTGAGTCTTCACCAAAAAATGATAAAATGATGTACATGGAGAGGGGTCGGGGGTGTTTGATTTTAAACGTCTGACTTTATTGTTCTGGGAAAGATAAGCTACAACCAGAGCTGTCTGGCTGCGACTTACCTATTCCCTGCAATAGGAAACAAATTAAAGGGGTATTCCAGAAAGTTAAAAAGATTTGTAAATTACTTCTATAAAAAAAATAAAAAAAAAATATCTTAATCCTTCCAATAATTATCAGCTGCTGAAGTTGAGTTCAACAGTGCTCTCTGCTGACATCTCTGCTTGTCTAGGGAACTGCACAGAGGAGAAGAGGTTTGCTATGGGGATTTGCTTCTACTCTGGACCATTCCTGAGACAGATGTCATCAGAGAGTACTTAGACAGAAAAGAACAACTCAACTTCAGCAGCTCATAAGTACTGAAAGAATTAAAATTTCTTAATAGAAGTAATTTACAAATCTGTTTAACTTTCTGGAGCCAGTTGAGATATATATAAGTTTTTTCCTGGATAACCCCTTTAACATTCAGCCATGCCGAATATTCATGTGTATGGGGAGGTTGGGAGAGATAACTGACAGTTATTGAAAGCGTATGAAGCCTTTAACTTCATTATTCTTCATTCTCATTTCCTAATGATGTAAGAATGAAGAAAAATGTATATGCATAAGATGGGTGGGCATAGTGCAGCATGCAGGACGGAGGCAAGGGAGGCTAGGCAAGCCGGTGTGAGGTGGTTTTTTGCGCCCCCGTAGATCCATGCGTCCGCTCCTCCCCCAGCTCTCCGAACATTTCCGAAGCTAGAGCTGGGGGAGGGCAGAGCAAGGGGAGAGAGAAGGTCCACGCCCCCTCCCTCATCTCCCCTCCCTGAGCTCGGCTGGACGCAGATCTCTACGGCACGCCCCCTCCCTGAGGACATAGATCTCCACGGCAGGTCCCCTTCCTCATCTCCCCGAGCTGAGGACGTAAATCTCCACGGCAGGTCCCCTCCCTCATCTCCCTGAGCTGAGGACATAGAGCAGTGCTCCCAATGAGCTCTATATGTAAAGGGGGACATACTGCATGGGCTAAAGGGGGACATACTGTACAGGCTCAAAGTCCCCCTTTAGCCCGTACAGTATGTCCCCCTTTAGCCCGTACAGTATGTCCCCCTTTAGCCCGTACAGTATGTCCCCCTTTAGCCCGTACAGTATGTCCCCCCTTTACACATAGAGCTCATTGGGAGCACTGCTCTATGTCCTCAGCTCGGGGAGATGTGGGAGGGGACCTGCCGTGGAGATCTATGTCCTCATGGAGGGGGCGTGCCGTAGAGATCTGCGTCCAGCCGAGCTCAGGGAGGGGAGATGAGGGAGGGGGCGTGAACCTCCTCCCTCCCCTTGCTCTGCCCTCCCCCAGCTCTAGCTTCGGAAATGTTCGGAGAGCTGGGGGAGGAGCGGACGCATGGATCTACGGGGGCGCAAAAAACCACCTCCCACCTCCATTGTGCACTAAACAGAATTACCATTAGCAACCGGGGCCATATCTTCACGATGCAGGGATGAATATAAGAAAGTGATGCCTCATTTTACTCCTGTTCACCTGTACTACAGTATATTACAACACCAACAACAAAAACAGACATACTAAAGGGGCCCATACAAGACTGAAGTTGATGAAAATGGCCGATTTCAACCAAAGCAATAGCTTTTCGCACCAACATTTTTGTTTGGTTGCAGCCATATTGGATATTTTTGTGACAAAATTGATGAGTTTGGCGCCAAAACTGGTGATTTTTGCACCAAATTTTACATCCTAGAAAATTCTGGCACAAAACTCTCGAAATATTCTGCACTCACATTTCTGAGCTTAAATGTGAGTGCAGGTGCAGTGACTAAGAAAAATAAAATAAAAATATATACATAATATACATAAATAAATAAATAAAACTACAACCATTTCTGTGATTTCTACACTATCAAAAAGCTGGTGTGAATTTTTTTTTATGTAAACTGGACTCTCCCCCCCCCCCCCTTTGAAAATATCATGTAAAGCAGACAATATACATGGACACGTCCACTTTTACAAAACTGATGTGAACAGTGTAAACCGCAGCACAAAGCTCTTTGAAAATGTGGTCGATACTTTTTTTGGGTGCAGAATTCTTTGAGAATCTCCCCCATTGTTCTCAGAACATTCCCAGAAAGAAAGGGCGTCCTTCCACCTGGTGTCACATGTCTGGCCAGTTTTAATTAATGTAAAAGCCAAATGGGAGCAAAATGTTTATGCCTGCTTCTGCTAAATGACAGCTCACCAGATCTGTCTCTCTCAGTTCATCTTAAGTGGAGCTTCTCACTAGGGATCGACCGATTATCGGTATGGCCGATATTATCGGCCGATAAGATTTTGGGCATTATCGGTATCGGCAATTACCTTGCCGATAAGCAGATAATGCCCCGCCCCCCGCACAGCGAACGCCCCCCCCCCCCGACCCGCCGCACCGCGACCGCCCCCCTTGACCCACAGCACCGCGTCGCACCCCCCACCCTAGTGCTGGGCGGTATACCGGTATGGATTTTTGCCCATACCGCTATACCGGTCGGGCCCCTCCCCCACCCTCTGAGTCAAAAAAAATTAAACTTACCCGTAATGGGGGTGGTCCGGGCCATCCATCGTTCCTGTAGTGTACGGGGGCGTTCCGGGTGAAGGGTGAACCGGTCCGGGCTGTCCTTCTCCGGCGGTCATCTTCTCCACTACGGGCAGGCTCCGGTCTAGTAGCTGCATAGACGCCGCTACGTCAGGTGCGTCGCTGCGCACAGGCGTCACTGCGCAGCGGCGTCTATGCTGCGTTACTAGGCCGGAGCCTGCCCCGAGTGGAGAAGATGACCGCCGGAGAAGAAGGACAGCCCGGACCGGTTCACTCTTCACCCGGAACGCCCCCAGACACTACAGGAAGGATGGATGGCCCGGACCACCCTGACAGGTAGGGGGAGAGAAGCGGGTGGCGGCGGCGGCCTATGGCACCGCAAAAGCCACTGCAGTGCATTGATTTAAAGCGCCCGCTTTAAATCAATGATCTGCAGCGGTGTCACGGGGGGATAAATAGCCGATAACTTATACCGATCGGTATAAGTTATCGGCTATCGGCCCTAACCTCCACCGATTATCAGTATCGGCCCTAAAAAACCGATATCGGTCGATCCCTACTTCTCACTGCCTTTTGGGACATTTATTTTACTGGAGATTTTAGGACTAGTCTTCAGCTTCATCACTGCAATGTGCCTGAAGCCATCGGAAACCAGAAGCTCACTCTGCTGAGATAAATGTTAAAAGCTGTAGGGGTGCGTTCCCACTTGGCGTATACGCAGCATATTTCACGCTGCGCAAAATTTACCGCAGCAGTGGGAAATACGCTGTGTATTCCTTGCTCACAATACACACAGGGCTTTCCAGCGGCAGCCCTATGTGTGCAGTGAGCTTTGGAGGCGGAGCCACGTGTCAGTCACACCGGCACAGGGCCCCGCCTCCAAAACTCACTACACACATAGGGCTGCCGCCAGAAAGCCCTGTGTGTATAGTGAGCAAGGAATACACAGCTTTTTCACGCTGCTGCCGTAAAAACGCACCCCAAGATGGAACGGACACTAAACCCCATCTTCAAGGAAAGACTTGCTGGTGGTCTGCGGTCTCAAAATGTAAAGACTAGTTATATTTAACTCCTTGATGATCAATTAGACCCAACACCAACAGGACACGGGATTTGCCTTTTCAAACGATGCAATTGTTTGAGAGAGAGACACACTGGGCTGTGTACCTGCAATCTGTTTTCCTCCTCCAAAGGATCCAGACTGCCCCCTAAAATGAAAATCAAGGCTTTTCTCTCATCCTTGACTACTCAAACTCGCGTGCAGCCGTCACTTGCGTTTCTACTACTGTATGTTCTCAATGCAGCCTCCTAAATGTAATCCCCTTCCACACTCCCTTTAGCTTATTGCAAAAGCCAGTGTATCGGTAACCCGTTCTTTCTCCACATGTCTGCGCCAGATTTTGCATCAGAATTGAAAAAACCCCAACTAACTCTCCATTTTGCTAAGAAAACTCGGAAAAAGGGGCGTGGCAGCAGGGAAAAGGGGGTGTGGTCTATGAAAAGGGGCGTGTTCCCGACATTTTCACAAAAACCCAACATATTTACTAAGGTTTCCACATAAAATGTGGTGGATTTGAGCTGAGGAAAACCCTACAGATCAGAGCATATGTAAAAAAAAGCAAAATGTAGGGAAAGGGGAAAATGTAGGGAAACCTTAGTAAATACTGTGGAAAATAAATTGTAGGGAATTAAAACCCACAAAGAAACCTACACAACACTCTTAGTAAATGAGGGCCTATGTATGTTAGACCTTAGACTTGAGCTCCATTAAGAGGAGTTGTCAATAGCATCTGACAGTGAAAGTACACTGCATAATATACACCTAAAGGCACAGTACAGGTATACACCACCACAATGGGGCAGATAACCTGCAGCAGAAAAGATTACTAATATGTTGTATTTCTGCATCAGTAACCTACATGGTTATTGTCTAGATCAGTGTTTTCCAACCAGGGTGCCTCCAGATGTTGCAAAACTACAACTCCCAGCATGCCTGGACAGCCTTTGGCTGTCCAGGCATGCTGGGAGTTGTAGTTTTGCAACATCTGGAGGCACCCTGGTTGGAAAACACTGGTCTAGACGGCAGTAACAACTAACACTTTAGTTTAAAATATTTTTTCCCTGTAAAATATAATTTAAGAAAGCCAGTAAGAAAATATCTAGACATAGCAGAATTTTTCCACTGTGGATTTTACAATATCTGCTACACGCCCCTTCTATTAAAGACGTCACCAGCATAAACAATCCTCTTTCATTTCATCATCACAACGCGATGAATTCCATGTTTTTTTTGTTTTCTTTTTAAGCCTATTATCTACATGTATTGTGCTGCAAATTGCTGCAGACTTCATGTTTGAAGCCTGCACTAAAAATCTGCAGAACAAAAGGTGCATTGTTTAAACATACCATAAGGTGTGATGGGATTCTAAAGGATTTTTAGACTGCACTGAAAATCCTTGGTAGGGCTGGGTTCACACCACGTTTTGCAATACAGTTCGCGTATGATGTTTTTGATTTAAAAATAACGGATTCCTCAAAACCTGACTAAACTGTATCAAAACGTGTGTATAAATTTTAATCCATATACGGTATGAAAAATGATGTCCGGTTGCATCTGTTTTTTAAGAAGAAAAAAACGTATACGTTTTCAACTTTTCAATCCATTATGAATAAAGTTTCACTTGTTTGATTGAAATTCCAAGAAAAAAAAAAACTGTGCAAAGTCAAAAACCACATTTTGAAAACCGGATAGAACCGTACGCACATACGGTTCTGTACGGTTCCCATGTTAAAAAAACAAAAACATATACGTTTCAATACCTTTTTTCACCCGGCCCAAAAACCGTGGTAGACTACGGTTTTGGGTACGGGAAAAAACTGACAAAACCGTACAGGATGCAAAATGGATACAACCAGATGCATCTTTTGGCATACGGTTTTCAATGGAGAGTCAATGCATACGGTTTTCAATGCGGTTTTGTACAGTTTTTACATAGAAAACGTATACGGGAACTGTATTGCAAAAACAGGGGGTGAATGCAGCCTAACTTAAGTTACAATCCATGTGGAAAAAGTCTGCTATGGGTAGATTTGACCTACTAGTTGCAGTTGCAAAGCGACAGCAGATAAGTTAATAAGCACATAAAGCAACAGGAAGCAGATGGTTGCCCAGCAGCAATAGCACAGACAATCACACTAAACATTAAAGGGTTTTCATTTTGGAAACCTAATCCAACCTAAAAGCATCAAGGCTAAATCCCTATAAAAATTGGTGCCTGCCTTTAAATTCATGGTGCAAGTTGTAGTGTCTCACATAGTGTGCTCACACTGATGGGTCTTACAGCAGCCTCTAACCATGGACTCTGATTGACAATGGGTCCAGTTCTCACAGAATCCCGAAAGTCTTCGTGTATCAATTCCTCAAGTTCCTTGTAGTTATTCCAATTGAAGCATCTATAGTTTGCCATACATTGCTTGTGAATTCGCATTATATGGACATATGAGGTAGGGTCATTTGTTTCATCCCAAATTCACAGTGTATACTTGGGGGAGATTTGTTAAAACCTGTCTAATGGAAGAGTGGTACAGTTGCTCCTAGTAACCAATCAGATCGCTTCTTTCATTTTTCAGAGGCCTTTTCAAAAATGAACAGAAGAAATTTAGCAAAAACACTGCAGCGGCACTTCCACCCAAATAGGTCAGGATACATGGAATTTTCAGTTTCAATAGTTCCTTTATTGAAAATGTAATAAAAATACAGAAAATAAAACAATAAAATCTCATATGAAGTGGCAAGACGCGTTTTGGGAGGGTAATGTCCCTTTTTCGGCAGTATAGAGATAGCGTTCGGCACTGCACTACATAAATGTGGCTATATGGCAAGTTCGTGTACACCTGTGTCAAAGGTGGCAACTGCAGTAGATCCGGACTGGGGTGCTCAATTCTTAGAAGACAGTCTATAAGAATGCAGCAATTGAAAAGATGAATGGCACTCACCAGTCTCGTGGTATCGCAAACGTGTTTTATTCCATGAAATGCAACATAGTAATAGGCAAGGCAAGGGAGGACTCGGACGCCGTCCACGCAGCGGTGATGGCTATTTCGTGCGCAAGGCACACTTTTTCATTTGCAAGGTAAGAGGTCGTACCTTGCAATTGAAAAAGGGAGATTACCCTCCCGAAACGCGTCTTGCCACTTCATGTGAGATTTTATTTTCTGTATTTTTATTACGTTTTCAATAAAGGAAATATTGAAACTGAAAATTCCTTGTATCCTGACCTCCTTGGGTAAAGGGCCACTGAAGTTCCCGTCTACACCACTGCTGGCCTGCACACCACTGTTTAACAAGATATTACTTGAAAGTCACCACAGGTGACAGCACTCTCAACAGAGGCTATCCCGCCATATAACTACCTACGTGGACACGAGGCGCTACCATCTCCTACATCTTTTCCTCTATCCTTTTTAAAAATGAAAGCAGTCTGATTGGTTGCTATGGGCAACTGCTTTTGCCCTACACAGGTTTTGGTAAATCTCCCCCACAAAGTCCTTTCATTATAGCAGCTGGCCATATAATGACCACACAGCTATGCAGCCTCTTACAGTTTCAGTACGCTTATATCAGGAGTCTTTCTCCAAATAATTAAATGACCAGGACAAATTTTGTAGCCTCAGGTACCATTTACACAAACATAATCCACAAGCAGATTATGTGGCTACCCCACTGACTTCAGGAGTTCTGCAGCAAATCGGCTTGAGGAAAACCCGCAGCGGATTAAAAGCGTGTGAATGTACACTAAGGGTGCATTCACACACTGGATCAGCTGCAGATGTGAAGTTACGGATTTTACAAGGCTCTGCCTTGTAAAATTTTACAACTTTAAATCCACAACTGCGGATTTTACAACTTTAAATGCGCAGTGGATCCAGTGTGTGTGAATACACTATAAGGTTGCTCTTACACTGTGAATTTCTAATGACAAAACCAGATGTGGAATCATACATTAGATCATATAAAGAACAGATGCTGCCTCTACTCTTTTGAATACACTCCTGATGTGAATTTAAAGGGGTGCTGCACTGCTCAGCATTTGGTACAAACTATTCCGAATGCTGGAGCCAGGAGCTCGTGACGTTGTAGCCCCACCCCTCATGAAGTCACGCCCTGCTCCCTCAATGCTAGTCTATGGGAGGGTGTGTGACAATTGTCACGCCCCTCCCATAGACTTGCATTGAGGGGGTGGGATGTAACATCATAATGGGGCGGGGCTATGATGTCACGAGCTCCTGGCTCCGGCGTTCGGAACAGTTTGTACCTAACCCTGAGCAGCAGAGTACCCGTTTAAATCAATAAAAAATAGGAGCAGTCACATCTGTTCTTTACATTCATTATAATCCATGGCTGGATTTGGCTGCGAATCTGTAGCAAAAACTGCACAGTGTAAGAGCTTAGGTGTGTATTCACACACACCAGATCTGCTGCAGATTTTAAGTTGTAAAATCCGGAGTTGAGGATTTGAAGTAGCATCTGTTCTTTATTTTATTTAGTCATTATTTAAAACTGCACCACAGAACGTCGGCAAAACTGCACTGTGTAAGAGCACTTGAAGGAAGTAAACAGTGAAGGTTTTCATTCAATAAATGCAGCGGAAACTTATGGAAACTGTGAGGAATTGATACACAAAACATATCAGAAGATTGCAGAACTTTTTATAATACAAAGGAGGAGAATCTATTTAGATTGGAGATCTCCTTAAATTTCTACAATCGATTCTTATGTACTCACTCAATGGCCGCCTGTTTCTGTAGTTTTTCTCTTTCCCATGAAGACAGGTTGAGGTCTCCACCTATGAAGAAGATGATGTTTGAGGACTTCTGTTTGTAATGCACAACAAGCTGAAAACACTTGGGAGATAATAATTGGGGGATAATTCTCAAAACCTGCGCAAAGCTACAGTGGACCAGTTGCAACTTCTTCATGGTTGCTCTGCACAGGTTTTGATAAAGTTCCCCATAATCTTTTAGTAAGATCTTCATTGGAAACCAACTGCAAAATGTACAAAATGTGACTTCATGCAGTATGTCAGTATAAACACATACACGCCAGGGATAAGGCATGCATTACTTACACCCTAAGCCACTGCAAACCTGCCTAGATTTTTTATTGTAAGGTCCTGACATAAGCTTGGACATGGTCAATATAAGGTCTACTTACCTTTAAGGTGGTTCACAAAGTACAACATGACAACAGCTACAATGGCCACTGCAAACAAAGAAGGACAAAGCAATGAAAACAACAGAAATGTTTATATCACTGTATCAAATCTGTCACACCATATCAAAAGACAGATGAGGAAAATATCCATGACATGAAACTAATAGAGAGAATTAGAAAACTTTATTTTTACCATATGTTCCTAATGGGTGGCGCCACAAATGAGTAGTTGTCAAAAAACATACACTTACCAAAAACAATGTCACTGTCAGTTTGATAGCGAGCATAATATTTTGGTTTCTTGAATGTAGTCTAAATGTTGCTTTATGAACGCTGACAGTAAAAGGGTAAAGGATACAGTTTTTCATGTAAAAGTTCCCTGGGGGGCAGCACAAAATAAAAGTTGTAGCCGTTGCCAGTCCCTGCTATCAATGCCTCCCCTTTTCACTCCTGTCACACAGGAAATGCCTGCTTAGCCCATCACTAGCCACAGCAGTGGCCCAGCAGACGGGGCATTTCTTGCATGTCAGGACAGTAAAGAAGAAACATTGACAGCAGGGACTGGTAACAGCAGAAGAAAGCTGAACCCCTTAAAAACCCAAGAAAATTTGAAATGTTCTTCTTCTATGAGCCAGAAACTGGAGTGGAGTACAGCATAATGCCAATGTGTTTTCTGGAGTAATGAGGCTTCTTTCATTATCTACCAGGCTGATGGATAAATCTTTGTTTGCTGGATGCCCACAGCATTCTACACTTAGCTGAATATACCGTATAATGCCTACTGTAAGGCTTGATGGAGGTGAACAGTGATAATGAGTTGTTTAGGGTCGGGTCCCTAATATCCAATGAAGCGTTATTTTAATGCTACCGCATAAAAAAACACATGTTAGGCCAATCAACCATAAATCACTTCCATCAACAATCTGAAAGCAGTACCTGGAGCTAAGATATCAGTAGCAGATCATTTGTCTTGTAAGTTTTTACATACAGTGGTTCAAAAAAGTATTTAGTCAGACACCAATTGTGCAAGTTCTCCCACTTAAAAAGATGAGAGAGGCCTGTAATTTCCATCATAGGTATATCTCAACTATGAGAGACAGAATGGGGAAAAAAATCCAGAAAATCACATTGTCTGATTTTTCAAGAATTTCTTTGCAAATTATGGTGGAAAATAAGTATTTGGTCAATAACAAAAGTTCATCTCAATACTTTGTTATATACCCGTTGTTATATAAAAAAGGAAAAAGAACAAAAAAGACACAATCACCCCTAGTGAAGTACAATTGGACAGTATTATTCCAAATAAAATACAAGAATCCCACTCACCATGTTGTGTTGCGCTGAGAGCACAACACCTCTTATCGCATGTAGAGTGGTAATCAATGGTCCTGCAGCTCGCTATCCTCCCGGTCACTGGGATCTGTCAACGGTGATAAGATTTGCACAAAGGTAAAAAACTGGATATTTCTATGCGGCGCTGGACCAAAAAGGCGAAGGGAGAGCAAGCTCTTGATGATGAACAAACTGGCATTTATTATAGCACATACAACGCATTTCAAGCCCATAAAGGCACCTTGTCCTGAGGAAGGGCCCTTTACAGGCTTGAAACGCATTGTATGTGCTATAATAAATGCCAGTTTGTTCATCATCAAGAGCTTGCTCTCCTTTCGCCTTTTTGGTCCAGCGCCACATAGAAATATCCAGTTTTTTACCTTTGTGCAAATATACCCTTTGTTGGCAATGACAGTGGTAAGTCTTCACAAGGTGCTGGTATTTTGGCCCATTCCACCATGCAGATCTCCTCTAGAGCAGTGATGTTTTGGGGCTGTCGCTGGGCAACACAGACTTTCAACTGCCTCCAAAGTTTTTCTGTGGGGTTGAGATCTGGAGACTGGCTAGGCCACTTCAGGACCTTGAAATGCTTCTTACAAACCCCTCCTTCATTACCCGGGCGGTGTGTTTGGGACCATTGTCATGCTGAAAGACCCAGCCACGTTTCATCTTCAATGCCCTTGCTGATGGAAGGTTTTCACTCAAAATCTCACAATACATGGCCCCATTGTTTCCTTTACACGGATCAGTCATCCTGGTCCCTTAGAGAAACAGCCCCAAAGCATGATGTTTCCACCCCTATGCTTCACAGTAGGTATGGTGTTCTTTGGATGCAACTCAGCATTCTTTCTCCTTCAAACACGACGAGTTGAGTTTTTACCAAAAAGTTCTACTTTGGTTCCATCTGACCATATGACATTCTCCCAATACTCTTCTGGATCAACCAAATGCTCTCTAGCAAACATCAGACGGGCCCGAACATGTACTGGCTTACATGTACTGGCTTACTGTACAACTTATCCCCTATCATAAGGATAGGGGATGTTAGATTGTGGGGGGTACGACCTCTGGGCCGACACACCCCTCCATGCAGTTCTATGGCAGAGCCGGAGATTGCCGAAAGCAGCACTCCAGCTCTCCTATAGAACTGCGTGTTGAAGGCCGCTTCCGGCGGTTGTCGAAAATACTAATTTCTTGCAGGGAGCAGGGCTCCGTTCAGATCATGGGGGGCCCCAGCGTTGGACCCCCCGTGATCTAACACTTACTCCCTATCCTAGGGGATAAGTTGTACATCCTGGAGTTATCCTTTAAGCAGGGGGACACGTCTGGCACTGCATGATTTGGGTCCCTGGCGGTGTAGTGTGTTACTGATAGTAGCCTTTGTTACTTTGGTCCCAGCTCTCTGCAGTTCATTCACTAGGTCCTCCCATGTGGTTCTTGGATTTTTGCTCACCGTTCTCGTGATCATGTTGACACCACCAGGTGAGATATTGCGTGGAGCCCCAGATCGAGGGAGATTATCAGTGGTCTTGTATGTCTTCCATTTTCTAATAATTGCTCCCACAGTTTATTTCTTCACACTAAGCTGCTTGCCTATTACAGATTCAGTCTTCCCAGCCTGGTGCAGGTCAACAATTTTGTTTCTGGTGTCCTTCGACAGCTCTTTGGTCTTGGCTATAGTGGAGTTTGGAGTGTGACTGTTTGAGGTTGTTGACACACGTCTTTTATGCTGATAAGTTCAAACAGGTTCCATTAATACCGGTAAGGAGTGAAGGACCGAGGTAACTCTTAAAGAAGAAGTTACAGGTCTGTGAGAGCCAGGAATCTTGCTTGTTTGTAGGTGACCAAATACTTATTTTCCACCATAATTTGCAAATAAATTCTTTAAAAACAGACAATGTGATTTTATGGATTTTTTTTCTCATTCTGTCTCTCATAGTTGAGGTATACCTATGATGAAAATTACAGGTCTCTCATCTTTTTAAGAGGGAGAACTGTCACAATTGGTGGCTGACTAAATACTTTTTTGCCCCACTGTATATAATTGGTGGACTATTTGCTTGTCAAAAAAAACTTCCATGCTCAGAAAACCACTTTAACCTTATTTTGCAGTTTAATTCATATTCTCACATATCACTGTAGCTTTTTCTATTTTTATTGTGGGGTGGGCTGTAATCCTATATTAGGTATACACAAGAAGTTCCATCAGGCTTCTCCGCCTAACCCCATGACCTATAATATGCATATTTCTAAGGGGCCAGTTATGGACTAATAATAAGGAATTACATCCTCTATCAACTTGTATAACATACACATATATATATATATATACACACACATATACACACACCCCAAGAAGAAAACACCAGTTGATAATCAATATAGGGTAATAAAGTCAATAACTTTATTGATCCGAATAATAATACATATAGAAAAAGGTGCTCAGATAAAATTCCAGACTGAAAATAACTAGGACAATGCACTTAATCATGTAAATAGTCCAGGGATTATAGTGCATTCTCCTAGTTATTTTCAGTCTGGAATTTTATCTGAGCACCTTTTTCTATATGTATTATTATTCGGATCAATAAAGTTATTGACTTTATTACCCTATATTGATTATCAACTGGTGTTTTCTTCTTGGTATATAAATCCTATATTAGGGTAGATTGACTTTTTTGTTCACTATGTAATCCATTTTTTGGGGGGAACTAAGAATAAAAAAAAAAAAAAAAAAAAAACGAGAACTTTATTTTTGGCAGAGAGAACTTTATTTTACAGTGTTCATTGTGTGGAATAAAATATATTTTAATAAAACAAACACTGATAATTATTTTTGTCTTTTTGTGCTTTACTTTCTATTTAAAATATGAGAAATTATATTGGGAAATAAATAAAATAAAACATTTCTAACTTTTTTTTTTTGAGCGGGGGGGGGTTGGCAGGAGAGGATTCAGCGTGGGTGGGGGAGCGGCTTGCGCGGCGGGGAACGGGATGTTCGGCAGCTGTGGCCATCACAGATACGGTGTTCACCTATACAGTATGCCTCCAGTTGTTTCCCCACTACAACTCCCAGCATGCCCTGACAGCCAATAGATGTCAGGGCAAGCTGGGAGTTGTAGTGGTGAAACAGCTGGAGGCAACCTGTATAGATGAACTAAGGGTGGAAGTCCCCCCCAGCAGGCATCAGTGATGTCGCGCGCGCCTGCTGGGGAAGTCTGCCTGGTAGTGAGCACACTACCAGGCAGACAAAAGGCATTTTTAATATGTAAAAAAAATTAATAAAATTAAAGGCAGGGAGGGGGTTAGGGCTAGATGGGCAATAGGCAGGGATAGAAAAAAATAAAAGGATGGTGGGAGCTACACTTTAAATATTATGAAATGAATGTTAGATAATCCTTACTGCAGATGCAAGCACTGAAGAAGACTTCTAAAAACAGATATCCTCGGGAATCCAAGATGACTCCAGCAAGAATGGCAATAATGGCAAGACCCAGGTTCTGGATGGACTGCATACTGCGATGGCAATAAAAGAATATATGTAATGTCAGAACAAATTAGAAGGATCATGAAATATTTCTAAATAAAGTTTATGTCTGCCATTTTATAGAACTGCAGATAGTTACAAGCAAAAAATAAGGGTCAGGAATTCTACTTACAATCCATATGCAGTTCCTAGCTGATGCTCGGGGACCACAAAGGCAACCATTGGCCACAATGCACAAGCCAAAAGAGAATAGGACACACCTAACAAACTCTGTTAAATAAAAAAAGGCAACATTACTAAAAGATGTACATTTATATCCATAGACCAGTGTTTCCCAACCAGGGTGCCTCCAGCTGTTGCAAAACTACAACTCCCAGAATGCCCGGACAGCCTTCGGCTGTCCGGGCATGCTGGGAGTTGTAGTTTTGCAACAGCTGGAGGCACCCTGGTTGGGAAACACTGCATAGACATTAACTATTAGAGATGAGCCAACTTACAGTAAATTCGATTCGTCACAAACTTCTCGGCTCAGCAGTTGATGACTTATCCTTCATAAATTAGTTCAGCTTTCAGGTGCTCCTGTGGGCTGGAAAAGGTGGATACAGTCCTAGGAAAGAGTCTCCTAGGACTGTATCCACCTTTTCCAGCCCACGGGAGCACCTGAAAGCTGAACTAATTTATGCAGAATAAGCCATCAACTGCCGAGCCGAGAAGTTTGTGACGAATCGAACTTACTGTAAGTTCGCTCATCTCTAGTAACTGCTGCATGTGCTCTGGTGTGGTAGCCTGGGTTACATCAATAGGGACATGTTTTATCAACTGAGTCTCAATTACGTGTAAACTTTATGGCCCAGATTTATCAAACTGTGTGAGAGAAAAAGTGGAGAGATTTTCCCACAACAACCAATCACAGCTCAGCAAACGAGCTCTGGTAAAGTGAAAGCTGAGCTGCGATTGGCTGCTATGGGAAAATTCTTGTCTTTCGGTTCCCAAGTATATTGTGTAGAGGAACATCTGGCTTGGATCTTCAGAGTAATGCCTCCTCCTCTGCTGTAGAAATGTATCTCCACTGTGCAAAGACTCAGCACAGGGTAGAGGGCATTACCATGAAAATCCAGGCCGGACATCACCATGCACCAGGGGCTTGGAAATGCCCCCATGCACTAACCTCCAACATTTGCATATACTGAAGACTGGGGATTACGGATGAGCGGGGGCACTGAACGAGGAGCAGTAAGTATGACCATCTGATTCCCTGAATTGTCAAAAGTATAAATCCAAATATCTCGGGAACAGAAGGGTGTGTCAAGAAACCGTAAAAAGGTTTAGGATCAAGGCATCCTAAAGTATTTCATGATAATGCAATCTTGGGGGTTGGCCATGGGTCCTCTTTAAGCAAAGTGTTATCCACACGTACCATAGCAATCCAGGGGTTCCACAAGGTAAAGGCCAACATGAGATGAGCAGCAAGAGTAGCCACCACAGCACACATAACCCAGATAATGTTCTTCCCAATTCGGTCAACCATGAAACCAAATACAGGTGAAAGCGGTGCAGAAATGATGTAAACCACGCTAAAGAAGACAAAAACAAAGCATAAAAACCAGTGAAAATGAGACCAATCTGTAAATGTTATATCTGGTCAGCTGATAATTGCACAACACTAGTTTCTGTTCTGCACATGGTGACTTTATGTACAGTATAAGCGCACCTGTTTATGGCTCCCGCTTGAACAGGTGAGAACTGAAACTTCTCAATGAAGAAAACCCTAGAGAACCAAACAACAATGGGGTTATAATAATGTCAAAGTAGACTAATGTAGAAAACAGATCTAAAAATAAAATAAACTTTTTTGTAGCATCCTCCAAGTTTTTAGTATAGATACTCCTTAAAGAAGTACTCCGTCCTTAGACATTATATCCCCTATCCAAAGGATAGGGGATAAGATGTCTGTTTGAGGGGGGGTCCCAGCTCTCTGACTCGGCACCCCAGTCATCCGGTGCACGGAGAAAACTTTGCTCCGTGCGAGATGATGGGCGACCACAGCCGTCACACCCCCTTTATTCATATCCATGGGACGAGGCATGGCGGCTATGCTCCAAGCTTCCGTGTTCAGAACACTGCGGCGTCGGCACTGAGATCCCGCGGGGGTGGGTCCGGTGGCTGGCCTAGAGCAGAGTTGACCAGGGTGCCATGCTGGGACCCACGCAATCAGACATCTTCTCTCCCATCCTTTAGATAGGGGATAAGATGTCTAGGGGCGGAGTACCTCTTTAATACAGTATGTGTTAAGAATATACTTTGAGAACCTGCCATGTATTTCGTACTGCCTGAACTAAGGGCAGTATAAAAAAAGGCACAGGCTCCCCTATAATTTACTATGAAACAAAGCAGAACTTCAGAAAAATTTTACTTTAAAGCAGTGCTTCTCAATTATTTTCTGTCATGCTCCCCCCCCCAGGAAGAAGAAAAACATTTAGCGCCCCCGCGCGACTGTAAATAGTATCATTTGTCTATAAAATTGTTATACGTACACCTCTGCATAACACTGTATCCTTATTAACGTATATGAGGCTCTGTGCACTGACAACAAGCAGGGCTCTGTGCACTGACAACAAGCAGGGCTCTGTGCACTGACAACAAGCAGGGCTCTGTGCACTGACAACAAGCAGGGCTCTGTACACTGACAACAAGCAGGGCTCTGTACACTGACAACAAGCAGGGCTCTGTACACTGACAACAAGCAGGGCTCTGTACACTGACAACTAGCAGGGCTCTGTACACTGACAACTAGCAGGGCTCTGTACACTGACAACTAGCAGGGCTCTGTACACGGACAACTAGCAGGGCTCTGTACACGGACAACTAGCAGGGCTCTGTACACGGACAACTAGCAGGGCTCTGTACACGGACAACTAGCAGGGCTCTGTACACGGACAACTAGCAGGGCTCTGTACACGGACAACTAGCAGGGCTCTGTACACGGACAACTAGCAGGGCTCTGTACACGGACAACTAGCAGGGCTCTGTACACTGACGACAAGCAGGGCTCTGTACACTGACGACAAGCAGGGCTCTGTACACTGACGACAAGCAGGGCTCTGTACACTGACGACAAGCAGGGCTCTGTACACTGACGACAAGCAGGGCTCTGTACACTGACGACAAGCAGGGCTCTGTACACTGACGACAAGCAGGGCTCTGTACACTGAGGACAAGCAGGGCTCTGTACACTGAGGACAAGCAGGGCTCTGTACACTGAGGACAAGCAGGGCTCTGTACACTGAGGACAAGCAGGGCTCTGTACCTGAGGACAAGCAGGGCTCTGTACCTGAGGACAAGCAGGGCTCTGTACCTGAGGACAAGCAGGGCTCTGTACCTGAGGACAAGCAGGGCTCTGTACCTGAGGACAAGCAGGGCTCTGTACCTGAGGACAAGCAGGGCTCTGTACACTGAGGACAAGCAGGGCTCTGTACACTGAGGACAAGCAGGGCTCTGTACACTGAGGACAAGCAGGGCTCTGTACACTGAGGACAAGCAGGGCTCTGTACACTGAGGACAAGCAGGGCTCTGTACACTGAGGACAAGCAGGGCTCTGTACACTGAGGACAAGCAGGGCTCTGTACACTGAGGACAAGCAGGGCTCTGTACACTGAGGACAAGCAGGGCTCTGTACACTGAGGACAAGCAGGGCTCTGTACACTGAGGACAAGCAGGGCTCTGTACACTGAGGACAAGCAGGGCTCTGTACCTGAGGACAAGCAGGGCTCTGTACCTGAGGACAAGCAGGGCTCTGTACCCGAGGACAAGCAGGGCTCTGTACCCGAGGACAAGCAGGGCTCTGTACCCGAGGACAAGCAGGGCTCTGTACCCGAGGACAAGCAGGGCTCTGTACCTGAGGACAAGCAGGGCTCTGTACCTGAGGACAAGCAGGGCTCTGTACCTGAGGACAAGCAGGGCTCTGTACCTGAGGACAAGCAGGGCTCTGTACCTGAGGACAAGCAGGGCTCTGTACCTGAGGACAAGCAGGGCTCTGTACCTGAGGACAAGCAGGGCTCTGTACCTGAGGACAAGCAGGGCTCTGTACCTGAGGACAAGCAGGGCTCTGTACCTGAGGACAAGCAGGGCTCTGTACCTGAGGACAAGCAGGGCTCTGTACCTGAGGACAAGCAGGGCTCTGTACCTGAGGACAAGCAGGGCTCTGTACCTGAGGACAAGCAGGGCTCTGTACCTGAGGACAAGCAGGGCTCTGTACCTGAGGACAAGCAGGGCTCTGTACCTGAGGACAAGCAGGGCTCTGTACCTGAGGACAAGCAGGGCTCTGTACCTGAGGACAAGCAGGGCTCTGTACCTGAGGACAAGCAGGGCTCTGTACCTGAGGACAAGCAGGGCTCTGTACCTGAGGACAAGCAGGGCTCTGTACACTGTCAACAAGCAGGGCTCTGTACACTGACAACAAGCAGGGCTCTGTACACTGACAACAAGCAGGGCTCTGTACACTGACAACAAGCAGGGCTCTGTACACTGTCAACAAGCAGGGCTCTGTACACTGACAACAAGCAGGGCTCTGTACACTGACAACAAGCAGGGCTCTGTACACTGACAACAAGCAGGGCTCTTTACATGGAGGACAAGCAGGGCCTGTACGAGAGAGAGCAGGGCGGCGGGCGCACTGCTCGGTGGCACAGTGAACTCCGACATGGTGGGCTGCTGCGCTTAGAAGTGAGGTCACGTCACCCCGGTGACGTGACCTCACGTCTGAACGTAGCAGCGCGCCACGCCGGAGTTATAAGCGCCTCTCCCAGGCAGCCACACTGACAACCCAGGGCCGAAAGTAAGATCCAGCCGTAGAGGGACGCCGCTTGCGAGTGAGTCGGGCCCCCCTTTACGGAGCCTCGCGTCCCCCTATTTGAGAAGCACTGCTTTAAAGGCATGCCATAGATGTGTGAGAAAGACAAGGAGGCAGCACAGCGCTAGTGCCCCCCCCCCCCCCCCCCCCCCGGCACTAGCGCTGTGATTCCTTCAATCAGCTAAATGTGGGGGTATTAGAAATCAAGACCTACCACCAACAGAGATCTAGTCCAGCCTGGACTCTGAATGATCTGACAAATGCTTAAATACAAAGATACATAGCAAATCTATACAGCATACTTACTTTCCAAGGCCAATGAAAGGGAAGACAGCAACATAGTAGCAAACGCATATTAAAAATATCAACCAAAGGCTGAGAGAAAAGTCCTTGACATCAGTCAGTTTGATCACTTCACCTGGGAAAAAAGAAAGGATTTTTTTTTAACAACTTACAAATAAAATGTGGTGAACTTTTCACCCAGGGTATTCCATCGTGCTGAGATGCACAGAGGTAATTTTTTAGCTTCCCTATTTTGCTTGAACTGCACAAACACATAAGGCTGCGTTCACACCACGTTTTTGCAATACAGTTTCTGTATCAGGTTTTTGATGAAAAACTGATTCCTCAAAACCGGACTAAACTGTATCAAAATGTGTATACAAATTTTAATCCGTATATGGTTAAAAACCATATTCGGTTTGAAAAATGATGTCCGGTTGCATCTGTTTTTTAAGAAAAAAAACGTATACCTTTTTAACTTTTCACTCCATTATGAATAAAGTTTCACTTGTTTGATTGAAATTCCAAGAAAAAAAAAACTGTACAAAAAGTAAAAAAACCATATGGTGCAAACCGGATGGAACCATACGCACATACGGTTCTCTACGGTTCCCATTGACTCCCGTGTTAAAAAAAAAAAAGTGTACGGTTTAATATGGTTATTCGCCCGGACCAAAAAAACGTAGTAGGGCTACGGTTTTGGGTACGGGGAAAAAAAAAAAAAAAACGGACAAAACCGTACAAGACGCAAAACGGATGCAACCGAATACATCGTTTGGCATACAGTTTCCAATGCATATGGTTTTCAATGTGGTTCCACATTGAAAACGTATACGGGAACTGTACTGCAAAAACGTGGTGTGAATGCACCCCAAGAGAGAGGGCATACTCCAGTGTTTCCCAACACAAGGGTGCCTCCAGCTGTTGCAAAACTACAACGCCCAGCATGCCCGGACAGCCGAAGGCTGTCCGGGCATGCTGGGAGTTGTAGTTTTGCAACAGCTGGAGGCACCCTGGTTGGGAAACACTGGCATACACTGTCACTTAATACGAAGGAATACGCTCCTACCAGTTTCTCCTTGTTCTTTGTTGAGAATCTTTTCTGCTCTTCTATCCAGATAGCCAAGAGCTAGCGCACAAACCAGTGAGAACAAACATGTTACGCCACCTGCAACAAAAGCCCAAAATGTAAGGACACAGTCAAAACTTTACACAAATATTCTGTGTACATAAAGGTCAATAATGAAGCAACTAAGAGCATGATAACTCCAGACCAGAGGAGAGAAGTTATTATTCCCATCAGACACTTATCCTGTTGTAAGGTGCTAGATAGCCCAGACTAGATAGCCCCTTTATCAGGTGCTAGATAGCCCCTATGTGAAAATATATATTTTTTAAACAATCCAATAGCTCAAACATTTAATACTACACATCAGGTTCCATTACCGCCAGGTTTAGGCAATTTACAGTAGATAAAAAAAAAAATGTTTACGTTAAAGCATCTATCACCTAAACTAACTCCATAAGCACATGGGGGGGATTCATCAACATCAGTGTATGGTAGAGCTTTTTTTTTTTACCCCTTTCTGCTGCGTGTATTTGTCATTTACCTGCGCAAAATTTACTAAACTTGCGCACGGGTCTCTGTGAATCATGTGCAGTAATAGAATCCAGCCCATCTCAGCTCTTGAAAAAAATATAAGGCAGACTTGTACGTGTGCTCGGAGCTGGTGTATATTTGCGCAAGGAAATGACACTTGGGTCCATTTTTTGTGCAAAAAAAAAAAAAAGACGCAGTTAATAAATTCATGTCTACCAGAAAAACAGCTCTACGCTACACCTGAAGGGTGACATCTTTAGAAAAAGTTCCACCAAAAAAGACGCACAAAAAGAACGCAGGAAATATCCTTGCGCAAGAAAATACACCTAAAATGACTCTATATAGATTGATGAATCCCCCCCATACTCCTTAACGTTTACCATAAAAATTGATTTCAATGTCAGATTATTTTCTGTTGACACCTTCCCTTACCAAACAGGAGCATTCTAGGTAGAAGCTGTTGCACATACTGCATTTAAAGAAGTAAAACCATATGTTTTATGTTATTTGAAAGAAAAAACATTTACCGATCATAAGGGTTACACCAAGCGTTGTGTAACCAGTAGAGCCCATAGCAGCCTTTATCTGTTCGTACACCAGTCCCATGACATTCATGTTAACAGTGCTGCCCTGAAATAAAAAAACACACCATTTAAATAGAGTACTGTGCTTTACATACCTTCCCCTACCACATACATACCTAATAGAAAATATGGGGAATTGTACTGAATGTCTGACACATTTCTGAACCCAAGAGTAGCAGACAGCTTAAAGGGGAAGTCCAGTGGTGAAAAACTTATCCCCTATCCTAAGGATAGGGGATAAGTTTGAGATCGCAGGGGGTCCGACCGCTGGGGCCCCCTGCGATCTCTCTGTACGGGGCCCCGGCTCTCCGGCCAGATAGCGGGTGTCGACCCCCGCACGAAGCGGCGGCCGACACGCCCCCTCAATACATCTCAATGGCAGAGCCGGAGATTGCCGAAGGCAGCGCTTCGGCTCTGCCATAGTTGTATTGAGGGGGCGTGTCGGCCGCCGCTTCGTGCGGAGGTCGACACGCCCCCTTCCCGCGGGCTGTCGGGGCTCCGTACAGGAGATGGCAGGGGGCCCCAGCAGTCGGACCCCCCGCGATCTGCAACTTATCCCCTATCTTTAAGATATGGGATAAGTTGTTCACCACTGAGTCACCACTGGACTACTCCTTTAAATGAGTCTGCCATCTCAAAAGATTTTTAAAACCTGCCTGGATTATTTTAACTCTTAAGAGTGGTAACAAGGTGAATGAAGGGCTCTCCCTGATGTCATTAACCCCATGAGAGTCCCCTCCATTAAGAACAGATATTTCTCATTCTCTCCATTTCAGGGGGCAGGACAAAGACTGGGTACTTTGCCACATGCACTTACTCCCTTTATTTGCCTACAGCAAAACACCCCGTCCTGCCTGCTATGCCATGGCACAGTACTAGTGAAAGTGCACTGAACAGGCTGACTGTGCTGGGGGATGATTTACACAGTGTTAGGATCTATTTCTCCCTGTGATCAGTCACCTCCAGCCGTGTTTATAAGTAGACAGATTTAATGCACATGAATTGATACAGGTGGATGATCTCCTACAAGCAGAGAAACCGCTCCGCAGAAGAAAATCATACCCCAAAATAGATTACAGCTCTTTTATATGGCAACACTCCAAGTGTAAGTTTATTGGCTATGGAAACCCCGGTGGCTCATAGTGTTAAACTTTATTACCAATCACAGGGTTCCTGTACACTTTCATAGAAAAAGCTTGTTATCCAATAAAAGCCTCATTATTTAACAAGGTCATTTGGATAGTTTTTCCACCTTCTGGGTGCTGGCCAGGACTTAGGACAGTAGTTAATTGAAACTAGATAAAACCATCCAACACCATCTAAAGTCAGATATATATATATATAGATATACACACAAACAGAGGACATAGATATCAAAATATAATTTTACCAACACACAGTACACCACCATAGATGACGTGTGGGGGAGGGGGGGGGAAATTACTAATGCACTAGGTTTGCAAGAATGCTCTGTGAGCAGAAACCCAAGAACAGAAGCACAGCAAGGAAGGGGTTACACTGCTGCTGAGAAGCTAAAGGAAGGGGGGATGGTGAGATCACACTGCAGCACTGTGGACATACAACAGAAGGTACACTGCTATTATCTATATCTATCTATCTATCTATCTATCCACACACACACACACACACACACACACACACACACACACACACACACACACAAAGGTACAGCTTACCAGGGCTTTATGGGTGGTGAGACATAAGTAGCCTTGATTTACCTTCTAGGAACAATGTGGATCACATAAGCTATCATATAGAGAAAAGTTGTTTGAAATGACAGTGCCCACTTAACACATGTATGTACTTTTAAAAGCTGTACTGTATGGCGATTTCTGGGCTCTTACTGCTGTAATTGAGCCCCTAGGAGTCCCCTCCATGGTGCACAGCTATTTCTCATTCTCTCTATATCAGGGAGTGGGATTAGAGCAGATCTGTTTGCCAGTGGTACACACACAGGACCTCCAGCAAGGCAGAGGTTACGTCACAAAAGCAGCTCTGGTCTAAGCAGTGAACTGCATCTAAATAATGCAGATTAAAGGAAAAAGGGGTACTCCGCCACACACATATTATCCCCTATCCAGAGGATAGGGGATAAGATGACGGTGCTCCGGTGATATCCGGGCCAGCACCCCTGTCATTAAGGTCACGGAGTGAACTCCACTCTGTTCCCGATGACTCCCCATGCAGGCCGTCACACCCCCTCCATTCAAGTCTATGGGAGGAGGCGCGACGGCTTTGTACTAGCCGTCACACCCCTCCCATAGACATGAATGGAGGGGGCGTGGTGTGAAATCACAAATGCAGAAGCTGCAAGCTTCTGTGTTCCAGATGCTGCAGCTGCCAGGCCGGAGATCGCGGGGGTCCTCCTTTGGATAGGGCATAAGATGTATCCAGCGGGGCACCTCTTTAAGGGTAAAGGATTACATTCTGGAGGTAGCACTAAGTATATGGTCAGAACACAATATTACATATTTACACAATGGACAATTGCCCAGAACATTATGGTTGGTCATTAAATTGTTGTTCTAAATAATGCTTAGGATTAGCTTAACAGGAGTCCCCTAACCCACAAATATATAGTTAGGATTGTCGTACCCAGAAGGTAACCAAAGAAGTGGCTAACCCCCCACATGTCAGATATTTATGGCTTATTGTACAGACATTTATATAGTTGGCACATTGACCATTGATAAACTAGGAATGGACTGATTCACTGGAACTCACCACTCTGGCCATACTGAGCTGCAATCCAAACACCAGGTTCAGTTCTTTTCCTTTGAACCAACTCACTGCATATGTATTCTGCGCAACAGCAAGCGATTCCCCACCAATCCTGAAAGAAACACTGGATATGAACATTTCTGCTATGGAGCCACTAGACCAAGCTTTTTATAATACCATTCAATAGTTCACACAATACAGACAAAATATTTAACCCCTTAAAGACCCAGGGTTTTTCAGTTTTTGCATTTTCCTTTTTTTCCTCATCACCTTCTAAAAATCATAACGCTTTAAATTTTGCACCTAAAATTCCATTTTATGGCTTATTTTTTGCGACACCAATTCTACTTTGCAGTGACATTTATAATTTTATCAAAATATCCACAGCAAAGTGGGAAAAAAAAATGGGGCAACAAAATTGACGAAAAAATGCCATTTGGTAACTTTGGGGGGGCTTTCATTTTTATCAGTACCCTTTATATATTGATCGCTTTTTGATAATTTTTTCATTACTTAAAAAGTGACCAAAAATACGCTATTTTGGACTTTATGGCGCGTACGCCATTGACCATGTGGTTTAATTAACTATATATTTTTAAAGTTCGGATATTTCCACACGCGGCAATACCACATATGTTAATTTTTATGTACACAGTTTTTTTTTTTTAAATGGGAAAAGGAGGGGTGATTCTTACTTTTATTAGGAAAGGGGTTAAATGATCTTTATTAACTTTTTTTTCACACTTTTTTTTTTGCAGTGTTATAGCTCCCTAGTGGTTCTTTCACTGCACGCACTGATCTGCTACACAGATCATTGCCGTGCATTTACATGGCCAAGATCAGTGTTATCGGCGGTCGATTGCTCAAGATTGGATTTCAGGCTTGGAGCAATCAATCGCCGATCCGACGCTACGGAGGCAGGTGAGGGGACCTTAGTTCGCGTTCTAGCTGATCGGGACATCGTGATTTCACCGAAAAGGTCCCGATCAGCCCAACTGAACTGCCGGGAAGTTTTCACTTTAATTTTAGATGCGGCGATCAACTTGGATAGCGCACGGTACAACGATCGGTTAATAGCGCGCGGCATAATGATTGGTGACCCATGCTATTAGCCCAGGGTCCCGGCTTTCATTAGCCACCAAGACCGACTCGGTATGACACAGGGTCACGTTATATACCGGGGCCGGGCGTACAGGTACGCCCTGCGTCCTTAAGAGGTTAAAGGGGTGCCAGAAAGTTAAACAGATTTGTAAATTACTTCTATTTAAAAATCTTAACCCTTCCAGTACTCATCAGCTGCTGGATGCTCCACAGGAAGGTCTTTTCTTTTTAAATGTCTTTTCTGTCTAACCACAGTGCTCTCTGCTGACACCTCTGTCTGTCTCAGGAACTGTCAAGAGCAGGAGGTTATTTTTTTTTTTAATCGCCGGAGTACCCCTTTTACATGGGAGCTTTCTGCTAATGCCCCCTTCAAGATAGTCTGAATGTAAGTTATCAGAGAACTTCCGCTTGCTAGTGGCTCTTCATTTTGACCATATTAAAAGATTATTGTAACTAATAATGCATATGACAAAGTGAATATATGAAGTATACCTACTGGTAATATACATATATAAAAACACAACCTGGTAGGTTATAAATACAAAATTTAAAAAAATTATTTCCTCACCCAAATACCAGTCGACCCGCTTCCATTAACCAGAAAGCATTGAACAACGCACCAGCTGCAAATATTACCTGAAAAGTAAAATTCACCATGAACATTGCTTTATGCAGTAATGACAGTTCATCCCTCGCTGACTGATCATAATCGGAGTACATCTCTTTTTTAAGCAGTCTTACATATGCTATGTGGTCAGGAGCCAGATGTTACACAGTAATGGATTTTAGAATATCCTGAAAATCCTGTTCACAATGTACGGCACAGAACCTTGTGGTTTCTAGGGCATGTTTTGTGAAGTTTAAATAAAAATAAATAAAATCAAGAGCCTTATAACTGGACTATGTACATAATAAGTAAAACCAGCACTTCAGAGAAGACTACATAACTTTACAGAGCGGAGGTTTTGTTGACACTGGTCTATTACCACTAAATTACTAAGAATGAATGGCTAAAACTGGATCCTTTATTGAATAATGTGAAACAAGCCACAATGCCAATATGAACAAAGCCTTTGCTGATATCTATTTTAATATATTATTGTTAATATTGCGGCTTATTAATGCATTATTATTATTATTATTATTATTCTTACCTGCCCTACACAAACAAACAGGCTAAATATTATCGTTCCTAACCTGTAAATAGAAAGAACAATTTAAGTCAAATAATCATTTAAAAAGGTAGGGTCACATGTAATGGAAATGCTGTGGATTTTCTGCAGCGGAAACTCCATGCAGAACATCTGCAGCACTTAAAAATAGTAGCAGCAAAATGGAGGAGTTTAAAAACAAGACAAAAATCGATCAAATCTATCAATTTAGGTGTAAAACATAACTGGCTATGATTTATCAATACTGTGAGGAAAAAAGCCAGTTGATTTGCCCATAGCAAACACCACAATTCTTTAATTTCTTATTTAAAGTAAACAAAAGCTGTGAAATCAATTTGTTACTCGTTTTCAATCAATATGTGACAAAGGCAAAGGCCAATTCTTAGACTGTAAACTAAGACAGTTTAAGAATTTGGGTGACTAACCTTCAGGGCTCAGGCTGCTGCATTCTTAGGCTGCATTCACACCACGTTTTTGCAATACTGTTCCCGTATCAGGTTTTTGAGGAAAAACCGGTTCCTCAAAACCTGACTAAACTGTATCAAAACGTGTCTACAAATTTTAACGTAATATACAGTTAAAAACTGTATACAGTTTGAAAAATGACATCCGGTTGCATCCGTTTTTTAAGAAAAAAACATACGTATTTAACTTTTCACTCCATTTTGAATAAAATTTTACTTGTTTGATTGAAATTCCAAGAAAAAGAACTGTGCGAAGTCAAAAACCGTATGGTGAAAACCGGATGGAACTGTACGCACATACAGTTCTGTACGGTTCCCATTGACTCCCATGTTAAAAAAAAAAAAACATATACAGGTTAATACAGTTTTTCACCCGGACCAAGAAAAGTGGTAGACAGGAAAAAACCTGACAAAACCGTATAGGATGCAAAATGGACACAACCTGATGCCTCTTTTGGCATACGGTTTTCAATGGAGAGTCAATGCATACGGTTTCATACGGTTTTCACATAGAAAACGTATACGGGAACTGTATTGCAAAAACGTGGTGTGAATGCAGCCTTAGTCTGTCTATTTTAGGTTTATTCCAACCATTACTTGGCGCAAATGGCAGCAAAATTTTATGCCAGAATTCTAGCACATTCATGGTGCACAGTGTCCAAACTTAATGGGGGGGGGGGTATTTCAGGATTAGAAAAACAGAGCTAACTTCTTCCAAAAACAGCATCAACCCTGTCCTCAGGTTGTATGTGGTATTACAGCTCTATTCCATTAAAGTGAATGGAGGCAATTTGTAATACTTGGCACAGTCTGAGGACAGGTGTGATTTGTTTTTTGGGGAAAAAACTTGCTCTGTTTTGCCATTTCTGGATAACCCCTTTAAGCCATACCTGGTAAGAAGAGAAAAGAGAAGGACCATGCCTCGTGTATTACCCAAGGTACCAGGAGGGGTAGAGGGTGGACTGTACCAGCCTTTCGGTTGGCCGCTCACCTAATGGTAGAATTTCAGCGCTTAACACCCCTGGAAGGGGGTATAGTCAAAGCCTGTAGTGAACTGCAAAGCCCAAAGGGTCACAAGGATGGAGGATCCGATCCTGTTCCGTAGAGTAGGTAAGGGAAGTAAAAAGACCCGAGCTTCAGGCGCTGTTCAGAGTTCCATTGGTTGAATGAATATTCAAATCCAAGTATCTCATTTAAAGTGCCATTAGGCGCTATGTTTATTTAGGAAATCCCCAATGACGCGTTTCGGAGGTAGAACCCTCCTTCCTCAGATTGGCATTGCCAATCTGAGGAAGGAGGGTTCTACGAAACGCGTGTCTTTTTACTTCCCTTACCTACCCTTTAAGCCATGTCCTCCTAAATTCGAAAAGTGTCTAAAACTCCAAATAAATGTCATGTAAGACAGTTTTTTATGCATATTACGCCAGAATTCTGGTACATTTGCAATAGTAAATCTGCACAACAGTTTAGTTTTTGTTTTTTAGCTAAAACTAATATTTTTATATTTTTTTTACTTTAATAATATGCACTGAAATCTTCAGCAGAAAATCAACTACCAAACAAGTCAACACCAAATTCTGCATAATTTTATGCTTTTTATTATCCAATCAATTTAAAGGGGTAATCAGATACAATTACACTTTTTTTTTTAACATAATGGACTCTGGCTGCTTTACAAATACAAAAAAAAAAAAAAAAAAAAAAAAAAAAAAACACATCTTTCACAATCTCCTGCAGCTGCAACTCCAATGGTGCCGGGTTCCCACTGCTCCCTGTGCTCCCTCTGATGTAGGCCCTGCAGGAAAATCACTGGCTGAAGCAGCTTACCACAGTGGGTACTGACTGGCTGAGCAGGCAGTTCCTGCCGGGTTGTCACATCAAAAAGAAGAAGGGAGCAGGACCAGTACGATTGGAACAGCGGTGGATCACGTCAGGTGCATATGCTTTGCTTTTTTTTATTTGTGAAGCACTCAGAGTTGATTATAAAAAATTGTATCACTTGAATATTCCCTTAAAGGGGTACTCCGCTGCTCCTCCCATAGACTTGCATTGAGGGGGCGGGGTGTGCTGTCATGAGGGGGAGGGGCTATGACGTCACAAGCTCCCGGAACCGGCTCCAGTGTTCTGAACAGTTAGTTCCAAATGCTGAGCAGCGGAGTACCCCTTTAAGTGTTTAACAAACAAAATGTTTCTAAAGTTATCTATCTGTAAGCCAGAGTGAATTAAAATAAATATGTATGGAAGGGCCTCCCCACAAGACAAACAACTGTGGGAATAAACATATCACTATGACGAACATTCTTTAAATATGCCTACCATCAGTGCCACAGCAAAAACTAATATAGGAAAAAAAAGAAAGTGTCAGGTTTGTAGTAACATACCGAATTCCAAATACTCGGTCAATAAGAAATCCTCCAAAAAAGCAAAGGATGACATTGGGCCAGGAATAAAAGGCATAGAGTTGCATGAAATCAGCAGTGTTCACCTTCATGTCCTGCAGGAAGGAAATCAATAATAAGTAGAAGTAAACATTTATTAAAAGGGGAATTACTATCTCAATGTTGTTTATTTCAAATCCATAGGATAGTGGAAAACAAGCTTATTGGTGAGGGTACGAGAATGGAGACAAAATTATCCCCAAAATGAACGAGCTCACCGCGCTTGTGCGGACAACACTTAAAGGGGTACTCTGGGGAACTAAGCCCATAGCCCATCCTTTCCTTCTCACCAACTTATTTCGTTTTCAAAATATCATTCGTTAGCTATACAGAGCAGTTTCCCCTTTTCCAGTTGTTACTTACATGCAGGGAGTGAGGAAAATACATCATACAGCCATCCACTGTGTCTCTGTCCAAGTCCCTTGCTGAAAGAAGCCCCCACCCTATTGAGAGACACAGACCAGGTGGTTTCTGCCCTGCAATGATGAGTCATGCTCCTTTAGCTGGGAGGTGTGTGTAGCCTCAGCCAATCAGACACTGAATCTCTCTGCTCTTAGAGAGGGAGTTGGATGGCAGTGAGAAAAGAGCTGCAATGGCTGCGGGGAAATTTAGTATTTATGCTGAAGAGAAGGAAAAAATGGCAAAGAATATCAAGCAGCCAGAGAAGACAACAGGGGCCACAGGAGCCATGCATATCAGGCAGGATCATTCACAGGGAACATATCCAGGAAGTGTGGTGACTTTTTTTTATATGTACTTTCCTAAACACCCCTTTAGTTCATCCCCTATGGAGCACTCAGACATTTCCAAGTTCAGTGCCCGGAAATGTTTGCCAGCCCCACAGAGAATAAATAAAGCGCTGGCCATGCACTATGTGTTGCCTCTGTTCCGGGGGCCACCACCAATATGCTTGTTGTCCCCTATCCTGTGTATAGAGGATAATTTCTTCAGATGGGAGTACCCCCCCCCCCCCTTAAAGGGGTAGTCCGGCCCTGAGACATCTTATCCCCTATGCAAAGGATAGGGGATAAGATGTCTCACCGCGGGGGACCCCCACAATCTTGTATTCACCACCCACCTGTTTGAGCTGCAAGCCACGATACTCCGGCTCCGTGGTAGCTACCCGGAGTATCACTGTTTGTGACCTGGCACCGCGGCGTGCAGCTCAAACAGGTGGGTGGCAAATACAGTGGTCCCTCAAGTTACAATATTAATTGGTTCCAGGACGACCATTGTATGTTGAAACCATTGTATGTTGAGACCATAACTCTATGGAAACCTGGTAATTGGTTCTGAAGCCCCCAAAATGTCATCCAAAAATAGGAAAAAGTGAGGATTAAAGATAAATAAGTAGATAACTAATACAGATAAAGCAAATCATTACATATATAAGTAAGAAAGATCTGCTGGGAGCTGTAAATCACTGTCTATGTCAGTGTTTCCCAACCAGGGTGCCTCCAGCTGTTGCAAAACTACAACTCCCAGCGTGCCTGGACAGCCAAAGGCTGTCCGGGCATGCTGGGAGTTGTAGTTTTGCAACAGCTGGAGGCAACTTCTTTGGGAAACGCTGGTCTATGTAGAGGACAGGAGCTTCTTCAGGGTCCTGTACAGTACATGCAATGTCCTAAAAAAAAAAAAAAAAAAAAAAAAAAAAAAAATGGAGCCGCCCTCACCTGATGCCCAAAGGAGAAGCTAACCGTGGCAGGTAAAGAGTACAGAACATGTAATACCTCCCTGTACTGTAGGGGGCGCTTCCAGACACCAGTCAGTGCATACACTTTAGGAATACACGGGCTTTACCAGTGAAATATCCATTCTGATTGGTCGGTTCTTCCAGCCATTGACACGTTTCGCTGATTCCATAGCATTGTATGATGAGTCTGGTTTCAAGTTACAATGGTCCAGAAAAGACCATTGTATGTTGAAACTATTGTATGTTGAGGCCATTGTAAGTTGAGGGATCACTATACTAGATTGTGGGGGTCCCCAGCGGCGGGACCCCCGCGGTGAGACATCTTATCCCCTATCCTTTGGATAGGGGATAAGATGTCTCAGAGCCGGAGTACCCCTTTAAGCAAACAAAGAAGGCTGAAACTCCCAAGCACAAGTTGGCGGTAAAATAAACCGTAAACACTTACCAGTTGAACCTGAGTTTGTAAAGCTGAAGGGTTATCATAGCAAAAATAACTCCCTGAAAGAGACAATGCAGACATGAAGTCAGAAGCTGCACAATGTAAAATAGGCAAGGTTTTAAGAGGCTGGAACTTAGAACACAATGCTTTACATCATATATAAACATGGTTGATGAACTGCCTCACGTAATACAACCAGAGGAACCCTGCCACATCTATAAAGGATTCCCAGTAAATAAGTCACATGCCAATGTGTTGGACTGTCAGTGGATGGAGGGTTCATGAGCCATTAGCCGCTTCCTGTAGGCCCACGTCTGTGCCCACTAGCTACACAGCTGATGCCCCAAAACCTGTGCACTAACAATCATGAAACTTTCTATATCCCAGAGCAGTGTTTCCCAACTGGGGCGCCTCCAGCTGTTGCAAAACTACAACTCCCAGCATGCCCGGACAGCCGAAGAAAACGCTTACGTATGGCTTATTATTTCTTATAAAGTTTACACGTTATTGAGAGTCAGTTGGTAAAACATGTCCCTATTGCTGTAACCCAGGCTACCACACCAGAGCACATGCAGCTGTTTAGACATAGTAACTCTCTATGGCAGTGTTTCCCAACCAGGGTGCCTCCAGCTGTTGCAAAACTACAACTCCCAGCATGCCCGGACAGCCTTTGGCTGTCCGGGCATGCTGGGGGTTGTAGTTTTGCCACAGCTGGAGGCACCCTGGTTGGGAAACACTGTCACAGCCTGTGTGACTGCAGGAATTCTACAGCATCCACACCGCACCCTGTACCAAGAGCCTTGTCACCAGGGAACCAGAGAGATTATGTAGATGTAACAAATAAGGAGATGACAACAGGGCAGAGGGAATCAGGCCTGATGGGTTTCAACTGCACAACTCTTTTGTTATCAGAGAAATAAGTGGCAGGCAGAGGTCCCTGGCAGGAGCTTACCCCTCCTCTCTTCATTTTAGGCACATGAACGCTTGGCCCACCTAAACATTCATGTGTATGGAGGGATTGAGAGAGAGAAAGCTGCTGTTCAAAACAATCGCATCTGTATGGATGGGTACTTTTAAATAATAGTTTGTAACATTTATTTCAAAGAAAGATCCATGTGGTTGAAATTAGAGATGAGCGAACTTACAGGAAATTCGATTCGTCACAAACTTCTCGGCTCGGCAGTTGATGACTTATCCTGCATAAATTAGTTCAGCCTTCAGGTGCTCCGGTGGGCTGGAAAAGGTGGATACAGTCATAGGAAAGAGTCTCCTAGGACTGTATCCACCTTTTCCAGCCACCGGAGCACCTGAAAGCTGAACTAATTTATGCAGGATAAGTCATCAACTGCCGAGCCGAGAAGTTCGTGACGAATCAAATTTACTGTACGTTCGCATATCTCTAGTTGAAATCATTCATTTTTATCACCTTTCATCTAATGTATGTATGTATATGAGAACCTTAAAGGAAAACTGTCAGCTTGCTCCCCCCCGCACTAACCAGCGGTACTGGCTGGTAGTGCAGGGGACGCTGATCAGTTTGATGCTTACCGTGCCCGGATCCGCCCGGCCGTTCTGCCGAAATCTTCGATTTTCTGTATATGTTAATTAGGCGCTAACTGGCACAGGTCGGGGTTATTGGCACTCTGACGTCAGCGCCGCTAGTCCGCAGCACCACCCAGCTCATCAATATTCCTCCCCTCCCTCCACCTCTCTCTCCATTACAGAGCGGGGAGAAGAGGGAGAGGAGAAATATTGATGAGCTGGGCGGTGCTGCGGCCGGCGGCACTGACGTTAGAGTGCAAGTTAAACCGCCTGTGCCAGTTAGCACCTACTTTGCATATACAGAAAAACTAACTGGCACAGGCGGTTTAACTTGCACTCTGACGTCAGTGCCGCCGGCCGCAGAACTGCCCAGCTCATCAATATTCCTCCCCTCCCTCCACCTCTCTCTCCATTACAGAGCGGGGAGAAGAGGGAGAGGTGGAGGGAGGGGAGGAATATTGATGAGCTGGGCAGTTCTGCGGCCGGCGGCACTGACGTTAGAGTGCAAATTAAACCGCCTGTGCCAGTTAGTTTTTCTGTATATGCAAAGTAGGTGCTAACTGGCATAGGCGGTTTAACTTGCACTCTAACGTCAGTGCCGCCAGCCGCAGCACTGCCCAGCTCATCAATATTCCTCCTCTCCCTCCACCTCTCCCTCTTCTCCCCGCTCTGTAATGGAGAGAGAGGTGGAGGGAGGGGAGGAATATTGATGAGCTGGGTGGTGCTGCGGACTAGCGGCGCTGACGTCAGAGTGCCAATAACCCCGACCTGTGCCAGTTAGCGCCTAATTAACATATACAGAAAATCGAAGATTTCGGCAGAACGGCCGGGCGGATCCGGGCACGGTAAGCATCAAACTGATCAGCGTCCCCTGCACTACCAGCCAGTACCGCTGGTTATTGTGGAGGGAGCAAGCTGACAGTTTTCCTTTAAATTGGAACTCCGGTGGAAAACAAATGTTTTAAAATCAACTAGTGCCAAAAAGTTTAACAGATTTGATGGAAAATCTCCGCGCGGACATTCCGGTGAGTGCAGGATCCGGCATAAACTGCCGGCGTTAGGCGGCTATACATTCCGTGCAGTCTCTGCACAAAGAATGAGTGTGTTCATCCTTTGTGCGGACAAGGAAAATGGAATTTCCATGGCAGATGTTTCTGGCACATAAATTCTGCCATGTGCACACAGCAGCAGAATCCCGTTGAATGCTGCAGCGGAATATCCCTGCAAATATTCCAAGCGGAAATCCGACGTGTGAACCTAGCCTAATCCTTCCAGTATTTATCAGCTGCTGTATATTACAGAGAAAGTTGTGTAGTTCTTTTCAGTTTGACCACAGTGCTCTCTGCTGACACCTCAGTCCATGTCAGGAACTGTCAAGAGCAGAAACAAATCCCCATAGCAAACCCCTTCTGCTCTGGACAGTTCCTGACACAGACAGAGTTGTCAGCAGAGGGCACTGTGGTCAGACAGAAAAGAACTCTACTTCCTGTGGAGCATACAGCAGCTGATAAGTACTGGAAAGGATTAAGATCTGTATATAGAAGTAATTTACAAAACTGTTTAAACTTTCTGGCCCCAGTTGATTAGAAAAACATTTGTTTTCTACCGGAGTACCCCTTTTAAGGGAACCCAACACCAGGGTCAACTGCGCTGTTCTGAATATCCAGGTAGATAGTGTGGGGGACCCTGTTTCTAACACTTCTTACCATGCAGCCGTTCCAGAGATGATATTTTCTCCCGCCTACCCCAGTCGATGTCACCGCCCCAGTCATGCTGTGAGATTGAAGCAGGTATGAATATTCATGACGGGGGCGGTGATATCAGCTGGGAAAGACAGGAAATAGAGTTGCTCATACTGTAGTGGCCCATCTTCATTCCGCAGGACAAGGAATTAAAGGGGTATTCCAGGAAAAAACTATTTTTTTTTTTTTATCAACTGGCTCTCCAGAAAGTCAAACAGATTTGTAAATTACTTCTTTTAAAAAATCTTAATCCTTCCAATAATTATCAGCTGCTGAAGTTGAGTTTTTCTTTTCTGTCTGGCAACAGTGCTCTCTGCTGACATCTCTGATTGTCTCGGGAACTGCACAGAGTAGAAGAGGTTTCCTATGGGGATTTGCTTCTACTCTGGACAGTTCCCGAGAAAGGTGTCATTAGAGAGCACTTAGACAGAAAATAACAACTCAACTTCAGCAGCTCATAAGTACTAAAAGGATTAAGATTTTTTTTATAGAAGTAATTTACAAATCTGTTTAACTTTCTAGAGCCAGTTGATACATAAAAAAAAAAAAGTTTCTTTCATTTTTCAGAGGCCTTTTAAAAAATGAAAGAAGCGATCCAATTGGTTGCTATGGAAAACTCGGCAACGTTTCCTCTGGACAGGCGTTGATAAATCTCCCCCTAGGACCAAATTTATCAAACTGTACGAGAGAAAAAGTGGAGGGATTTTCCCATAGCAGCCAATCACAGCTCAGCTTTCACTTTACCTCAGCTCGTGAGCTGAGCTGTGATTGGTCGCTGTGGGAAAATCTCTCCACTTTTTCCTCTCACAAAGTTTGAAAAATCTCCTCACGAGTTTATGAAAACTACTGCTGAAACAAAGACTTTGGCCTCTGCAAACCTCAGCAAAACATCACAGGCAGGGAGTAGTCTCAGGAAAAGAAACCCTCCCAAACATTCACTGGTCACCCGGCCAAGATCTTGATAACATAATTCCTCTTACTTGTTAGCATTGAAGTGTTATATTACCACAGGGCACCAAGAAAACCCATGAGGCCAATTTTAGAGATGGTGATAAGATGTAGAGCTCCAAGCAGGACATATAAAAGGTCTATATAGATCTGTAATGCACCACATGGCGCTGCACTGCGTCCTGCCCACAACCCAGACATGGAGCCTGCAAAATGCCTGGTCTTGTTGAAAAAAAAATATATAAGAAACTAGCTTTTGCTCGCGGCTTCCCTCACGTTCAATTTGGGGTAACATAGATTTACTTTTTACGATCCTATAGTAATGAGGCCGCTCTGGGTAAAGTCTACGGGCTAGGGATCGACTGATATCGTTTTTTTAGGGCCGATACCGATAATCGGTGCAGGTTAGGGCCGATAACTTATATCGATATTCTGGTATAAGTTATCGGCTATTTAACCCCCTGCGACACCGCTGCAGATCATTGATTTAAAGCGGGCGCTTTAAATCAATGATCTGCAGTGGCTTTTACGGGGCCATAGGCCGCCGCCGCCACCACCCGCTTCTCTCCCCTACCTGCCAGGGTGCTCCGGGCCATCCATCCATAGTTCCTGTAGTGTCCGGGGGCGTTCCGGGTGGTCCGGTCCGGGCTGTCCTTCTCCGGCGGGCCTCTTCTCCACTCCGGGCAGGCTCCGGCCTAGTACGCTGCATAGATGTCGCTGCGCAGTGACGCCCGTGCGCAGCGACGCACCTGACGTCACGGCGTAGCGGCGTCTATGCAGCTTACTAGGCCGGAGCCTGCCCGGAGTGGAGAAGAAGACCGTGGGAGAAGAAGGACAGCCCGGACCGGACCACCCTCCACCCGGAACGCCCCCGGACACTACATGAAGGAAGGATGGCCTGGACCACCCCCATTACGGGTAAGTTTAATTTTTTTATTCACTCGGAGGGTGGGGGAGGGGCCCGACCGGTATAGCGGTATGGGAAAAAATCCATACCGGTATACCGCCTAGCATCACGGTGGGGGGTGCGACGCGGTGCGTCGGAGGTGCGGTGCGTCGGGTCGAGGGGGTGGCGGTCGCGGTGCGGTGGGGGCGGTGCGGGGGGCGGGGCATTATCGGCTTATCGGCAAGATAATTGCAGATACCGATAATGCCCAAAATCGTGATTATCGGCCGATAATATCGGCCATACCGATAATCGGTCGATCCCTACTACGGGCATCCAAACAACCCCAAACATTACATCTGCTGTTTCATGGAATTGAAGATCAACATCCTTTGAGGACTTTTACAGAGTCTGCGCGCAGGGGAACCCGCCTTCTCACGCTGCTTATATACTGCCAACAGTCCTCATATCCCGACCTGTAATATATGTACCAGGTATTGAAATATCTCCAGCCGTACGGAAGTTATGTGGGAACATACATTTATTTCCAATGATTTGCATGGGACTTTACACAAAACCGCCCCTCACAAATGGGGGGTAGTTAAGGGTTAAATTAACTATCCTATATTTTAAGTGTACATATAAGTAACATGTAACCAAGTATTATGGAAATATCACCAGCCGTTTGGAAGTTATGCAGTAACAAATATTTACAATAGACTTGTATGGGACTTTGAAAAAAAAAAAAACCTTTTCACCCCCTTAAGGGTAGAATTTCGAAAAATCCTTTCTTATTCCTTGTCTTCATCTTAAAAACAACACCTGTGAAAAAAATTCAGCTTTCTAGGTCCAAGGGTTTACGCTAGGCATTGATGAGCCAGTGAGTCAGGTCTTCTCCTTTTATATATAAGATGAATTGCCCTAAAGCGTTCTTTCAGCTCGCTGGCAGTCCAATGGGTATAGAGTCTTTTACATGGATCATTGTCCTGTGTCCCAGTGATCAGGTGACAACTCAGCAATCACTTATTTATGGCTGATCACTGGGATTGTGTGGCCCTAAGAATCATGGCTGGTCAGCCGCACATCTCCCTATTTGAAAAACGGATGTGCTACCAACAATGACATACCGTATTTTTCGCCCTATAGGACAATTTATAGGTGCAAAATCTAAAAAAATAAAGATTTTGAACCCAATAGTGGTCTTCAACCTGCGGACCTCCAGATGTTGCAAAACTACAACTCCCAGCATGCCCGGACAGCCGTTGGCTGTCCGGGCATGCTGGGAGTTGTAGTTTTGCAACATCTGGAGGTCCACAGGTTGAAGACCACTGCATAGGAGGTAATACTCACGTGTCCCCGCCGCTCCGGACCAGTCACCGCTGCCCTGTTGCTCCATCGCTGTCGCCGTGTCCCCGTCGCTCTGGAACGTCTCTGCTGCCGGCCGGGTATCCTCGCTCTCCGTCGCCGCCATCACGTCGTTACACACGGCGACGCACGTAAGCAATGACGTGATGACGAGGAAGGAGAGCGCCAGCCATACAGGGGATCCCTGAACGGAGAAGACACCGAGGAGGCAGGTAAGGTCCCTCCCGGTGTCCTGTAAGCACTAACCCGGCTATTCAGTCGGGCTGTTCGGGACCGCCGCGGTGAAATCGCGGCCGTCCCGAACAGCAGGGTTAGTGTCACTTTCCCTTCAGACGCGGTCAGCTTTGATCGCCGCGTCTGAAGGGTTAATACAGGGCATCACTGCAGGGACCGCCGCGATAGGAGTGTAATCGCCGTATAAGACTTTTTCTCCCAAGTTTTGGGGAAGAAAAAGTGCGTCTTATACGGCGAAAAATACGGTAAGTGATAAGCCACATGACCAATCCAGCGATCATTCGCACAATCAACGAGTTGTGTAAAAGGATCATTTTATAAGTGAGATCGGCATTCTTTTTGGATTTCTTTTCTGTCTGACCACAGTGCTCTCTGCTGACACCTCTGTCCATGTCAGGAACTGTCCAGAGCAGGATAGGTTTGCTATGGGGATTTGCTCCTACTCCTGACATGGACAGAGGTGTCAGCAGAGAGCACTGTGGTCAGATAGAAAAGAAATTCAAAAAGAAAAGAACTCCCTCTGTAGTATACAGCAGCTGATAAGTACTGGAAGGATAAAGATTTTTTTAATAGAAGTAATTTACAAGTCTGTTTAACTTTTCGGCACTAGTTGATTTAAAATAAATTGTTTTCCACCGAAGTACCCCTTTAAGCCATATGTCTCTGGCCGCATAGAATGCTGGGAAAAGGCAGAGACAGCAGAAAAAAAAAAGACTTGCACTAAAGCACTTCCGAGTGTGGGTCTAGTGCATGAAAACAGGACACAGTGACGGATGAAGGTAAGAGAAAAATATTACAGAGTATTAGAACTTGGCATCATGGGCTCAAAGGCTGGATAAAAAAAATATCCTGGAATACCCCTTTAATGCAAAGCCTGTGTGTAACCATAGCCTAAAACTGCTCCCTGATAACTCAATGTTTATGTCGGGGAACATATGTATAAAATCATGAAAGTAAAAGAAATATACCCGCACTCACCGATAGGCTAACGACTCGATGCTCCTCAGACCGGGACACACCGGGGACTCAGGCTGCAGAAATGAGTGGCGCTCAGAGGCAAACTACCGGTGTTTTTGCACAAGCTTGTTTGCATCTGAGCGCCACTCATTTCTGCAGCCTGAGTCCCCGGTCCGTCCCGGTCTGAGGAGCATCGAGCGCGGATATACTTCTTTTACTTTCGTGATTTTGTACATTGATTCCACTTTTCATATCATACCCTGGCACCACCGTCTACTAAACGTAGGATAGAGGACTTATCTACAGCTACTACCGCTCCACACCTGGTAACCAATTAATTGCCGGATGGAGCAGTGCCGTCTCATTATCTACTTTCTATATGAACATATGTATAAGCCGCACAATGACTTAACACCCACAGCACAACTCCTTCCTATAGTCCCCTCAATAAACCCAACCTGTATATCCAGGAGCTGCTACATGTACAGTGAGCGGCTCACACCTCACAGGTATTGTGCCATCTACAAGGAAAACTGAAGGAAACTCCGGCTATCCTGACAAAAAAGAGGCTCCTAACTGATCTTTCCTGCTTAGCAAGAATCTCAGCCACTCACTGTGTAAGGAACGACAATGGTTCCCGGTTGCCTGATCCTGCAATGCAGGTAGATCAGGATATTTGGGAACACTAGTAGTGATATTCTAGGATAGAATATACCAGTGTTTCCCAACCAGGGTGCCTCCAGCTGTTGCAAAACTACAACTCCCAGCATGCCTGGACAGCCTTTGGCTGTCCAGGCATGCTGGGAGTTGTAGTTTTGCAACAGCTGGAGACACCCTAGTTGGAAAACACTGAAGTATACCTTTATGTTTGTGGGTGGTTTTCTATTGCCATCTATAAAAGCATAATATTAAAAAACAAAAGTATGCAACATAACCTAAGACGGCACTAGAGATGAGCGAACTTACAGTAAATTTGATTCGTCACGAACTTCTCGGCTCGGCAGTTGATGACTTTTCCTGCATAAATTAGTTCAGCTTTCCGGTGCTCCGGTGGGCTGGAAAAGGTGGATACAGTCCTAGGAAAGAGTCTCTTAGTACTGTATCCACCTTTTCCAGCCCACGGGAGCACCTGAAAGCTGAACTAATTTATGCAGGAAAAGTCATCAACTGCCGAGCCGAGAAGTTTGTGACGAATCGAATTTACTGTAAGTTCGCTCATCTCTAGACGGCACCTATAATACATTAGACTGCCATATTTTATCTATCCGTGAGGCCCCATGTATAAAGTGAACGGTTGCAAAAAAACATGTCCATTTATTGCCAACCTCAGTTTTCATGCACAATGCCCACTGAGAACAGAAATCAATAGAATATTTGCCGGGTATTGGGGGAGATCCTACTCTGATACCAAATACCAGCTGGGCACACACCTACAACTCGCCTTTTCACAATGGGGGAGGTTTTATCAAAACCTGCGCAGAAAAGGTGTGGTGCATTTGGCCATAGCAACCAGTCAGATTACCATTTTTATTTTTTAGAGGCCTTTTTAAAAATAAAATAAAAACAATCTCATTGGTTGCTATGGGCAACTGCACAACTTTTCCTCAACACAAATGCTTAGGAATGAGCACAATTAACTATAGACTCAAATCTACTACATAACTTTGAAGGTCCTTTAACCCCTTAAGCACCAAGCCCATTTTCACCCTAAAGGGGTACTCCGCCCCAGGACATCTTATCCCCTATCCAAAAGGATAAGATGTCTGATCGCGGGCTCAGCTGCAGCACAACTTTGTCATTACTGCACAGAGCAAACTCGCTTTTTGCCTAATGACGGGTGATACAGGGGCGGAGCATCGTGATGTCATGGCTCGGCCCCTCTTGACGTCACGGCCCACCTCCTTAATGCAAGTCTATGGGAGGGGGCGTGATGGCCGCCCCTCCTATAGACTTGTATTGAGGGGGTGGGCCATGACGTCAGGAGAGGCGGAGCTGTGCCGTCACGACGCTCCGGCCCGTGTATTGCCCGTCATTAGGCAAAAAGCGAGTTTGCTCTGTGCAGTAATAACAGAGGGGTGCTGCAGCCGAGAACTCTGGGGTCTCCAGCAGCGGGACCCCAGCAATCAGATATCTTATCTTATCCTTTGGATAGGGGATAAGATGTCTAGGGGCGGAGTACCCCTTTAAGGACCAGAACATTTTTTGCACATCTGACCACTGTCACTATAAGCATTAATAACTCTGGGATGCTTCTACTTTTTATTCTGATTCCAAGATTGTTTTTTCGTGACATATTTTACTTTATGTCAGTGGCAATTTTTTGTCGATACTTGTATCATTTCTTGGTGAATCCAAAATCTGATGAAAAATTTGAAAATTTTGAATTTTTTTAACTTTGAAACTGTCTGTTTATAAGGAAAATAGACATACCAAATAAATTATATATTGATTCACATATACAATATGTCTACTTTATGTTGGCATCATAAAGTTAACATGTTTTTACTTTTGGAAGACATCAGAGGGCTTCAAAGTTCAGCAGCAATTTTCCAATTTTTCAAAATCGGAATTTTTCAGGGACCAGTTCAGTTTTGAAGTGGATTTGAAGGGCCTTCATATTAGAAATACCCCATAAATGACCCCAATATAAAAACTGCACCCCTCAAAGTATTCAAAATGACATTCAGTAAGTGTATTAACCCTTTAGGTGTTTCACAGGAATAGCAGAAAAGTGAAGGAGAAAATTCAAAACCTTAATTTTTTACACTAACATGTTCTTGTAGACCCAGTTTTTGAAGTTTTACAAGGGGTAAAAGGAGAAAAAGACAAAAAATTTGTAACCCAATTTCTCTCGAGTAAGGAAATACCTAACATGTGGATGTGAAGTGTTCGGCGGGTGCACTAAAGGGCTCCGAAGGGAAGGAGCAACAATGGGATTTTGGAGAGTGGGTTTTTCTGAAATGGTTTTTTGGGGGCATGTCACATTTAAGAAGCCCCTATGGTGCCAGAAACGCAAAAAAAAAAAAAAACACGGCATACTATTTTGGAAAATACACCCCTCAAGAAATGTAACAAGGGGTACAGTGAGCCTTAACACCCCACAGGTGTTTGACGACTTTTCCTTAAAGTTGGATGTGTAAATGAATTTTTTTTTTCCTACTAAAATGCTGGTCCCCCCCCCCCCCCCCGTTTAAAATTTTTACAAGGGGTAATAGGAGAAAATGCCCCCCAAAATTTGTGACATGTGGACGTCAAGTGCACTGGGGGAGAAATACAATGCTCAGAAGAGAAGGAGTCACGTTTGGCTTCTGGAAAGTTAATTTTGCTGAAATGGTTTTTGGGGGCTTTGCACGGGGTGCTCAGCAGGCATCCCGATCCGGTCCCCGTCAGAGCGTATTTTACGCTGCAGATCTGCCGCTGAAGGACCCCTGCATGGTGGTTTTACATGTGCCTGCTCGGAGCGGCGATACGCCGCTTCGAGCAGACACACTGTATTGTGCGAGTTGCAGTGCGCATGCACAGTACACTCGCACATCGCGGCAGCTCTTGGCCAAGCTCATGGAGCAGGCATAGCGGCTGCAATGTGTGCGAGTACACCGCGCATGCGTGGCAACTCGCACATAGCAGTGTGTCTGCTCCTAGCGGCGTATTTCCACTCCAAGCAGGCACATGTAAAGCCACCATGGAGCGGGCCTTCAGCGGCAGATCTGCAGCGTAAAATACGCTGTGGGTCCGCTCGTGTGAACGCTGTGGGTCCGCTCGTGTGAACGCTGTGGGTCCGCTCGTGTGAACGCTGTGGGTCCGCTCGTGTGAACGCTGTGGGTCCGCTCGTGTGAACGCTGTGGGTCCGCTCGTGTGAACGCTGTGGGTCCGCTCGTGTGAACGTACCCTAAAGGTAATTTCTCACCAAGATCAAAGCGAGTAACTAGGCCATCAATATTATTGATGGGGAATAACTTTACTCCCTATATGGCCGCAGCAGAAAAACTATCATTTCTGCAGCAGCAAAGCTGCAAAGTTGCGATTTTGGGACAAATGTGGTAAAGTTTTAAACATAAAGCGGGGATTTATCAAAGTTGTCTATTTCTCACATCAATATAGACCAACCTACAGAGAGTTAGGCCGGTCTATTGTGCGCCTAATTTATCAAAAGTCGCACGGCTCTTGATAAATTCTGCGCACAGACTTTGGGATCTACGGTTTAGACTGTATTTAAACCTGCTCCAGCATGGTCTGACATTTCAGCGTACTTTTGGCCAATGCGACTTTTCGCCGAAAAGTTGCTATTGATAAATTCAGCACCAATGCATTTTTCCATCTAAAATAGACTAGAATGCATCATGTTCTAAAAATCCTCTAAAGCAAAATTGTCGCATGTAGTTAGAATGTGACTTTCTGTGCGACAATTTTAGACGGGAAAAAGCAGTCTAAATCCTTTGATAAATATCCCCCAAAAAGTCAATGTATTTCCTATCTGCAGTTGTGGATTTTGCAGTAAAGTCTGAAACAGTTGCGGATTTCGACTTCCCCGTTGACTTTAATGTGCAATAAAGCCACAGCAGATCTGGGACAACAACTGACATGCTCCACATTGAAGTTCTGCAAAGATTTTGCGTCCATTTTGTTTGTGACATCTCATCTACATTTCTGGCACTGTAAACGCTGCAGGTTTTCCGAGAGCAAATCTGCCAGGCGTGACTGTACAAGTGAAAACAGTTCCCTACGGGTACAGAGAAATCAACTTTATCATCCTATACTAGGCAAAGTTACGTTTTCAAAGCGCAAAAACGATGGAGGAATTTACGAAGAAATTATTTTGTTCCGTCTTTTTTGGGGTGGTGCGATGTTGCCAGCCATTGCGCCATGGTTATTAAATTGTCGCACTTTAGTGCAAAATAAACTTTCCCTATTAATGATTGCAACTTGCCTGTTGCACGTCCTTTTTTCCAAGTGTGGTCTGGCTTTGTGTGGCTATGTGCCCAGGTGGACCACTTTGCGCCAACATAATGTGCCCAAGATGAAAAGTCGCACTTTGTAAATTGCTAAGCTCGGCAAAAGTCAAAACATAAAGTGATTTAAACTAAAGTACTTTCGGTATTGATCTACCCAGAAAGTTGTACATTTGTGCACAGAGTGCCTGCAACCAAACACCTGCGACAAAAAGAAAAACACCCCTAAACAGCATGATAAATTCCCTTGAACGAGTCTCAGAAGAGATATATATATATATATATATATATATATATATATATATATATATATACACACATATACACACACACATAATATAAATAATATATATATATATACACATACATACACACACATTATGTATATCAGGGATGTGGAATTTCTATCGCCCGACGCCCCGGACTAGCAGTTTTGGGCGCCGGGTAGGTGCATTTGTCCGGCCCTTAGCCCAGCTTCGGGCAAGCAGGGCCGGACCTGACAAGTGCGGCGGTGATCTGCAGTCTGTATGGAGCGGGCACCCGCTCCATACTCTGCAGCCTGTATCCTCGGAAGCAGGGGAGATGAGAAGCTGTGTATTTGTCTTCTCTCCCCTGCTCTGCAGACGTGCGGGTGGGGGGGGGGGGGGAGATGAGGGGGCGTGGCTTCTTGCTCCCCGTGCAGACCTGCGTCCTCTGCCTTCACTCCCCCCAGCTGTAGCTTCGGAGAGCTGAGGGGAGGAGGCGCGTCTGCACGGGGAGACTGTATGTGGCGCTCTGCAGTATGTATGGAGCGGGCTCGGGATTCCTGCCAGCTCCATACTCTGCTGCCCCCGGCTGTTCTCAGTAGCCGGGGGCCGCCGCTAATAGCCAGCATGCGGCCGCGGCTGGCTATTAACCTTTTAGATCGCCGCTGTCAAAGCTGACAGCGGCGTCTAAAGCCTGGGTTCTCAACCTGGGGTACGCGAAAACGCTGACAGATACCGGCCATGCATTGGCCAGTATTTGTCAGCGCATAGCCGCGGCAGCTCACTGTACAGTAGCGCGGCCAGAGATGCGGCCGGGGCTACTGTAAGTGAACTGCGTGGTTGCCAGGGAGACGTGTGGCCTCCCCTGACGTTGCGCGGAGTTGCCGCACAGCGCAGGGGGACGTCACACGTCAGTGCGGCCCTGTGGAACATCCCGTGAAGCAGCAGGCAACGGGACCACAGGACGCCAGGTAAACAACTGTATGGCACAGAGGGGGGGGGGGGGGGGGACTGTATGGGACGGAGGGGGAAACTGTATGGGACGGAGCACAAGGCATTAAGATGGAGGGGGAGAGGGATAATGGCGGAGGGGGGGGAGGGGAGTAATAAAGCACAAGGCATTGAAATTTTATGTCTTGTGCTTTATTACTCCCCTCTCCCCTTCCATCTTAATCCCCCTGCACCATTCCCCCCTTCCTCTGATCCCCCTTTTGCCATATCCGATAATAATGGCACAAGGGGATTAATATGGAGGGGGGAAAATGACAAAAGGGGATCAGAGGGAGGGGGGAATAATGACACAAAGGGATTAATATGGAGGAGGGGGGGGTTGATTATCCCCCCCCCCCCTCCATCTTAATCCCCTTGTGCTATTATTATCCGATATGGCAAAAGGGGATCAGAGGGAGGGGGGAATTATCAACCCCCCCACCCTTCCATATTAATCCCCCTGTATCATTATTCCCCCTCCTCCATCTTAATCCCCTTGTTCCATATTGGATAATAATGGCACAAGGGGATAAAGATGGAGGGGGAATAATGGTAAAAGGGAATCAGAGGGAGGTGGGAATTGTGGGACAGGGGGAGTAAGACGGAGGGGGAATAATAGCACAAGGGGATTAAGATGGAGATGGGATGCATTAGTATAAAGGTAAGAACACGCCTTTTGCCTGCGGGTACCCCTCGCTCGCAAGTTCCGCGTGAGGGGGTACCCGTGGACATACTTTCAGGCCTTGGGGGTACGGTCGCCGAAAAGGTTGAGAACCACTGGTCTAAAGGGACATTTGAATGCTCCCTGGTGGGCTAGGGGGGTGGATCACCCCCCCCCCACAGCGCGATCGCAGGGGGGCGATCCACTATGGAGGTAGCCGGAGAACTTACCTCTGCTTCCTCCTGTCCCGGCTCTGTCATTGATAGATCCTGGCTGGACCAGGCTCTATCAATGGATCACAGAGCACACAGATTAATAGAGTTCAATAGAACTCTATTCATCTGTCTGAGGAATCTAATGATTCCTCCTATAAGTGTAATAAAGTGTAAAAGTTTTAATAAAAGTTTGAAAGACACCCAGTGGTCTTCAAACGGTGCCCCTCCAGATGTTACAAAACTACAATTCCCAGCATGCCAGGAAAGCCGTTGGCTGTCCGGGCATGCTGGGAGTTTTAGTTTTGCAACATCTGGAGGGCCACAGTTTGAAGACCGCTGCATTAACCCCTTCCATGTTAAAAGTTCAAATCACCCCCTTTTCCTATATAAAAACATGTAAACATAAAAATAAACATATTCGTTATTGATTTGTGCGTAATTGTACAACCTATTAAAACATAACATTATGTATCCCGTACGGTAAATGTAATAAAAATATCAAACCACAGATTTGCAATTTTTATAATATCCCAGAAAAAAAAGTTAAAAAGCGATTAAAAAGTCAGATCAATGCCAAAATGGTACCGATACAAAAAACAGATTATGGTGCAAAAAATGAGCCCTCATACAGCCTGGTATGCGAAAAAATATAAAGCTACAGGGGTTAAAAAATGGCAATAAAAAAAATTAGAAAAAGTTCAGAATTAGTAAAACATGACGTAAACGATACAAATCTGGTATTGCTGTAATCAGGCGCCTAAAGTATAAAACCAACAGTTTACCTCAACCACAAGGTAAATGGCCCAGAAAAGAAAAACCACCAAATCTGCTAAATTATCTTTTACTATTTCAATTTCACTTCCCTTAATATATATATATTTTGGTTCAGAGAATATGTTATTGAAAAATTAAAAGGTATCATTATAGTAGGTAGTTATGGCTATTATAGGGCGAGGAGGAAAAAATCAGAGCGTAAAAGCGAAAATTGGCCGGACAAGTGGATCGTCATGAGGGACAAGTAGATTTTGCTCCATTTTAGTCCCGTGGACAAGTAGTTTTTTATAAAATTTCCACACCCCTGTATATACATATACAGATATAGATGGCTCCAAATCTAAGCTCTACTCTTGGGCATTTATAAAATACCTTTGGTTTTCTATTGTCAGCCTCAGCAGTTCAAGTTGTATGAAGGAAGTAATGGCATGAAAATGGATCCCAACAGTAAGAGCTGCAGCAGTGTCTGGGGAGACTAAGGGCCCTATTACAAAGTGAGCAATGTAAGCGAGCGCTAATCCCATAGATCGGTGCTTGTTTACGGAACCTATTACAAGGCTCGACCAGGGCTAAATAAGGGCGCTTTCTCACTATAAAAATGCACCCGTTATGAACGCCCGTTATAAAAAGAGGGGAAATCGGCAGTTATACGGCCGGTACAAAATCACTAACGGCTATTAGAAAATCCCATTATAGTCTACGGGATTTTTCTAATATTCGTTTTAACCAGTTATCGGCCGTTATTTTGTGACGGGAGATAGTAACGGGAGAAATAGTGCATGCCATATTTCTTCTGTTCATTTGCCAGTCACAAAATAATGTCCGTTATTAATAAAGGGCGATAACGGGTTAAAACGGCTATTAGAAAAATCCCATAGACTATAATGTTAGTGATTTTGTACCGGCCATATACCTGCTGATTTCCCCTCTTTTTATAACGGGCGTTCATAACGGGTGCATTTTTATAGTGTGAAAGCGCCCTTACTTATGCCACCCTCTGCTTCCATTTTTAGCAGATCATAAAGTGATCAGCCGATGAACGGTCGCTCAGTGGTTGGCTGATCGCTGGCCCTATTTCACAGGGTAATAATCGTTTCATGTAATAGGGTCCTACCGCTCAATAGGAACAGCTGACCTGCTTATTACCCAGGACTGGATGGAATGACGACTATATAAACAGATCACTGATTACACGGACAATGTTCTGCTCTCTCAGTAGGATCAGACCAGCTGACCACACAATGATCCTCTATATCACAGAAAGAAATTACGGGAGGATTTGTATGAGTTGGAAGACACCTGACAATATTACAAGTGTGAGGTGTAAGCACCCGCTGTGCCCCTCAGGGACCCTGGGATTATACAATGAGCTTCTTTATCATTGGAAGTTACAGGAGAATGTAAATGTGCTCCTGATTTAGGATCAGCGGGGCCCATATGCTAGGTCACATGGTAGAGCCATCCATCTATAGAGGGACAACACAGTTTTGTAAATGTGCACTAAGAGCCACAAGCTGACATGTTGATGTAGGACTACAATCCCCAGCATGCAATAACTGCCGGATCCAAGTGCTTCCCAGCTGATGTAGGACTACAATTCCCAGCATACACTAAACCTGAACCAAGTGCTTCCAGCTGATGTAGGACTACAATCCCCAGCATACACTAACAGCTTGATCCAAGTGCTCCCATCTGTTGTAGGACTACAATCCCCAGCATACACTAACAACCTGAACCAAGTGCTCCCAGCTGATGTAGGACTACAATTCCCAGCAAGCACTAACAGCTTGATCCAAGTGCTCCCAGCTGTTGTAGGACTACAATTCCCAGCATACGCTAACAGCTTGATCCAAGTGCTCCCAGCTGTTGTAGGACTACAATTCCCAGCATACACTAACAGCTTGATCCAAGTGCTCCCATCTGTTGTAGGACTACAATTCCCAGCATACACTAACAGCTTGATCCAAGTGCTCCCAGTTGTTGTAGGACTACAATTCCCAGCATACGCTAACAGCTTGATCCAAGTGCTCCCATCTGTTGTAGGACTACAATTCCCAGCATACACTAACAGCTTGATCCAAGTGCTCCCATCTGTTGTAGGACTACAATTCCCAGCATACACTAACAGCCTGATCCAAGTGCTCCCAGCTGTTGTAGGACTACAATTCCCAGCATACACTAACAGCTTGATCCAAGTGCTCCCAGCTGATGTAAGACTACAATTCCCAGCATACACTAACAGCTTGATCCAAGTGCTCCCAGCTGATGTAGGACTACAATCCCCAGCATACGCTAACAGCTTGATCCAAGTGCTCCCAGCTGATGTAGGACTACAATTCCCAGCATACGCTAACAGCTTGATCCAAGTGCTCCCAGCTGTTGTAGGACTACAATTCCCAGCATACACTAACAGCTTGATCCAAGTGCTCCCAGCTGATGTAGGACTACAATTCCCAGCATACACTAACAGCTTGATCCAAGTGCTCCCAGCTGATGTAGGACTACAATCCCCAGCATACGCTAACAGCTTGATCCAAGTGCTCCCAGCTGATGTAGGACTACAATTCCCAGCATACGCTAACAGCTTGATCCAAGTGCTCCCAGCTGTTGTAGGACTACAATTCCCAGCATACACTAACAGCTTGATCCAAGTGCTCCCAGCTGATGTAGGACTACAATTCCCAGCATACACTAACAGCTTGATCCAAGTGCTCCCAGCTGATGTAGGACTACAATCCCCAGCATACGCTAACAGCTTGATCCAAGTGCTCCCAGCTGATGTAGGACTACAATTCCCAGCATACGCTAACAGCTTGATCCAAGTGCTCCCAGCTGTTGTAGGACTACAATTCCCAGCATACACTAACAGCTTGATCCAAGTGCTCCCAGCTGATGTAGGACTACAATTCCCAGCATACACTAACAGCTTGATCCAAGTGCTCCCAGCTGATGTAGGACTACAATCCCCAGCATACGCTAACAGCTTGATCCAAGTGCTCCCAGCTGATGTAGGACTACAATTCCCAGCATACGCTAACAGCTTGATCCAAGTGCTCCCAGCTGTTGTAGGACTACAATCCCCAGCTTGATCTAAAGGAAGCAGCACCCGTGACCCCCCCCTACCTCACCCTATAACAATACGATGCCCACACTTCCGCTCACTCACCGAATCCCAGGAAGCACATGAGGACCAGCACCACGATGCGATGGGCCAGCCTGCTGGGGTCACAGATGGCCGGCATCTGCCTCTGGGGTACACTGCTGGAGAAGCCATTGTCGCTTCCAGGGAGCAAAGCTTCCTGCTCGTCTTCCAGCGCCATGTTCCCCGAACTACAGTCACGTGACAAGCGTAGAGTCACATGACGACATCTCACGTGACTAGACGTAAACGTGCGTGGGAGAAAACGGGAACTGTGCTGGGGTGTGGGGATCTACATTGTACTCGCTCTTGCGTTTTTTTACTCTCTGGCAATGTTTCCCAACCAGGGCGCCTCCAGCTGTGGCAAAACTACAACTCCCAGCATGCCCGGACAGCCGTTGGCTGTCCGGGCATGCTGGGGGTTGTAGTTTTGCCACAGCTGGAGGCACCCTGGTTGGGAAACACTGTTTTTTATCGTCTGGGGGTCCTGCGTCCACACACAAGCCAAACAAAAAAAAATTGTGGTACAAAATTGAAAACAAAACTCCCTTTTGTCATTTTTGGGGGCTCCCGATTTCTGCGCAGTGCACTTTCTGGTAAAAATGGCACCTTATCTTTATTCTGTAGATCCATACGATTACAACAATACCCACATTATATAGGTTTGATTTTGTTATACTTATTTGAAAAAAAATTACGAAAATTTTTTCGTACGAAAATTTGTACATTTAGAAATGTCCTCTTCTGACCCCCATAACTTTTTTATTTTTCCGTATACTGGGATGTGTACTTTTTGGGCCATGATCTGTAGTTTTTATTGGTACTATTTCTTTTTTGATGGGCTTTTTGATCACTTTATTGATCATTTTATGCATTTTTTTAGGGCATACAAAATGACCTAAAATATGTAATTTTTGACCTTTTTTCTAAGTAAACGCCATTGACCGTGCTGTTTAATTAACGTCATATTTTTATAGTTTGGACATTTACGCACATGGCGATACTACATATGTTTATATTTATTTTTGTTTACATATATATATATATATATATATATATACATTTGTATTTCTTTTTATGGGTAAAGGGGGGTGATTCAAACTTTTATTAGGGAAGGGGGTTAAATCACATTTCTTAACTTTTTTTTTATACACAATTTTTTTTATTCCCCATCAGGGGGACTATAACATGCAATAATTGGATTGCATACACTGAACAATGCTATGCTATGGAGTAGCATTGAACAGTGTTATCGGTGCTCTGCTGCTCCAGACTGCCATGGCGGATGGCGAGGTGGCAGGTAAGAGCCCTCCCGCCGTCCTCTCAGCTGATTGGGACATCACAATCAACTTTAGTTTTTTTTGACAAAAAAAATGGATTTTTTTGGGGGGTATCATTTTGGTATTTCACGCTGCGCAAAATTTGCGGTTGCAGTGGGAAATACACTATGTATTCCTTGCTCACTACACACAGGGCTTTCCGGTGGCAGCCCTCTGGGTGTAGTGAGTTTTAGAGGCGGGGCCGTGTGCCGGCGTGACTGTGATGCGCAGCTCCGCCTCCAAAACTCACTGCACACATAGGGCTGCTGCGCCGGAGAGCCCTGTGTGTATAGTGAGCGAGGAATACGCAGTGTATTTCCCCGTTGCTGCCGCAAATTTTGAGCAGCATGAAATACGCTGCGTATACGCCAGGTGGGAACGCATCCTTATATGGTTTACTTTATCACTAGCTTTTCCATTTCTGTGAAGTGGATTAACAAAATACTGCCATTGAGTGCATAGTTTTTTATGCTAATGTTATTTTTTAAAAGCGTTCATCGTGCTGGATAAATGATTACATACTTTTCGAGTTTGGGTTTTTATGGATGTGGTTATACCAAATATGTATACAATGACTCCGTCGTCGTCGCCCCCCCCCCCCCCCCCCCCCCCGACATACGATGGCCCTGACATACGTTAATTTCACTGATAACTTCAGCTGCCGCCGGATAGCCGGTTAAGGTGCCCCGTGTGTTGCGGTGTCACTCACCTGTCCCCGTCCTCTTCAGGATCCCCTGCATGGCCGTCGCTCTCCTTCGCCGCCATCACGTCGCCGCGCATGCCGTCTCGTCATCCAATAGGAGCACCGTGCGCAGCGACGTGATGACGGCGATAAAGAGCGACGATCCCCAGCAGCAGTGACGGTCCGGAGCGGCAGGGACACCCCGAGGACGCGACAACAACGATTGAGAGCGACATCAAGGGCAGCGGTGACGGTCTGGAGCGGCGGGGACACGTGAGTATATCTTTCTATATTATTATTGCACGGATCCTTCAACATACGATGGTTTCTACTAACGATGGTTCATTTGGAACGAATTACCATCGTATGTTGAGGGATCACTGTACTTTAAAAAAAATTATGTTTAATAGAAAATATGTTTTGTTAGGACACTTTATGTGTTTTTATTTTCTCGGGGACAGGGGAGGTGTTTATGTAATTTTTTAACTGGTCCCCCATAGAGGATTTTCACCTGTGATCTTCTGATCCCTGATATAATACACTGCAGTACTATTATATGCCTGTATACAGCTGTGCTTCTGGCACAGTCGTATACAGGCACAATCATGGAAATCCTGGGAGGAAAATATAAACAAATCCTACACACGCCCCCATATAGATACCCAATATATCTGTAAAAATAATATATATATAGCTACACAGTGCTTTTCAAGGTAGTAGATGCCCTATTTGCAGATATGAGAAAAATATATGGTTCTCTATTAAGGTTGAAATTTGTATAAAAAGTGTTTTCAAAGTTCAAAAATAGGGACTTTGAGAAGTTATGTATATAATACAGCTTACTATGAAGATGCAATGTTCTGTGCTAGTGTTTGTTATGCTACTTTTCATACTGTCCTCCAGATGATGTGGATATAGTGATGTCCTTGCAGGTAATGCTTGATAGTCCGAGTTTGGGAAGGTTTTGGAGACAGCCCCGGCCGGTGGCATCTCAACCTAAATCTTTCCCGCTGAAGTCTGTGTGTTTGGTTCAAGTGACGCCACTACTGTATGCATATACATAAAGAAACAAACTAGCATGTTCTTACTAATGCAGGTAGCATGATAAAAACATCCCATCCAAATCTTTGAAAAGGATAGGAGGAACAGATAACGGTCTCCTTGACGAAGGAGGCTGTATTTTGCCTTTGAAACGCATTGGAAGCCTTTCTGACCCTTCAGGTTTGCAGTAATGATGTCACTCGTACCAACCACACGGACTTCAGCGGGAAAGGTTTAGGTCGAGATACCACCGGCCGGGGCTTTCTCCCAAACCTCCCCGAACTCGGACTAGCAAGCATTACACTAGCACAGAACATCACATCTTCATAGTAAGCTGTATTATATACATAACTTCTCAAAGTCCCTATTTTTGAGCTTTGAATATATTTTTCACCCAATATATCTTGTCATGAGATCCCTAATAAAACAAAATAATTAATTATCTACAATAAAGCAAAAACAGAACAACATACACAAAATGCACCACAGAGACCTATACAAGTTATGCAATAATCAAAAGAATATAATGCAATATAAGGACATAACAAATCTAATATAGTGATTGAAGAACCACAAGTCTCATAAGGTTTTCCTACATATACTGTCCATCTGATGTACACCACAAATGTAATGTGAATCCAGTCTATAGTGTTGATGGCCTATCATTTAGGTATGGATACGTAAGCGTTGGTCATACATGGCAAAAATGGTCAGACATTGATTTACAGTGTAGCTACCTCCTATAGGTGGCACTAGAGAGACATTTTTCTTCATGCTGGAGAAAAGATCATTTATAAACTTTTTAGTGTAATGCTCCCTGTACGACTGTTGTAAAAAAGAGTATAAGAGATTTATCAAAACCTGTAGAGAGGAAAGGTTCACCAGTTGCCTATAACAACTGTGGTAACGGGGTGTGAGATGCAGGGCAGATGGAATTACCCCAGGGGCAGATGGCATTAACCCCTTGTATTCGTGACACCAGGGAGTAGTTTATCCTCAATACCACCCGAAGGTATACCACTGAATTCTGGGCTAGGCACGTGGGCAATAATGACTCCAACGCCAAGTTACAGACAACGGTAGCTTTACTGAGGGTAGACAGATGGTAAAGTCTATACAGTTCAGCCAGGGCCCACAGAGGTGAACAGTGACTCAGAGACCTTAAGGGCTTGCTGGGTCTTGTAGTAGGACTGGACAATTTAATGCAGGACACGCTGACTTGACAGTTGCTGACAGGGACTGACTTGGCTTGACTGATGACTGACAAAGCTATGACTGTAGCTTACTTGCAATTGACTGTGGCTGCAGACTGGACTTGAGGCCTCCAATGACTCTGGACACACACTAGGACTAAACTTGACTGGACCTCAGCAATGACTCAGGAACTAAGAGAGAGAGCTAGCTCCACCCAGGGCTTATATGGGGGAGACTAGCAGGGAGACCATAGGTCACCCCTGGGATCACCTGGTCACTGATACCTCCTGGGTAACAATCACATGGTACATTTCTTAAAGTAACAACACATTACATATCACAATACACAGCAAAACATATGTACAGGGGGGAAACAAGTACAGGGAGGCCCAGGGGACACAGATGGGAAGCTAACTGACAGGGCAGCAATGGTACAAGGCAACAACTCCCGTACTAGGCCACCACAAACTCCCCCTCTTAAATACAGCCATCCTCGGTGCCTAGTCCTGGAGGGCGGGCGACTGAAGTGGCCACTGAAGCCTTATGACAGTTTCTGGGGCATTGTAGCATAAAATGTCCTTCACAGGTCTGGACGATCAATAACAACTAGGGATGTAGCACTTTCAAATGTCCTTGCATGCTCTTTGTTTGGGATAACTGGGTAAAGATGTGAGATTTCTTTAGGCGTGTAACTGCATGAGTAACACATTTTTAAGCACTATAAAACATTGGTGGCGGATTGGGTTGCCAGAGGCTATCTACCCAATGCCTGCTGGGGCCCTTAGGTTCTCAACACTTCTCCCCAGAACTCAATATACATTGTTATACTATACAATAGTGTTACCTGTACATACTGTATTCTGTCTCTATACGTGTTTACATATATAGGCATGCATTTAAAACTGGTGGACTGGGACTACACAGGATGTTACAGTCCTAACATAGTTATTTTCTGTGTGGACTATTTTGATTATACATGGAATAACTATGTGTGGTACGTAACTTTACACATTATATTGTGAGCTAATCTTTGTACCTTGCGGGAATTTGTCATGGCGGTGAAGTAGTGGCTATGCTTCTCCTGACTGGGTCAGGATACCTCCCATATGAATTGCTGTGAATAAAAGACACTGTACACGTAAACATTTCCATACAAAACATATTATACACACTTTATTACAGCACACCATAACCATTATAGCACACTAACATAAGTATTTGCTTGTGCAAAGGGGATGAGCAAAAATATATTACTCTGACGGTATATACATACTTTCATTGTACCACTCCACAGTCCTGGTACATTTAAGAGTTTTTAGTAAAGAATCACGGCTAGAAGCGGGGCACATATACTTACCCAAATGGTTACAAATAATCTTCTTAACAAGTTTGTCAGGCACTCCATCTGAAACGTTATTTAACCTGTGGAGTACTCAAAAGTACTCCACAAAGAAAGTTAGTGACAATTAACAAAATTACTCCTGGTAGACTTCATTAACTGGGGAACTTGCCATCCCGGTCGGACTGTTTCCGTGGTTGGGACATATAACAGGGTCCATGGGACTGTGCCGCCTCTAATGGACTCACTCGGGTGTTCCAGTTCACCCGTGACAAAGTAGACTCTGTAATGGTGGGGCTGACGGTGACCACCATTTGCACCGCAGCAGCTTGTGCCACTAGGGGGACAGCAGTTGGTGCCTGTTGGGCCGGCCAAACCTCCTCTACGGGAGTAGGCCGAGGCACTCCCGTTGATGCCCGCTTAGGACAAACCTCCTCGACCACAGGAGTAGGCCTGGGCACATTCACAGACTACTTTGGTAGGTACTTCGAGGCCATGATAGGCACCTCGGCTTTGTAGAGCTGTTCCTCCTGGACGGTACCTTTGATTTTAGGCGGTAGCAACCCAAAGGGATCGGCGTCCCAGTCGTCCGATGGGAAGTATGCAGACGGAATCTGGGTTTGATTCTTTGGATAGGTCACCACAGCTGCCCACTCTCCTCTCATGCTCTGTACAGGAGAGTACTCCACGATCTCCCCGTTCTCGACAGAATGCAGTGGTGGGGGGGGGGGGGGGGGGGAGATAGTCTCTCTGCACTGCCTGACGATTAACCAAGATGGTCCCTCCATAATGACAGTCCATGAGGATGCCAAACCCCCGCACTTTGTTGAATTCTATTACTGTGGCTCTTCGGCGTTCCAGGGGTGGCTCTCCCTCTTGGGGATGTTCCAGGTTTCTAATGTACAGGGCCTCCATTGCTTTTGTGCCCTACTGCGCTTGCCGCACCTCAAATGGCAGTAGCTTCAGCCCATATCTTTCCATTCTTTGTGTTCTCAGCCCCTCTACAATCTTGGCCACCTGAGCTTCTCTTCTGGCCCTTTTGGACTGGGCTGGTGGGATTGGGGGATGAGATTTCCCTGGCAGGGGAAGAAGGTGCTCCCTCATATACTGTATTAGTCCAGGCTCATCGCCAAACAACCACTTTGGTAAAGGTGGGGACCGGGAGCGTGCTTCAGACTTCTGGACCTGGGGGGGTTTGCTCGGGGCTAGGGGTAGAAGGAGGGGTAGAGAAAGTGGCCTCAGCCTGGGTACTCACTTCCGGCCTTTGGCTGTCTGGGCATGCTGGGAGTTGTAGTTTTGCAACATCTGGAGGGCCACAGTTTGGAGACCACTGTCCTTCCAGATGTTGCAAAACTACAACTCTCAGTATGCCCAGACTGTCCAGGCATGCTGGGAGTTGTAGTTCTGTAACATCTGGTCCTTCAGATGTTGCAGAACTACAACTCCCAGCATGCCTGGACAGTCTCAGTATGCTGGGAGTTGTAGTTTTGCAACATCTGGAAGGACACTGTTTCGAGACCACTATACAGTGGTGTCCAAACTGTAGCGCTCCAGATGTCAATTCAAAGCATGCCGAGACTGTCCAGGCATGCTGGGAGTTGTAGTTCGGTAACATCTGGCCCTTCAGATGTTGCCAAACTACAACTCCCAGCATGTCTGGGCATGCTTGGAGTTAAAGTCTTGCAACATCTGGAGGGCTGCAGTTTGGAGACCACTACACAGTGGTCTTCAAATTTTTATCCTCCAGTTGTTGCATAACTACAACTCCCAACATGCCCTTCGGCTGTCTGGGCATGCTGGGAGTTGTAGTAGTGCAACAACTGGAGGCACACTGGTTGGGAAACATTGTTTCCTAACTCAGTGTTTCCCAACCCGTGTGCCTGCTGCTGTTGCAAAACTATAACTCCCAGCATGCACAGACAGACCATGCATGCTGGGAGTTGTAGTTTTGCAACAGCTTAAGGCACATGGGTTGGGAAACACTCAGTTAGGAAACAGACAGTGGTGAGGAAATACTGTGGTAGTCTGTTACCTAACTCAGTGTTTCTCAATGCCAACCAGTGTGCCTCTAGCTGTTGCATAACTACAACTCCCAGCATGCATGGTCTGTCAGTGCATGCTGGGAGTTGTAGCCCCCCCCCCCCCCCATGTGAATGTACAGGGTACATTCACATGGGCAGGGGGTTTACAGCAAGTTTCCCGCTTCAAGATTGAGATGCGGCAAATTTTCTGCTGCAGCTGGAAACTCACTGTAAAAACCTGCACGTGTGAATGTACCCTAAAAACACTACACTACACTAACCCTAAATAAAGAGTAAAACACTACATATACACTACACCCTTACACTTTCGCCACCCCACCCCCCCCCAATAAAAATTAAAAACGTCTTCTACATCAGTTTTTCCAAAACGGAGCCTCCAGATGTTGCTAAATAACATCTCCCAGTATTGCCGGACAGCCATTGACTGTCCAGGCATGTTGGGAGTTTTGCAACAGCTGGAGGCACCCTGTTTGTGGAGTACTGACTTACAGTATTTTTGGTGAATGAGGCAAGTGAAACGCTTGCATCCAGGTACTCCCCTATGAAAATCCCTAATTTAGCATGGCGCTCTCTCACTTCCGAGCCCTGTCGTATTTCAAGGCAACAGTTTAGGCCAACACATGGGGTATTTCCGAACTCGGGAGAAATTGCACTACAAATTTTGGTGGCTTTTTCTCCTTTAACCCCTTATGAAAAGGTAAAGTTGGGGTCTACACTAGCATGTTAGTGAAAAAAATTTAAATTTTTACACTAACATGCTGGTATTGCCCCATACTTTTCATTTTCATAAGAGGTAAAAGGAAATAAAGACCCCCAAAATTTGTAACACAATTTATTCCAAGTACAGTAATACGCCATATGTGGGCGTAAAATGCTCTGCGGGCGCACAACAAGGCTCAGGAGTGAAAGAGCTCCATGTACATTTGAGGCCTAAACTGGTGATTTGCACAGGGGTGGCTGCTGGTTACAGCGGTTCTGACATAAATGCAAAAAAAATGTAATACCCACATGTGACCCCATTTTGGAAACTACATCCCCTCACGGAATGTAACAAGGGGTATAGTGAGCCTTAACACCCCACAGGTGACTGACAGATTTTTGAAACAGTGGTCCATGAAAATGAAAAATGTAATTTTTCATTTGCACAGCCCACTGTTACAAAGTAGGTAATCGTGAGAGAGCAAAAGGACCTCACAAATGGCGCTGCTGGTTCCGTAGTAAGTTGGAATAAACAAAATCCAGAGTAGAGTATTGTAAGAACTTGTGGATTTTATTAGGGATCGACCGATTATCGGTATGGCCGATATTATCGGCCGATAATGACGATTTTGGGCATTATCGGTATCGGCAATTACCTTGCCGATAAGCCGATAATGCCCCGCCACCCGCACCTCCCCCACCGCACCACGGCCGCCCCCCCCCCGGCCCGCCGCACCGCGACCCCCCCCCCCCCCCCCCGACCCACCGCACCGCGTCGCACCCCCCACCGTAGTGCTGGGCAGTATACCGGTATGGATTTTTGCCCATACCACTATACCGGTCGGGCCCCTCTGAGTCAATAAAAAAAATTTAACTTACCCGTAATGAGGGTGGTTCGGGCCATCCATCCTTCCTGTAGTGTCCGGCGGCATTCCAGGTGGAGGGTGAACCGGTCCGGGCTGTCCTTCTCCGGGGTCATCTTCTCCACTCCGGGCAGGCTCTGGCCTAGTACACTGCATAGACGCCGCTACGCCGTGACATCAGGTGCGTCGCTGCGCACGGGCGTCACTGCGCAGCGGCGTCTATGCTGCGTTACTAGGCCGGAGCCTGCCCGGAGTGGAGAAGATGACCCCCGGAGAAGAAGGACAGCCCGTACCGGTTCACCCTCCACCCGGAATACCACCGGACACTACAGGAAGGATGGATGGCCCAGACCACCCTGACAGGTAGGGGGAGAGAAGCGGGTGGTGGCGGCGGCGGCGGCCTATGGCACCGCAAAAGCCACTGCAGTGCATTGATTTAAAGCGCCCGCTTTAAATCAATGATCTCCAGCGGTGTCGCGGGGGGATAAATAGCCGATAACTTATACCGGAATATCGGTATAAGTTATCGGCTATCGTCCCTAACCTCCACCGATTATCGGTATCGGCCCTAAAAAAACGATATCGGTCGATCCCTAGATTTTATTGCATAAGAATAAAACCACTTAAAGCAATAAAAAGCGATACAAGTTAAGATTACGCGTTTCGGGGGAGCCACCCAGACTATACAAACAGAGATTCTATAAATAGTGGAAAAAGGGTGCCAGGTACATTAGGGGGAGGAGTCATGCAAATGACATTCAGGTAAAACAATTGGAAAAAGCAAAAAAACTGAATATAATCACATTATGTCCACTATGCGGGTAACAGCATAGACCATATGCTATTAAGCAATGAATTCAGTAAGTAGCATGAATAAATAAATGCCGATGTCTGACAGTGTCAGGCCGCACATCCGGACCACAGATGTAAACATCCGCGGTCCAGATGTGAGCCAGAGTGACTCTGACAGCGGCCGCGATTGCAGAGCTGATGTGCAATGCGAGGGCGCGCGTCAGAGGAGAGTTGCCACGGACGCGTTGCTAGGGTGCGTGCGTCACGTGGCTAGTGCGGCCAATCAGGGGACAGTGAACATGGAGAGCTGTCAGTAGTACGCTGACAGCTCCGTGCATTGTATCTAACAGTGTGCGGCTCTGTATTGACTGACGGAGACAGCAGGGGAATGGGGGGGGGGGATGTATTTGAATAGGGGAATGTATTGAATATGTTGAATCGGGGAATGTAATGACTGACGGAGACAGCAGGGGAATGGGGGGGATGTATTTGAATGGGGGAATGTATTGAATGTGTTGAATGGAGGAATGTAATGACTGACGGAGACTGCAGGGGAATGGGGGGATGTGTAGGGTGAGAGGGCAGAGAAAAAGGGGAATGTTAAGATAAATATTACGATTAATATTATTATATTATTATAAATATTATAAATATTTATCTCAACATTCCCCTTTTTCTCTGCCCTCTCACGCTACACATCCCCCCATTCCCCTGCAGTCTCCGTCAGTCATTACATTCCCCCATTCAACATATTCAATACATTCCCCCATTCAAATACATCCCCCCCATTCCCCTGCAGTCTCCGTCAGTCATTACATTCCCCCATTCAACATATTCAATACATTCCCCCATTCAAATACATCCCCCCCCCCCATTCCCCTGCTGTCTCCGTCAGTCAATACAGAGCCGCACACTGTTAGATACAATGCACGGAGCTGTCAGCGTACTACTGACAGCTCTCCATGTTCACTGTCCCCTGATTGGCCTCACTAGCCACGTGACGCACGCACCCTAGCAACGCATCCGTGGCAAATCTCCTCTGACGCGCGTCCTAGCATTGCACATCAGCTCTGCAATCGCGGCCGCTGTCAGAGTCACTCTGGCTCACATCTGGACCGCGGATGTTTACATCTGTGGTCCGGATGTGCGGCCTGACACTGTCAGACATCGGCATTTATTTATTCATGCTACTTACTGAATTCCTTGCTTAACAGCATATGGTCTATGCTGTTACCCACATATGATGGACATAATGTGATTATATTCAATTTTTTTGCTTTTTCCAATTGTTTTACCTGAATGTCATTTGCTTGACTCCTCCCCCTAATGTACCTGGCACCCTTTTTCCACTATTCATAGAATCTCTGTTTGTATAGTCTGCACACTGATCTGAAGAAGGGGGTGGCTCCCCCGAAAGGCGTAATCTTAACTTGTATAGCTTTTTATTGCTTTTATTGGTTTTATTCTTATGCAATAAAATCCACAAGTTCTTACAATACTTTATCTGGATTTGGTTTATTCCAACTTCCTACGGAACCAGCAGCGCCATTTGTGAGTTCCTTTTGCTCTCTCATGATCACCTACTTTCTCCAGGAGACGGTCTTACCTCACCTGTAACCTCAGGCTCAGCAGCGGTTCCTGCTATTTTTGTAACCCCATCAGTGGGTTGATATGCAAGTTTAACACTTGCTCTAAGGTGAGCAGTTACTACCTAAGGGGCCTGCAAGCCCCGCACCTCTTTCCTTTTCCCCTTATCACACGAGGCGTCCCCTCTGGTCTCTCTTCTTTTCTCCCCATACAGGCACTGTTACAAAGATCTGTCAAATGCCTGTGGGGTGTAAATGCTCACAGCACCCCTTGTTACATTCCTTGAGGGGTGTTCTGGCACCATGGGGGCTTCCTAAATGTGACATGCCCCCCAAAAACCATTTCCAAAAGCCCAATGTCGCTACTTCCCTTCTGAGCATTGTAGTGCACCCGCAGATCACTTTACATCCACATATAAGGTATTTCCTTACTCGAAAGAAATGGGGTTTAAAATTTTGTGGGACATTTTCACCAATTACCCCTTGTCACGATGCCGGCTGGCAGGTAGTGGATCCTCTGTGCCAGAGAGGGATTGGCGTGGACCGTGCTAGTGGATCGGTTCTAAGTCACTACTGGTTTTCACCAGAGCCCGCCGCAAAGCGGGATGGTCTTGCTGCGGCGGTAGTGACCAGGTCGTATCCACTAGCAACGGCTCAACCTCTCTGGCTGCTGAAGATAGGCGCGGTACAAGGGAGTAGACAGAAGCAAGGTCGGACGTAGCAGAAGGTCGGGGCAGGCAGCAAGGATCGTAGTCAGGGGCAACGGCAGGAGGTCTGGAACACAGGCTAGGAACATACAAGGAAACGCTTTCACTGGCACGATGGCAACAAGATCCGGCAAGGGAGTGCAGGGGAAGTGAGGTGATATAGGGAAGTGCACAGGTGAACACACTAATTGGAATCACTGCGCCAATCAGCGGCGCAGTGGCCCTTTAAATCGCAAAGACCCGGCGCGCGCGCGCCCTAGGGAGCGGGGCCGCGCGCGCCGGGACAGGACCGAGGGAGAGCGAGTCAGGTACGGGAGCCGGGGTGCGCATCGCGAGCGGGCGCTACCCGCATCGCGAATCGCATCCCGGCTGGAAGCGGAATCGCAGCGCCCCGGGTCAGTGGATCTGACCGGAGCGCTGCAGCGGGGAGAGTGTAGCGAGCGCTCCGGGGAGGAGCGGGGACCCGGAGCGCTCGGCGTAACAGTACCCCCCCCCTTGGGTCTCCCCCTCTTCTTAGAGCCTGAGAACCTGAGGAGCAGACTTTTGTCTAGGATGTTGTCCTCAGGTTCCCAGGATCTCTCTTCAGGACCACAACCCTCCCAATCCACTAAAAAAAAAGTTTTCCCTCTGACCTTTTTAGAAGCTAAGATCTCTTTGACAGAGAAGATGTCCGAGGAGCCGGAAACAGGAGTGGGAGGAACAGATTTGGGAGAAAAACGGTTGAGGATGAGTGGTTTAAGAAGAGAAACGTGAAAGGCATTAGGGATACGAAGAGAAGGAGGAAGAAGAAGTTTGTAAGAGACAGGATTAATCTGACACAAAATTTTGAAAGGACCAAGATAGCGTGGTCCCAACTTGTAGCTAGGGACACGGAAGCGGACATATTTAGCGGAGAGCCATACCTTGTCTCCAGGGGAAAAAATGGGAGGGGCTCTTCTTTTCTTATCCGCGAACTTCTTCATGCGTGATGAAGCCTGTAAGAGAGAATTTTGGGTCTCTCTCCATATGATGGAAAGGTCACGAGAAATTTCATCCACAGCTGGCAGACCAGAGGGCAAGGGGGTAGGGAGGGGGGGAAGAGGATGACGGCCGTACACCACGAAAAATGGGGATTTGGAGGAAGATTCAGAGACTCTGAAGTTATACGAGAATTCGGCCCATGGAAGGAGATCTGCCCAGTCATCCTGGCGGGAGGAAACAAAATGTCGCAAATAATCACCCAAGACCTGGTTAATTCTTTCTACTTGTCCATTGGACTGGGGATGATATGCAGAAGAAAAATTTAATTTAATCTTGAGTTGTTTACAGAGAGCCCTCCAGAATTTAGACACGAATTGGACGCCTCTATCCGAGACGATCTGCGTAGGCAACCCGTGAAGACGAAAAATGTGTACAAAAAATTGTTTAGCCAACTGAGGCGCTGAAGGAAGACGAGGAAGAGGGATGAAATGTGCCATTTTGGAGAATCGATCAACGACCACCCAAATAACAGTGTTGCCACGGGAAGGGGGTAAATCAGTAATAAAATCCATACCAATCAGAGACCAAGGCTGTTCGGGGACAGGCAGGGGATGAAGAAGACCAGCGGGCTTCTGGCGAGGAGTCTTATCCCGGGCACAGATAGTGCAGGCTCGCACAAAGTCCACAACATCCGTCTCCAGAGTCGGCCACCAATAGAAGCGGGAGATGAGTTGCACAGATTTCTTGATGCCCACATGACCTGCGAGATGGGAGGAGTGACCCCATTTGAGGATTCCGAGGCGTTGGCGTGGAGAAACAAAGGTCTTTCCTGGAGGAGTTTGCCTGATGGAGGCTGGAGAAGTGGAGATCAGGCAGTCAGGTGGAATGATGTGTTGCGGAGAGAGTTCAACTTCTGAGGCATCCGAGGAACGAGAGAGAGCATCGGCCCTAATGTTCTTATCGGCAGGCCGAAAGTGAATCTCAAAATTAAATCGGGCAAAGAACAGAGACCACCGGGCCTGGCGAGGATTCAGCCGTTGGGCAGACTGGAGGTAGGAGAGGTTCTTGTGGTCGGTGTAAATAATAACTGGAAATCTTGATCCCTCCAGCAGATGCCTCCATTCCTCAAGTGCTAATTTGATGGCTAGAAGCTCTCGATCCCCGATGGAGTAGTTCCTCTCCGCCGGAGAGAAGGTCCTAGAAAAAAAACCACAAGTGACAGCATGCCCGGAAGAATTTTTTTGTAGAAGAACAGCTCCAGCTCCCACTGAGGAGGCATCAACCTCCAATAGGAAGGGTTTGGAAGGGTCAGGTCTGGAGAGCACGGGAGCCGAAGAAAAGGCAGACTTGAGTCGTTTAAAGGCGTCTTCCGCTTGAGGAGGCCAAGACTTGGGATCGGCATTTTTTTTGGTTAAAGCCACGATAGGAGCCACAACGGTAGAAAAATGTGGAATAAATTGCCTGTAATAATTGGCGAACCCCAAAAAGCGTTGGATAGCACGGAGTCCGGAGGGGCGTGGCCAATCTAAGACGGCAGAGAGTTTGTCTGGATCCATTTGTAGTCCCTGGCCAGAGACCAAATATCCTAGAAAAGGAAGAGATTGGCATTCAAACAGACATTTCTCAATTTTGGCATAGAGTTGATTGTCACGAAGTCTCTGAAGAACCATACGGACATGCTGGCGGTGTTCTTCTAGATTGGCCGAAAAAATTAGGATATCGTCCAGATATACAACAACACAGGAGTATAACAGATCACGAAAAATTTCATTAACAAAGTCTTGGAAGACAGCAGGGGCGTTGCACAGGCCAAAGGGCATGACCAGATACTCAAAGTGTCCATCTCTGGTGTTAAATGCCGTTTTCCACTCATCCCCCTCTCTGATGCGGATGAGGTTATAGGCACCTCTTAAGTCCAGTTTAGTAAAGATGTGGGCACCTTGGAGGCGATCAAAGAGTTCAGAGATGAGGGGTAGGGGGTAGCGGTTCTTAACCGTGATTTTATTAAGACCGCGGTAGTCAATGCAAGGACGTAGGGAGCCATCTTTTTTGGACACAAAGAAAAATCCGGCTCCGGCAGGAGAGGAGGATTTACGGATAAAGCCCTTTTTTAAATTTTCCTGGACGTATTCAGACATGGCAAGAGTCTCTGGGGCAGAGAGAGGATAAATTCTGCCCCGGGGTGGAGTAGTGCCCGGGAGGAGGTCGATAGGACAATCATAAGGCCTGTGAGGAGGTAGAGTCTCAGCTTGTTTTTTGCAGAAAACATCCGCGAAGTCCATATAGGCCTTAGGGAGACCGGTTACTGGAGGAACCACAGAGTCACGGCAAGGGTTACTGGGAACCGGTTTTAGACAGTCCTTGGAACAAGAGGGCCCCCAACTCTTGATCTCCCCAGTGGACCAATCCAGGGTTGGGGAATGAAGTTGAAGCTAGGGAAGTCCAAGGAGAATTTCCGAGGTGCAATTGGGGAGGACCAAAAGTTCAATCCTCTCGTGATGAGATCCGATGCTCATTAGAAGGGGCTCCGTGCGGAAACGTATGGTACAGTCCAATCTTTCATTGTTTACACAATTGATGTAAAGGGGTCTGGCGAGACTGGTCACTGGGATGTTGAACCTGTTGACGAGAGAGGCCAAAATAAAATTTCCTGCAGATCCAGAGTCCAAGAAGGCCATAGTAGAGAAGGAGAAGGCAGAGGCAGACATCCGCACAGGCACAGTAAGACGTGGAGAAGCAGAGTAGACATCAAGGACTGTCTCACTTTTGTGCGGAGTCAGCGTACGTCTTTCCAGGCGGGGAGGACGGATAGGACAATCCCTCAGGAAGTGTTCGGTACTAGCACAGTACAGGCAGAGGTTCTCCATGCGGCGTCGTGTCCTCTCTTGAGGTGTCAGGCGAGACCGGTCGACCTGCATAGCCTCCACGGCGGGAGGCACAGAAACGGATTGCAGAGGACCAGAGGAGAGAGGAGCCGAGGAGAAGAAACGCCTCGTGCGAACAGAGTCCATATCCTGGCGGAGCTCCTGACGCCTTTCGGAAAAACGCATGTCAATGCGAGTAGCAAGGTGAATGAGTTCATGTAGATTAGCAGGGATTTCTCGTGCGGCCAGAACATCTTTAATGTTGCTGGATAGGCCTTTTTTAAAGGTCGCGCAGAGGGCCTCATTATTCCAGGATAATTCTGAAGCAAGAGTACGGAATTGTACGGCATACTCGCCAACGGAAGAATTACCCTGGACCAGGTTCAACAGGGCAGTCTCAGCAGAAGAGGCTCGGGCAGGTTCCTCAAAGACACTTCGGATTTCCGAGAAGAAGGAGTGTACAGAGGCAGTGACGGGGTCATTGCGGTCCCAGAGCGGTGTGGCCCAAGACAGGGCTTTTCCAGACAGAAGGCTGACTACGAAAGCCACCTTAGACCTTTCAGTGGGAAACTGGTCCGACATCATCTCCAGATGCAGGGAACATTGGGAAAGAAAGCCACGGCAAAACTTAGAGTCCCCATCAAATTTATCCGGTAAGGATAGGCGTAGACCAGGAGCGGCCACTCGCTGCGGAGGAGGTGCAGGAGCTGGCGGAGGAGATGACTGCTGAAGCTGTGGTAGTAACTGCTGTAGCATAACGGTCAGTTGAGACAGCTGTTGGCCTTGTTGCGCTATCTGTTGTGACTGCTGGGCGACCACCGTGGTGAGGTCAGCGACAACTGGCAGAGGAACTTCAGCGGGATCCATGGCCGGATCTACTGTCACGATGCCGGCTGGCAGGTAGTGGATCCTCTGTGCCAGAGAGGGATTGGCGTGGACCGTGCTAGTGGATCGGTTCTAAGTCACTACTGGTTTTCACCAGAGCCCGCCGCAAAGCGGGATGGTCTTGCTGCGGCGGTAGTGACCAGGTCGTATCCACTAGCAACGGCTCAACCTCTCTGGCTGCTGAAGATAGGCGCGGTACAAGGGAGTAGACAGAAGCAAGGTCGGACGTAGCAGAAGGTCGGGGCAGGCAGCAAGGATCGTAGTCAGGGGCAACGGCAGGAGGTCTGGAACACAGGCTAGGAACATACAAGGAAACGCTTTCACTGGCACGATGGCAACAAGATCCGGCAAGGGAGTGCAGGGGAAGTGAGGTGATATAGGGAAGTGCACAGGTGAACACACTAATTGGAATCACTGCGCCAATCAGCGGCGCAGTGGCCCTTTAAATCGCAAAGACCCGGCGCGCGCGCGCCCTAGGGAGCGGGGCCGCGCGCGCCGGGACAGGACCGAGGGAGAGCGAGTCAGGTACGGGAGCCGGGGTGCGCATCGCGAGCGGGCGCTACCCGCATCGCGAATCGCATCCCGGCTGGAAGCGGAATCGCAGCGCCCCGGGTCAGTGGATCTGACCGGAGCGCTGCAGCGGGGAGAGTGTAGCGAGCGCTCCGGGGAGGAGCGGGGACCCGGAGCGCTCGGCGTAACACCCCTTGTGAAAATGAAAAATTTGGGGTAACATCAGCATTTTAATAAAAAAAAAAATTTTTTTATTTCCACGTCCAACTTTATTGTAAATTCATCAATCACCTGTGGGGTGTTAAGGCTCACTGTACCCCTTGTTACATTCCTTGAGGGGTGTAGTTTCCCAAATAGTATACCAAGTTGGATGTTTTTCGCTGTACTGGCGCCATAGGGGCTTCCAAAATGCGACATGCCCCCCAAAAACCATTTCAGCAAAATTTGCTCTCCAAAATCCCATTATCGCTCCTTCTCTTCTGAGCCCTCTAGTGCACCCACAGAGCACTTTACATTGTAAAAGAAAAAAAAAAAAAAAGGGTCTACAAGAACATGTTAGTGTAAAAAATGAAAACATTTAAGATTTTGAATTTTCGCCTCCACTTTGCTGCAATTCCTGTGAAACACCTAAAGGGTGAACAAACTTTCTGAATGTCATTTTTAATACGTTGAGGGGTGCAGTTTTCAAAATGGGGTTCATTATGGGGTATTTCTAACATAAATACCCTCAAATTCACTTCAAAACTGAACTGGTCCCTGAAAATTTCAGATTTAGAAATTTACTAGAAAAATTGGAAAATTGCTGCTATACTTTGAAGCCCTCTGATGTCTTAAAAAAATAAAAACATGTCAACTTTATGATGCAAACATAAAGTAGACATATTGTATATGTGAATCAATATATAATTTATTTGGGTTGTCTATTTTCCTTTCAAGCAGAGAGTTTCAAAGTTATAAAAATGCAACATTTTCAACATTTTGAAATTTTTCACCAAGAAATGATGCAAGTATCGACGAAAATTTACCACTAACATAAAGTAGAATATGTCATGAAATCCCAGAGTTATTAATGCTTAAAGTGACAGTGGTCAGAATTGCAAAAAATGCTCTGGGCCTTAGGGTCAAAATGGGCTCGGTCCCCAAGGGGTTAAAGGGGTACTCCAGCCCTAAGATGTCTGATCGCGGGGGTCCCGCCGCTGGGGACCTAAACAATCTTCCATTCCGCATCCAACTGTGTGAGCTCTCCGCAGTGCTGGAGGCTCTGAGTGTGAAGTGTCACGATACTCCGGCCCCGTGGTCGTAACGCTTCACACTGGGGGCCTCCAGCACTGCGGAGAGGTCACACAGGTGGGCGCGGAATAAGAAATTGCGGGGTCCCTGTTAAAACATATTTACAATGGGGAAACAAGTGCAGGGGGCCTTGGGGACACTGAAGCAGGCTGCCTGAAAGGACAGCAGGAGCACGGAGAAGAAAAATCCGGGCTAGGGTTATGTATTAAATGGGAGAACACTTGGGACGACTGATATAGAAAAGGACTTGGGAGTCTTAGTTAACAGTAAATTTAGCTGTAGTGACCAGTGTTGGGCAGCTGTTGCCAAGGCTAATAAAATCATGGGGAGCATCAATAGGGGCATAGATGCCCACGACAAGGAAATAATTCTACCGCTGTACAAATCACTAGTCAGACCACACATAGAATACTGTGTACAGTACTGGGCACCAGTGTACAAGAAAGATATAGTGGAGCTGGAGAGTAGAGATGAGTGAAGTTACAGTAATTCAATTTGTCACGAACCTCGCGGCTCGGCGTTTGCTTGCTTTAGCCTGCATAAATTAGTTCAGCTTTCAGGTGCTCTGGTGGGCTGGAAAAGGTGGATACAGTCCTAGGAGAGTCTCCACCGGAGCACCTGAAAGCTGAACTAATTTATGCAGGCTAAAGTCATCAACTGCCGAGCCGCAAGGTTTGTGACAAATTGAATTTCTGAAACTTCGCTCATCTCTACTGGAGAGGGTTCAAAGACCAGAGTAATACGGGGAATGGGAGGACTACAGTACCTGTAAAGATTATCAGAATTGGGGTCAATTAGTTTAGAAAAAAGAAAGCTTAGGGGCGACCTAATAACTATGTATAAATATATCAGGGGACCTTACAGAGATCTCTCCCATGATCTCTTTATACCCAGGACTGTATCTATAACAAGGGGGCGTCCTCTACATCTTGAGGAAAGAAGGTTTCTACACCAGCACAGACTGGGGTTCTTTACTGTAAGAGCAGAGAGACTGTGGAATTCTCTCCCGGAGGAGCTGGTCATGGTTAACTCTGTAAAAGAATTTAAAAGGGGTCTGGATGCATTTTTGGGTCTGGATAACATTACAGGTTACAGATTCAAGATCTATATGAACAGAAGGTTGATCCAGGGATCTATTCTGATGCCATATTTGGAGTGGGGAATGAATTTTTACCTCGAGTATAATTTTTTTTGTTTTTTTTTGCATTCCTCTGGATCAACTCAGTAGGGACTCATTAGGGTTATAGGTTGAGCTTGATGGACTCTGGTCTTTTTTGACCTTATGAATTATGTTACTATGTTACCTCCCGTACTGGGCTACCACAGCTGTACACACTCCCCCTTAGCAAGTGCAATAGCAAAAATTTGTTTTAATGAGAGTGCATATTTAAATTTTTATTATGTCCTCTCAGAAAGACCGAATAAAGTCAAGATCAGGAGGTGTGGGGAGGCTGTGATCGAGCCGTACTACAGCCTTCACGCCCCCTTCCATATACATGAACAGAGGGAATGTGATGCCATGACCACAGCCGCCCAAAACCGGAGTTCTGAACATAAATGTTCAGAACGCGGGGGTGCCGTGTTGGTGATTGCAGGGGGTCCCATGGCCCAAACCCCTCACAATCACACACTTATCCAATTTAGGGGATAATTTGTCCTGCATGATAGTACTCCTTTAAGGGGTTATCTGGGGAGCAGAACTGGTATTACATATATTACCCCCCTCAATGATTGTGATTGACAACCCCCCTCCCCCTCTCTTCTCCTTGTGAGACAGGAGTATTTCTATGGGAGAGGACGTAGACATGAATAGAGGTGGCATGACACCACGAGAGGGCGTGGCGCCACAAATCGATCACGGCCATCCAGACCCAGCGTTCTTTGTTCAGAATGCCAGTAGCTGCATGGGGATAGCGTGACCCCTACAATCAGACATCTTATCCTCTATCCTTAAAGGATAAGATGTCTAGGGGCAGAGTACCCCTTTAAATGTTATGCTTGATCCCTGATTACAATTGTTTCTAGTAGTATGATAAAGGGGCCAGATGCATATTTGGTGGCCCAGTACCCAAAGTTTTACCCCCTACCCTTGCTGCCCTGTCAGGCAGCCTCCTGCAGTGTCCCCTGACCCCCCCCCCCCCCTTGCAACTGTTTATTGTAATTGAATATAATCCCCATGTTATATAAGTAAGAGTGTTATATCTGTAAGACTGTTTACCATGTGATTTGTCATGTGATTGTTACCCGGGAGGTATAAGTGACCAGGTGACCTAGGGGTGACCAATGGGACGCCACCAGAGCCTCCCCCATATAAGCCCTGGGTGGAGCCTCTGCATGCTCTCTTACTCTTTGCTGAGATCGAGTCAAGTCGTGTCTAAGTGTGTGTCCAGAGTCATAGGAGGCCTCAAGTCCAGTCTGCAGCCACAAGCTGCAAACCTGCAAATAAGCCACAGTTACAGTCTTGTCAGTCAAGTCAAAGTCATCTGTCTAGTCAACGTGGCCTGCACTAAATTGTCCACCTCTACTACAAGTCCCAGCAAGCCCTTAAAGGACATGTCCGGTGCTCACTTTTCTAATTGTATCCGTTCCGGGCTGCAAAATAAAAGAAAACAAACTCTCTCTTACCTGCCCACGCTCCCCCGGTGCTCCGGTACAGGTGTTCGATCCCCGTGCTGTATTCTTCTTACTTCCTGTTAGCCCGGCACGTCACACGGAGCTTCAGCCTATCAAAGGGCCGCAGCGATGTCCCGCCTCGGCCAGTGATAGGCTGATGCTCCGTGCTGGGCTAACAGGAAGTAAGAAGAATACAGCCCGGGGACCGAGCACCTGTACCGGAGCACAGGGGGAACGTAGGCAGGCAAGAGAAAGCTTATTTTCTTTTCTTTTTTTTTTGCAGCCCGGAACGGATACAATAAGAAAAGTGAGCACCGGACATGTCCTTTAAGGTCTCTGAAGTCACTGGTCACCTCCGTGGGCCTGGCTGAACTGTATAGACTTCTCCACCTTTCTAACCTCAGTAAAGCTACCGTTGTCTGTAACTTGGTGTCTGAGTCATTATTGCCCCCCCGTGCCTAGCCCAGGATCCAGCGGTATACCTTCGGGTGGTATAGAGTGTGATAGCCTGGGGGAGTTGGGTATGGGGAGTGTAGCCATGCGGTGACTAAAGGGTGCTTGTTAACCCTTGCTATTCATGACGCCAGGGTGAGGGCTCCTCAGTAATGCTTGTCCTACCACCACCCTTCCCAAGAGCAAGAGGGAGGTAGATAATAAGGGAACGTCTACAACCGGAGAGTTTTCTGAAACAGTTGTAACTTTTACTGAAGATTTTATGCAAGCTTCATAACCGGAACAGTTGCTATACATGCAAGCTTTCTTTGGAGATTGACAAAGGTTGTGACTTTAGTAATTTAGAGTCTTTAAGATAACATGCGCTGCTCCACTGGATTTAGGGGATTTGTTGCGGTCCAGTAGTTATGCTAGCTTTAGCGGGGGTAGTTTAGAACTCACAGTTTAAGTTCCGCTGAGGCCATAGGTTTTGAGGCCTAGCGTGTCTTTGCAAGTTGCGCAGATCTGTCCAACTAGTCCGGCATCCACGAGAGCAGCAACCCAAGAGAGCGATAATTGGCTACAGCTCCCTTATATGGGCAGGGGCTGGACTAGTGCTAATTGGCCCATACGTGTGTCAATCACCATTACAAAGGATTGTGGGTAACACGTGACCCAAGGACCTCCAAAGGTCCTCCAACATACCATAGAGGATATTAACATGGTCACATGACCGAAGGTCCTGCGACGCTAAACAAGGTAAGTACTATACATTATATTAAATATGCATTATTACCAAATATATACATATATTAACAGTATAGAATTATAGTCGAGAAGAGGCGACTAGGGGCTGTCCCACCTGGGGGACCCAACCTGAGCGTAGTTACTCTGACTTTGGAGACCACCACACTAGGTATGGTATGCAATACGGTACCGGGATACCACATGAGGATAAACCATGCTCTGGCATCACGAATACAGGGTGTTAATCTGCCCCTAGGGTAATTCTATCTGCCCTTTGCATCACACCTTCTACCACACATACTATGTTTTCTTTATCTCATAATTTTAGTCTCCAAAAAGTGTATTTTGATCAACTGGATTAGGAGACACAAAGAGCACTCTGGTCAGACAGAAAAGAAATTCAAGAAGAGAAGAACTGATGCATAGGTTGCGGGTTGACATCTAAGACACTCAGGATCAACAATTTATTTCCTGGATTAAAATAAATAGATACAATGAAATTATCACTTGTACACGGGGTTGTATGAATGTTCAATTTCTTCACATCATAAAGAGTTGGCAGGTGCTTACATGTTTAACAAACAGTAATGGTGCTTATCACCATTAGATGGTGCACACAATAGTTACCTTGTGGTTGGGGCCAACTATTTGCAATAAATAGTTTTAATCATTTTTTTTTTTTACTTTGCCATTTGATAGAGGATCAGGTTTTGTACATGTTCAGCTGATACATAAATGCCACCATTCCCCACTGTACATATATCTAGACTAAGATTACTTTTGTTCCAATTATGCAGTGTGATTATCCCTCTAGACAACAAAGACTATATTTCAGTAACAAAATATTGTCGCGCTCTTTATCAGTCTAGCTACAAGTTTCCTGTTTAACAAAAGATATCATTTCATCGTGTCAGCCTTGGCATTTAGAAAAATAAGATACCACTAGAATCATAAGGGCAGTTCTCTAGACTTATGTACATGTTATCATATTAAATAAAGACAAGAATGGGAATTGTTCTTGGAATAGGATTGGCAAATTGTGGAACAGACTGGCAAAACTGCTTGGCATATTGTAATGCAAATATTAGTTCTGTAGCAGTGATGAAAATTGCTTTTTAAGCCATGACTGGAAGTCAACATTAATTTGAGGACCTGTAGGAATACAAAATGTTTAATACCGTATTATATTATATATTATATAGGTGTTTTGTCAAACATTCTTAACATTGTTTTACTTGACTGTATGATGCTAAAGCCTTAAAATTCATTACAATAATTTCAATATGTTCGAAGTGTTATTAAAGGGGTACTGCACTGCTCAGCATTTGGAATAAACTGTTCCAAAAGCTGGCGCCGGCGCCGGGAGCTCGTGACGTCATAGCCCCAACCCCTCATGACATCACACCCCCAACCCCTCATGACATCACACCCCGACCCTGCAATGCAAGTCTATGGGAGGGGGCATGATGGCTGTCAGCGGAGTACCCCTTTAAAGGACCCATATTTCACTACAAAATAATTAGTAGCTTTTAGGCTAACACACAATTCATTTAGTTATATGCCTCTCCATGTCACATCACATTTGGACCACACCTTGTCAGTATATGTTGGCAACCTGTCAACAAGGTAGACAAATGTACACTGCTGTATGCTCCTGATGAGCCCATTCAATTTATTCGTCTAATAGGGGGAGATTTCTCAAAACCTGTTCAGAGGAAAAGTTGCTGAGTTGTCTATAGCAACCAATCAGATTGTCTCTTTCATTTTTGAAAAGGCCTCTAAAAATGCAATCTGATTGGTTGCTATTGGCAACTCAGCAAATTTTCCTCTGGACAGGTTTTGATAAATCTCCCTCATATTGGCTACATATGGTCCATTTCCCAAACATACATTGGTTCTGTACAGTCAGCTGTTCTGTCACTTTTAGACTACATTTGGTAGCCCGTAAAGAGGTACTCCGGGAACAAAACCCATAGACCATCCTTTCCCTCTCATCAACCTATTTTATTGTCTAAATATCATTCATAAGTTACTGTATATGGAGCAGTTTCCCTTCTTTGGTTGTCACCTACATGCATGAAGTGAGGGAATGACATCATCCAGTCATCCACTCTGTCTCTGTCCAATCCCTCTCTGAAAGCAGCCTCCACCCTCCTGAGAGACACAGACCATGTGGTTTCCACCCTGCACTGATAAGTCCTACTCTCTTTCTTTTGTTCTGAAAATTGGGAGGTGTGTGCAGCCTTAGCCAATCACTAAAACCTCTTGATGTTGCCCAGAGCAGGACACTGGGTGCTGCTCTCAGAGAGGGTACTGGCATAGCAGAGCTGCAGTCATTGCTGGGAAATGTAGGCAAGGGGAGGGAAGGATGGCAAAGAATATCAAGCAGCCATAGAAGACAACAGGGGTCACAGGAGCCTTGTATATCAGGTAGAATGGTTTGCAGGGAACATATCCAGGTAGTGTGGTGGCTTTGGAGCTTTTTTCAATATATATATTTTCCTGAAGTACCCCTTTAACGCACCATCATGTAAATGTACATCCTGGTGAACAGTAACTTACTGCACCATGACGTATTTTTACCTCATAGGGGCCATTAGATCAGAGACAGTAGCCTCTACAACTTCCAGTATTGATATTGGCAGTTTAACACTATAGATGCCGCTGTCAGTACTGACCATCTATAGGATTGACAGGGCAGCTATAGAATTGGAGGGGCCTGATGGTTACCATATCAGCCAGAGGCCCCATCACGGCCTCTGGATCTGCCAGCTATGGAAGTCTGTGAGGCCAAGCCACATGCTGTGTGTCACGATGCCGGCTGGCAGGTAGTGGACCCTCTGTGCCAGAGAGGGATTGGCGTGGACCGTGCTAGTGGACCGGTTCTAAGCCACTACTGGTTTTCACCAGAGCCCGCCGCAAAGCGGGATGGTCTTGCTGCGGCGGTAGTGACCAGGTCGTATCCACTAGCAACGGCTCACCTCTCTGGCTGCTGAAGATAGGCGCGGTACAAGGGAGTAGGCAGAAGCAAGGTCGGACGTAGCAGAAGGTCGGGGCAGGCAGCAAGGATCGTAGTCAGGGGCAACGGCAGAAGGTCTGGAAACACAGGCAAGGAACACACAAGGAACGCTTTCACTGGCACTAAGGCAACAAGATCCGGCAAGGGAGTGCAAGGGAAGTGAGGTAATATAGGGAAGTGCACAGGTGATTACCCTAATTGGAACCACTGCGCCAATCAGCGGCGCAGTGGCCCTTTAAATCGCAGAGACCCGGCGCGCGCGCGCCCTAGGGAGCGGGGCCGCGCGCGCCGGGACAGAACAGACGGGGAGCGAGTCAGGTAGGGGAGCCGGGGTGCGCATCGCGAGCGGGCGCTACCCGCATCGCGAATCGCATCCCGGCTGGCAGCGGGATCGCAGCGCCCCGGGTCAGAGGACGTGACCGGAGCGCTGCAGCGGAGAGAGTGAAGCGAGCGCTCCGGGGAGGAGCGGGGACCCGGAGCGCTCGGCGTAACAGTACCCCCCCCCTTGGGTCTCCCCCTCTTCTTGGAGCCTGAGAACCTGAGGAGCAGACTTTTGTCAAGGATGTTGTCCTCAGGTTCCCAGGATCTCTCTTCAGGACCACAACCCTCCCAGTCTACTAAAAAAAAATTTTTCCCTCTGACCTTTTTGGCAGCCAAAATTTCCTTGACCGAGAAGACGTCCGAGGAGCCGGAAACAGGAGTGGGAGGAACAGATTTGGGAGAAAAACGGTTGAGGATGAGTGGTTTGAGAAGAGAGACGTGAAAGGCATTAGGGATACGAAGAGAAGGAGGAAGAAGAAGTTTATAAGAGACAGGATTAATTTGACACAAAATTTTGAAAGGACCAAGATAGCGTGGTCCCAACTTGTAGCTAGGGACACGGAAGCGGACATATTTAGCGGAGAGCCATACCTTGTCTCCAGGGGAAAAAACGGGGGGAGCTCTTCTTTTCTTATCCGCGAACCTCTTCATGCGTGAAGAAGCCTGTAAGAGAGAATTTTGGGTCTCTCTCCATATAATGGAAAGGTCACGAGAAATTTCATCCACAGCGGGCAGACCAGAGGGCAAGGGGGTAGGGAGGGGGGGAAGAGGGTGACGGCCGTACACCACGAAAAATGGGGATTTGGAGGAAGACTCAGAGACCCTGAAGTTATACGAGAATTCGGCCCATGGAAGGAGATCTGCCCAGTCATCCTGGCGGGAGGAAACAAAATGTCGCAAATAATCACCCAAGATCTGGTTAATTCTTTCTACTTGTCCATTGGACTGGGGATGATATGCAGAGGAAAAATTTAATTTAATCTTGAGTTGTTTACAGAGAGCCCTCCAGAATTTAGACACGAATTGGACACCTCTATCCGAGACAATCTGCGTAGGCAACCCGTGAAGACGAAAAATGTGTACAAAAAATTGTTTAGCCAACTGAGGCGCAGAAGGAAGACCAGGAAGAGGGATGAAATGTGCCATTTTGGAGAATCGATCAACGACCACCCAAATAACAGTGTTGCCACGGGAAGGGGGTAAATCAGTAATAAAATCCATACCAATCAGAGACCAAGGCTGTTCGGGGACAGGCAGAGGATGAAGAAAACCAGCGGGCTTCTGGCGAGGAGTCTTATCCCGGGCACAGATAGTGCAGGCTCGCACAAAGTCCACAACATCCGTCTCCAGAGTCGGCCACCAATAGAAGCGGGAGATGAGTTGCACAGATTTCTTGATGCCCGCATGACCTGCGAGATGGGAGGAGTGACCCCATTTGAGGATTCCGAGGCGTTGGCGTGGAGAAACAAAGGTCTTTCCTGGAGGAGTCTGCCTGATGGAGGCAGGAGAAGTGGAGATCAGGCAGTCAGGTGGAATGATGTGTTGCGGAGGGAGATCAACTTCTGAGGCATCCGAGGAACGAGAGAGAGCATCGGCCCTAATGTTCTTATCGGCAGGACGAAAGTGAATCTCAAAATTAAATCGGGCAAAGAACAGAGACCACCGGGCCTGGCGAGGATTCAGCCGTTGGGCAGACTGGAGGTAGGAGAGGTTCTTGTGGTCGGTGTAGATAATAACAGGAAATCTTGATCCCTCCAGCAGATGCCTCCATTCCTCAAGTGCTAATTTAATGGCTAGAAGCTCTCGATCCCCGATGGAGTAGTTCCTCTCCGCTGGAGAGAAGGTCCTAGAGAAAAAACCACAAGTGACAGCATGCCCGGAAGAATTTTTTTGTAGAAGAACAGCTCCAGCTCCCACTGAGGAGGCATCAACCTCCAATAGGAAGGGTTTGGAAGGGTCAGGTCTGGAGAGCACGGGAGCCGAAGAAAAGGCAGACTTGAGTCGTTTAAAGGCGTCTTCTGCTTGAGGAGGCCAGGACTTGGGATCAGCATTTTTTTTGGTTAAAGCCACGATAGGAGCCACAATGGTAGAAAAATGTGGAATAAATTGCCTGTAATAATTGGCGAACCCCAAAAAGCGTTGGATAGCACGGAGTCCGGAGGGGCGTGGCCAATCTAAGACGGCAGAGAGTTTGTCTGGATCCATCTGTAGTCCCTGGCCAGAGACCAAATATCCTAGAAAAGGAAGAGATTGGCATTCAAACAGACATTTCTCAATTTTGGCATAGAGTTGGTTGTCACGAAGTCTCTGAAGAACCATACGGACATGCTGGCGGTGTTCTTCTAGATTGGCAGAAAAAATTAGGATATCGTCCAGATATACAACAACACAGGAGTATAACAGATCACGAAAAATTTCATTGACAAAGTCTTGGAAGACGGCAGGGGCATTGCACAGTCCAAAGGGCATGACCAGATACTCAAAGTGTCCATCTCTGGTGTTAAATGCCGTTTTCCACTCGTCCCCCTCTCTGATGCGGATGAGGTTATAGGCGCCTCTTAAGTCCAATTTAGTGAAGATGTGGGCACCTTGGAGGCGATCAAAGAGTTCAGAGATGAGGGGTAAGGGGTAGCGGTTCTTAACCGTGATTTTATTAAGACCGCGGTAGTCAATGCAAGGACGTAGGGAGCCATCTTTTTTGGACACAAAGAAAAATCCGGCTCCGGCAGGAGAGGAGGATTTACGGATAAAGCCCTTTTTTAGATTCTCCTGGACGTATTCGGACATGGCAAGAGTCTCTGGGGCAGAGAGAGGATAAATTCTGCCCCGGGGTGGAGTAGTGCCCGGGAGGAGGTCGATAGGGCAATCATAAGGCCTGTGAGGAGGTAGAGTCTCAGCTTGTTTTTTGCAGAAAACATCCGCGAAGACCATATAGGCCTTAGGGAGACCGGTTACTGGAGGAACCACAGAGTTACGGCAAGGGTTACTGGGAACCGGTTTTAGACAGTTCTTGGAACAAGAGGACCCCCAACTCTTGATCTCCCCAGTGGACCAATCCAGGGTTGGGGAATGAAGTTGAAGCCAGGGAAGTCCAAGGAGAATTTCTGAGGTGCAATTGGGGAGGACCAAAAGTTCAATCCTCTCATGATGAGATCCGATGCTCATAAGAAGGGGCTCCGTGCGGAAACGTATGGTACAGTCCAATCTTTCATTATTTACACAATTGATGTAGAGGGGTCTGGCGAGACTGGTCACCGGGATGTTGAACCTGTAGACGAGAGAGGCCAAAATAAAATTTCCTGCAGATCCAGAGTCCAAGAAGGCCACCGTAGAGAAGGAGAAGGCAGAGGCAGACATCCGCACAGGCACAGTAAGACGTGGAGAAGCAGAGAAGACATCAAGGACTGTCTCACCTTTGTGCGGAGTCAGCGTACGTCTTTCCAGGCGGGGAGGACGGATAGGACAATCCCTCAGGAAGTGTTCGGTACTAGCACAGTACAGGCAGAGGTTCTCCATACGGCGTCGTGTCCTCTCTTGAGGTGTCAGGCGAGACCGGTCGACCTGCATAGCCTCCACGGCGGGAGGCACAGGAACAGATTGCAGGGGACCAGAGGAGAGAGGAGCCGAGGAGACGAAACGCCTCGTGCGAACAGAGTCCATATCTTGGCGGAGTTCCTGACGCCTTTCAGAAAAACGCATGTCAATGCGAGTGGCTAGGTGAATAAGTTCATGTAGATTAGCAGGAATTTCTCGTGCGGCCAGAACATCTTTAATGTTGCTGGATAGGCCTTTTTTGAAGGTCGCGCAGAGGGCCTCATTATTCCAGGACAATTCTGAAGCAAGTGTACGGAACTGTACGGCATACTCGCCAACGGAAGAATTACCCTGGACCAGGTTCAACAGGGCAGTCTCAGCAGAAGAGGCTCGGGCAGGTTCCTCAAAGACACTTCGGATTTCCGAGAAGAAGGAGTGTACAGAGGCAGTGACGGGGTCATTGCGGTCCCAGAGCGGTGTGGCCCATGACAGGGCTTTTCCGGACAGAAGACTGACTACGAAAGCCACCTTAGACCTTTCAGTGGGAAACAGGTCCGACATCATCTCCAGATGCAGGGAACATTGGGAAAGAAAGCCACGGCAAAACTTAGAGTCCCCATCAAATTTATCCGGCAAGGATAAGCGTATCCCAGGAGCGGCCACTCGCTGCGGAGGAGGTGCAGGAGCTGGCGGAGGAGATGACTGCTGAAGCTGTGGTAGTAACTGTTGTAGCATAACGAGTTACAGAGTTACGGCAAGGGTTACTGGGAACCGGTTTTAGACAGTTCTTGGAACAAGAGGACCCCCAACTCTTGATCTCCCCAGTGGACCAATCCAGGGTTGGGGAATGAAGTTGAAGCCAGGGAAGTCCAAGGAGAATTTCTGAGGTGCAATTGGGGAGGACCAAAAGTTCAATCCTCTCATGATGAGATCCGATGCTCATAAGAAGGGGCTCCGTGCGGAAACGTATGGTACAGTCCAATCTTTCATTATTTACACAATTGATGTAGAGGGGTCTGGCGAGACTGGTCACCGGGATGTTGAACCTGTAGACGAGAGAGGCCAAAATAAAATTTCCTGCAGATCCAGAGTCCAAGAAGGCCACCGTAGAGAAGGAGAAGGCAGAGGCAGACATCCGCACAGGCACAGTAAGACGTGGAGAAGCAGAGAAGACATCAAGGACTGTCTCACCTTTGTGCGGAGTCAGCGTACGTCTTTCCAGGCGGGGAGGACGGATAGGACAATCCCTCAGGAAGTGTTCGGTACTAGCACAGTACAGGCAGAGGTTCTCCATACGGCGTCGTGTCCTCTCTTGAGGTGTCAGGCGAGACCGGTCGACCTGCATAGCCTCCACGGCGGGAGGCACAGGAACAGATTGCAGGGGACCAGAGGAGAGAGGAGCCGAGGAGACGAAACGCCTCGTGCGAACAGAGTCCATATCTTGGCGGAGTTCCTGACGCCTTTCAGAAAAACGCATGTCAATGCGAGTGGCTAGGTGAATAAGTTCATGTAGATTAGCAGGAATTTCTCGTGCGGCCAGAACATCTTTAATGTTGCTGGATAGGCCTTTTTTGAAGGTCGCGCAGAGGGCCTCATTATTCCAGGACAATTCTGAAGCAAGTGTACGGAACTGTACGGCATACTCGCCAACGGAAGAATTACCCTGGACCAGGTTCAACAGGGCAGTCTCAGCAGAAGAGGCTCGGGCAGGTTCCTCAAAGACACTTCGGATTTCCGAGAAGAAGGAGTGTACAGAGGCAGTGACGGGGTCATTGCGGTCCCAGAGCGGTGTGGCCCATGACAGGGCTTTTCCGGACAGAAGACTGACTACGAAAGCCACCTTAGACCTTTCAGTGGGAAACAGGTCCGACATCATCTCCAGATGCAGGGAACATTGGGAAAGAAAGCCACGGCAAAACTTAGAGTCCCCATCAAATTTATCCGGCAAGGATAAGCGTATCCCAGGAGCGGCCACTCGCTGCGGAGGAGGTGCAGGAGCTGGCGGAGGAGATGACTGCTGAAGCTGTGGTAGTAACTGTTGTAGCATAACGGTCAGTTGAGACAGCTGTTGGCCTTGTTGCGCTATCTGTTGTGACTGCTGGGCGACCACCGTGGTGAGGTCAGCGACAACTGGCAGAGGAACTTCAGCGGGATCCATGGCCGGATCTACTGTCACGATGCCGGCTGGCAGGTAGTGGACCCTCTGTGCCAGAGAGGGATTGGCGTGGACCGTGCTAGTGGACCGGTTCTAAGCCACTACTGGTTTTCACCAGAGCCCGCCGCAAAGCGGGATGGTCTTGCTGCGGCGGTAGTGACCAGGTCGTATCCACTAGCAACGGCTCACCTCTCTGGCTGCTGAAGATAGGCGCGGTACAAGGGAGTAGGCAGAAGCAAGGTCGGACGTAGCAGAAGGTCGGGGCAGGCAGCAAGGATCGTAGTCAGGGGCAACGGCAGAAGGTCTGGAAACACAGGCAAGGAACACACAAGGAACGCTTTCACTGGCACTAAGGCAACAAGATCCGGCAAGGGAGTGCAAGGGAAGTGAGGTAATATAGGGAAGTGCACAGGTGATTACCCTAATTGGAACCACTGCGCCAATCAGCGGCGCAGTGGCCCTTTAAATCGCAGAGACCCGGCGCGCGCGCGCCCTAGGGAGCGGGGCCGCGCGCGCCGGGACAGAACAGACGGGGAGCGAGTCAGGTAGGGGAGCCGGGGTGCGCATCGCGAGCGGGCGCTACCCGCATCGCGAATCGCATCCCGGCTGGCAGCGGGATCGCAGCGCCCCGGGTCAGAGGACGTGACCGGAGCGCTGCAGCGGAGAGAGTGAAGCGAGCGCTCCGGGGAGGAGCGGGGACCCGGAGCGCTCGGCGTAACACTGTGTGTCAGTATGTAACTTACAGTGTATAGTACGTAGCAGTACTGAAGTACTACTGTGTACTATACTAGCAATCAGACAAGTCTTCTAAGGGTACAAAAATGTGAAAACAATATGTTTTGGAAAAAATAAACTGTAAAAAAAACTTTTTAACTGTCCCAATAAAGTTCTTTATTATCACTAAAAATGAAAAAAAAAAAAAAAACATAATCGGCATTGCCACATTTGTACTATAAAACTATAATGTTATTTATCCTGCATGGTGAATGGCATTAAAAAAAAAAAAAAGCAAGGTAGCATGTATTGCAAAAATGGTGTCAAATGAAAAGGTACAGCTTGTTTCGCAAAAAAAGAAGCCCTCAATCAAAAGTTATGGCTTTTGGTATATGGCAACACAAAAATAGATTCGTCTTTTTTTTGTTAAATGATTATGTTGTGAAATAAATTTTTTAACTATAAAAATTGCTTATCGCCATAATTATACCAACCTGCAGAATAAAGATAACAACATGTTTTTTATATGGCAAGGTGCATGCCCTAAAAAAGTAATAAAATACAATGACAGAAAATTACCCCAAAAAATTTACTAAAACTGATCAAAAACTGATCATATGTACCCCATAATAGTACCAATGAAAATTACAACTCATTCTGCAAAATATAAGCTCTCAACACAACTGTTGGCTGAAAAAAAAACAAAAAAAAACATTATGGCTGTTTGAATATTGCAACACAGAGAAATTCAGTTTTTCTATTCAAGTGATTTTGTTGTGAAAAGGAAGAAAAGCATTAAAAAAAAGCTATATAAATTGGGTATTGTCACAATTGTACCAACCAACATTATAAAGATAACATGCCATTTATACAGCACATCAAACCACCATAAAATACATTTAAAAAATGACAGAATTATATATTTTTTTCATCTTGCATCACAAAGAAATGTAATAGAAACTGATTAAAAAAATCATATGTACCCCATAACAGCAGAGGGACCAAAACAGAATACAGGAAGTGAGGGTGGAGATTCTGCAATCTGTGGGCCCGTTAGCCTTCTCCAAAGGTAAGGCTTGAGATAAATCAAGGCTTTCTTCTCCTGTTTAACCACCTATAAAATTCTGGGCAGCTTTCCTTTGAGTAAATACTTATATTCATACCATTGTATGTCCACAGTGCTGCCTCCAGAATGTAATGTCTCCCTTCCCCCTCCCATTAGTCTGCAGGCTTCTCATCATCACAGCTTTGGGGGGGCACAAATATCACTTTATTGCCACTTTGAAGGGTAAATCTAACAAAAGCATGCCGCTTTTTACAGTACAGATTGGCTTTCAGCTCTACATGATAGTGGAAGTCAAATAAAAACATACAGTTTTAGGGTTGTTGAGAATTTTTTTGAGCTGAGACAGCCTTGTGTTTACTTTTGTAAAGTTGCTAGTGTCAATACCAAAAAAAGGCTTCTGATATAGGGCTTGAACTTGAACTTTTGTCTGTTAAACGTTTGTCTGTACAAAACTAAAAACAAACTAAATTCAATTAAAGTCATTGAATGATTTGTGCTGAAGAGTTCGTACATTTTTGTCTAATAGATGCTAGCTATTTGTGCACAATTTAGGTACTTCATGGGTTAATTTCCAGCACAAACAAAAACCCATTATGATGTTACAGGCGGTGCACCATCAAGTCCTTGACTAATCTGACCAAAGGAGTGATTGCTGTTCTCATAGCTGATCAACAATGTTTTGCAATAAATTCATTACTTTTGCTTTCAACATTGTTTCGACAATAGACAATGTTTAAAAAGGCCAAATGCCCAGTTAATGTCTTTGAAAACTAATGAGGCAAAGAAGGGAGAAACATTCCGCCTCTTTATGCGTGACTGGCTGCTATCCATGGTTACAGAATACCACTCAATTCAATCCAGTGCAAATAGATATGTGCTTACGTGCACTCTCCATTATAATCCCTTCTGCGTATAATTTGGATGATCTTCCTGATTGCATTACACTTTTAGGACACGTTTGACGTATATGCTGGGAAAAGCGTACTGATATGTGAACCAAACATTTTCATATGGCTTCTTTCACCTTTCAGAAGCCAAAAGAGTATGCTATTTGCCTTTGTCAGGCTGGCATACATAATAAACCTTTTTCTGGTATGGAACCGAGTATTCCATACAAAGTTATACAGTAAAACCATTGCTTTTGTACAGTGAGATATGTTTGAAACTTTAATCAAAGGAATGTTGTCTGTATACACAGGAGAACAGATCCAGATATTTTTTGATGGTGCTGTTATGTAAATAGAGCATATTTTATAGGTTATGGGGTTTTTACACTTCTGTGCGCAGTGGAAGTGTCATGAGGATTCCAGCATGGAAATAATGTATCTAACTATAAGTATAATGTGGATAGATAGACATCATTGGGGACAGGGGCAAATTGGGCATATTCCCAGGGCCCCATTTCCCAAATGGCCCCACAGGTATCCGACACACTGGGCTCTTAGCTTGTTGCCCTGGATCTCTGGAACATCACAATTTTTGACTGTATGAACATCATTTGGGTGTGGATACAGCTGGCTCTCTAAGCTGCTATCCTACAAGCCACTATAGGGGAGGTTACCCGCCTTTCACAGCAGCATGATCTCCAGTCTCTCTGTCACAAAGTGTAAACTATATAAGTGCGATATTGTACGGGCAGGTAGGGACACATGAATGATTACTTTATCGTTTATGTAGACCTTTATTTTCATAATTGTTGGCAGCACGTCCCCTATTACAAAGGGAGATGTGTAGATGATGAACAATGATTTTTAAACCTACTTAAAAGCAGCTGACGAAGAAATGTTTGGTTATTCATTAGTTGATGACCGGGCTTATTACACAGGGCAGTATAGGCCTATTATTTGTCCGATAATCGTCCATTGTAGAGGAACTCCGGTGGAAAACTATATATATAATATTTATTTATTTTTTTCAAATCAACTGGTGCCAAAAAGTTATACATACACTGCTCAAAAAAATAAAGGGAACACTAATAACACATCCTAGATCTGAATGAATGAACTAATCGTAAGAAATACTTTCGTCTTTACATAGTTGAATGTGCTGAAAACAAAATCACACAAAAATGATAAATGGAAATCAAATTTATCAACCCATGGAGGTCTGGATATGAAGTCACTCTCAAAATCCAACTTTGATTTAATGTCCTTAAAACAAGTCAAAATGAGGCTCAGTAGTGTGTGTGACCTTCACGTGCCCATATGATCTCCCTACAATGCCTGGGAATGCTCCTCATGAGGTGGCAGATGGTCTCCTGAGGGATGTCCTCCCAGACCTGGACTAAAGCATCCACCAACTCCTGGACAGTCTGTGGTGCAACATGGCAACGTTGGTGGATGGAGTGAGACATGATGTCCCAGATGTGCTCAATCGGATTCAGGTCTGGGGAACGGCCGGACCAGTCCATAGCATCAATGCCTTCCTCTTGCAGGAACTGCTGACACACTGCAGCCATATGAGGTCTAGCATTGTCTTGCATTAGGAGGAACCCAGGGCCAACCGCACCAGCATATGGTCTCACAAGGGGTCTGAGGATCTCGGAACCTAATGGCAGTCAGGCTACCTCTGGCAAGCACATGGAGAAAGAATTGCCACCCCACACCATTACTGACCCACTGCCAAACCGGTCATGCTGTAGGATGTTGCAGGCAGCAGAACGTTCTCCACGGCGTCTCCAGACTCTGTCACGTCAGTCACATGTGCTCAGTGTGAACCTGCTTTCATCTGTGAAGAGCACAGGGCACCAGTGGCGAATTTGCCAATTTGGTGTTCTCTCAAAAATACCAAACGTCCTGCACGGTGTTGGGCTGTAAGCACAACCCCCACCTGTGGATGTCGGGCCTTCATACCACCCTCATAGTGTCTGTTTCTGACCGTTTGAGTGGACACATGCACATTTGTAGCCTGCTGGAGGTCATTTTAAAGGGCTCTGGCAGTGCTCTTCCTTACACAAAGGCAGAGGTAGCAGTCCTGCTGCTGGGTTGTTGCCCTCCTATGGCTTCCTCCAAGTCTCCTGATGTACTGGCCTGTCGCCTGGTATCGCCTCCATGCTCTGGACACGACGGTGACAGACCCAGCAAACCTTCTTGCCACAGCTTGCATTGATGTGCCATCCTGGATGAGCTGCACTACCTCAGCCACTTGTGTGGGTTGTAGACTCCGTCTCATGCTACCACTAGAGTGAAAGCACCTCCAGCATTCAAAAGTGACCAAAACATCAGCCAGGAATCATATGAACTTAGAAGTGGTCTGTGGTCACCAACTGCAGAACCACTCCTTTATTGGAGGTGTCTTGCTAATTGCCTATAATTTCTACCTGTTGTCTGTTCCATTTGCACAACAGCATGTGAAATTGATTGTTAATCAGTGTTGCTTCCTGAGTGGACAGTGTGATTTCACAGAAGTATGATTGACAGTTCCTGACATGGACAGATGTGGCAGCAGAGAGCACTGTGGTTGAAAAGAACAACTCAACTTCCTCTGTAGTATACAGCAGCCGATAAATACTGGAAGGATTAAGATTTTTTTTATAGAAGTAGTTTACAAATCTGTTTAACTTTCTGGAGCCAGTTGATATGAAAAAAAAAACAGAGTACCCCTTTAAGTGATGGTTTTGTACATAAAGCCTTTTGAATATTCTAATAGCATGTTGTGATATAATGCCGAAATGTTTCAAGGGGAACTGGAGTCCTTTATCAAACTAAAGGACAGTTTGAACACATCTGTAGTCTTACGTGGTCAATCCAATGCAGCCAAATTCTTGCATTTGCTTTGCTGCTGCTCACCCACAAAGCTCACAAAAAATCAAAGGTGGTCTTTTTCATGACAGAAACCATAGATAGTGTAAAAGAACAAAAACTTGTATTTAATCATGGACTATGAATAGATAGATAGATAGAAATTTTAAAGGCAATGTAAAATATTCCAGCAGGCAGATATTCTTTACGTTTAGTGATGCGTTCACTAGTGTATTCTGTAGCTGTGTTTGAGAGCTGCAACTTTAGTAAAAAAGCATTCATTTAGACAAAAAAAAAAAAGTCTTCCTGTGCTGGTATCAAATATTCATGAGTGTATGTCCTTTCCACCCACTGGAAAATTCATGTCAATGTTTCTTCAGTGTACAGTGAAGATTTATGACTTGCAGAACTTCCCTCATGTCCTTTACCAGGTTCCATTTCCTATCTTCAGCTACTAATGAACATTCTACCTTACATATTAAACAGCTCAATGCTCCTCGTCCTGTACAAGCAATAATAGGATCGGTTCATGTCTATACTTCAGGGTCACCAGCAATGCTGGACAATTGTTTCAAATCATTAGTCACACATCTCTAGTTGCACTGTTTCCCATACTTCACCTTTCATATTAATCTCATAATATATTGGTAAAATAATAAATCAATTATAGCCCACATCAATCTGCAGAGTTAAAAAAACAACACTTGCAACTGTAAAGGCACACTGCTAAAGCTGACCTGTTTGACAGCTGACAAGCTGACAGTTCTTTGGCATGTATTGTGACCAGAGGTCACTGTATCAGGAGGGTAAGAAAGGGATCTGTGGCCACCACTAAAGGTGGATCCTCTGTTATCTAGAGGGGTCATCACCTTTCATTCTAATCTTGCCTATGATAATGGAGAGATCTCTGCAGAACAGGAAATATCAGGCTACTATAAGGCTTAAAGGCCAAAATGAAAACTGCTGAATTTTAAGGTTCATTTTAAAATATACATACCGTATATACTCGAGTATAAGCCGACCCGAGTATAAGCCGAGACCCCTAATTTCAACCCAAAATCCCAGGAAAAGTTATTGACTCGAGTATAAGCCTAGGGTGGGAAATACCTCATCCCCCCCTGTCATCATCCAGACCCGTCATTAACATCCTCATCATCATCCCCTTGTCATCATCCCACACATCCCCCCTTCATCATCCTCTTATCATCCCACACATCCCCCCTTCATCATCCCCTTATCATCCCACACATCCCCCCTTCATCATCCCCTTGTCATCATCCCACACATCCCCCCTTCATCATCCCCTTATCATCCCGCACATCCCCCCTTCATCATCCCCTTATCATCCCGCACATCCCCCCTTTATCATCCCCTTATCATCCCACACATCCCCCCTTCATCATCCCCTTATCATCCCGCACATCCCCCCTTCATCATCCCCTTATCATCCCACACCCCCCCCTTCATCATCCCCACCCCCCTTCATCATCCCCACACCCCCCCTTCATCATCCTCTTCTCATCATTCGCCCTCAGTGGTCTTCAACCTGCGGACCTCCAGAGGTTTCAAAACTACAACTCCCAGCAAGCCCGGGCAGCCATCGGCTGTCCGGGCTTGCTGGGAGTTGTAGTTTTGAAACCTCCGGAGGTCCGCAGGTTGAAGACCACTGCGGCCTTCAACATCATCCAGCCCCCTCTCACCCCCCTTTAGTTCTGAGTACTCACCTCCGCTCGGCGCTGGTCCGGTCCTGCAGGGCTGTCCGGTGAGGAGGTGGTCCGGTGGGGAGGTGGTCCGGGCTGCTATCTTCACCGGGGGCGCCTCTTCTCCGCGCTTCCGGCCCGGAATAGAGGCGTTGCCTTGACAATGACGCAGAAGTACGTTGGCAATGAACGCACCTATGCGTCGTTGTCACAGCAACGTGACTATTCTGAGGCCGGGCCCGAAGCGCTTAGAAGAGGCCTCCCCGGTGAAGATAGCAGCCCGGAACCAGTATCCCACCGGACCACCACCTCACCGGACAGTCCTGCAGGACCGGACCAGCGCCGAGCGGAGGTGAGTACTCAGAACTAAAGGGGGTGAGAGGGGGCTGGATGATGTTGAAGGCCGCAGTGGTCTTCAACCTGCGGACCTCCGGAGGTTTCAAAACTACAACTCCCAGCAAGCCCGGACAGCCGATGGCTGCCCGGGCTTGCTGGGAGTTGTAGTTTTGAAACCTCTGGAGGTCCGCAGGTTGAAGACCACTGCGGGTGGGGGAGTTCACTCGAGTATAAGCCGAGGGGGGTGTTTTCAGCACGAAAAATCGTGCTGAAAAACTCGGCCTATACTCGAGTATATACGGTATTAAAATTGCCAGTTAGAAAAAAACCTGGAAGCAGTCAGTAATAAGATCTACAGCAGGAAAAGAGCAGCATTATGTGCTGAGAAGACATTTCCGCTGGCAAAATTCTCACACAGGGTGTGGTGTTTGTCTTGCAGGAGGGTGGGGCAAGTCTCATTTAGGGGTTGCAAAGAGACAAGCAGGATCAGATTATCAAGTCTACTTCTTACTCCCTGCATGTAAGTGACAGCTGAAAGAAGGAAACTGCTCTATATAGCTAATGATTGATATTTAGGCAAATACATAGGTTGGTGAGTGGGAAAGGATGGGCTATGGGTTTAGTTCCCCGGAGTATCCCTTTAATGCATGAATCTGAGTACCCTCCTATCTGAGAATTGAGTGGCAGAGGCTGCCCAGTTAATAGTCTAGGAACTCATTGCCCTATTGAGCGGCAGAATAAATAGCACCAAGAGCTAGTGAATGAGGTGATCTAGCCAAAACAAAGCAGATGAGCTGTGCAGTGGCAGCTACCAGTGAATGCTGTCAACTGGATAATTCAGAGGACATCACAGGCTCTCTCTATGATGCCAATAAAGACTTAAGTTAGTAAATTCACTACAGAGCTATCAGAGTATGTAGGGCTATATACTGGCCCTGATTTACTATTGTAAACCTGCCCTATTTTGTCGGGTTGTGCGCAAAAATCTGGTGCAGTGTGCCACAAATTGTGTCTGCACCAAAATTGGTGACCAAAAGATTTAAACAAACAGATCAACTTTCCATTTTACTTAGAAAACCCGAAAAAAGGGGCATGATCACCGGTAAAAGGGGCGTGTCCCCGATATTTTCGAAAAATCCCAACATATTTCCTAATATTTCCCCATTAAATGTGATGGATTTGATCTCTAAAAAACCCAGCTGCTGAGAGCAGTTGTAACAAAAGCAAAACCTAGGGAACAGTGCAATATGTAGGGAAACATTAGTAAATAGAAATAAAGCAGGCACAGCAATACTGAGCACCGCTGGTATTAATTTTGTTTGCTGTATCCAACGCAGTGGTGTGGGCGACTAAACACGGTAGTGGCTAGACTGCTATAGGTGGTGCTATCTATTAATGCACATTTCGCAATATGATAAACTTCCAAAAGAAGACAAGATGCACTCACCATGTCCAGTAGCAGAAAAACCTTCTTTATTCGTTACAGTGTAGTAACAAGCAAGACCCTGGCAGCCAGTGTGGGAGTAAATGCAGGACGCTGCAGACGTCTTAGGTGTGACAGCTGTTTCACCCGCGCATGCGGGCTTCATCAGACCACACCTGTCAGTGACGTAGACCCTGGTAAATACTCTGGAGTAACGACGTCACGGATCAGGTGTTCACAGGTAGTCATGTGATCTAAAATTACAAATAAGTTAAAACCAACTTCTAGCAATGCATATATATAATGTACTTTCATAAGAAGATACCTAAATCTATTTTATCGTTAAGCCCTAGGTTCCCTTGCGGTTCTGTTTTCAATATCCATAAAGCCTCTTTGCGGAGTAGGGCTTTTTTTCTGTTTAACCCTTCTTGTACGGGAACTCTTTCAATACCAAAGAACTTCAATGCACCAGGGTTGCTATTGTGTAAATTTTTCATGTGTTGCATTATTCGGGGGGAACCTTTCCCGGATTTAAGCATGCAAATCAGAGCATACACTATAAAATTAGTTTTGCAGCACATGAAATCTTTGGCCCTTATTTCAATGCCTCCCAATCTGAAGTACATTCCATTGCATAACTGGGGGCACCATTTACAATTCCCACATTTGTGGTTGCCCTAAGGGACCGCATCTTGTAGCCAGTCCCTTCTTTTTATGCTGGAATATTTACTTCTGGTGAGAATCACTTAGGTTGGGTGCTCGTTTAAAGGCTGTGATAGGTTTTTCTGTACTGTATTTGGCTAATATGGGATCTTTTTGTATTAAATACCAATTTTTGTAGATTACTTGTCTTATTGTACTGGCTATGGGGCTATATTTAAAAGTGAAGATGAATTTGGTGTTCGAATAATTAGTAACATTAATAAATACTGTGGAAAAATACCTGTCGGTAATCAAAACCCACAAAGAGAACTACACTCCGCTCTTAGTATATCAGGGCCAGTGTGTGTAGTATACAGTTTAAAAGGGCACTTGAAAGAAGATTTGACATCACAAAAGAGTCCTGTCTGCCAGCTGCTCAGTGCCAATCATATACTTACCAAACCGTATGATTTTTGGTATCCAATATGGATCTTATGATGCAGCTTTTGAAAACTGTTCTCCCCACTTCAAAAGAACTGAGAAGCTATTTTCACTGATAGAGTCCAAAGTTTGGACTATTGTCTAGATGGGAAGATCATACATTGCAATAACTTGTCCCTAAGTGGATATGTGTACCAGCGGCAGGCCCTTGGTGCCTGTATAATTTATGTAACACACAGCCCTGATCGTCTTCTTGAGCAAGTGAGCACTAGGTGCTCGCCACCTTTCCCTCACTCATAAGCAATATTGTTTTTTGGTGCCTGGGTGTGTGATTGAGTGCTTGCCTCTGGCATTCGAGACAAATGAGCAAGTGCTGGGTTCTAGCTTTCTAGACAAGGGGTATTGACCTATTTCTTTGCTAAGTGGATGAGAAGTGTAGAAGTTTGAGCTGCCCCACCTGGCCCTGGCTTTCTGTATGAGTAAACCAGCAGGCTCCTGGCCTGGATTAGGTAAACACGCTTTAAAGGGGTACTCAGTGGAAAACAATTTTTTTCTAACCAACCGGTGCCAGAAAGTTAAACAGATTTGTAAATTACTTCTATATAACAATCTTAATCCTTCCATTACTTATTAGCTGTTGTATGCTCCAAAGGAAGTTTTATAGTTGTATAGTTTCTTACATGGACAGATTCCATACTGTGTTCAGACAGAAAAGAACTACACAACTTCATCTGTAGTATACAGCAGCTGATAAGTACTGGGAGGATTAAGATTTTGAAACAGAAATAATTTACAAATCTGTTAAATTTTTTTGGTACTAATTGATTTAAAAAAAAAATTTTTCACCGGAGTACCCCTTTAAGCCCCTATTATTTTTGCACTGTATGTCCATGTTACTTGACACTAAGACTCTTTTATGTGCACTCTATATGGGTCTGTTATTTGTGCATTGTAAGCATCTCATACATTGGGCTCTTTATGGTCTTGTTATTTGTGCAGTGTATGGCTATGTTATTTGAAATCATTATGGCTTTTATATTTTTACATTGTTTGGCATTGTGATCTATTGTATCCTTTACAGCAGTTCTCTGTAAGGCCCAAGTAACAAGTGATTAGCTGAAAAGACAGCTCCAAAGGGGGTTTTCTGTAGCCAGTTGGCACTCCAGTGTTTTGCGCGTTGTGCGCCTCTCTGGACAGCAACCCAGTAATTTATCGACATGCACTTTCCAAAAGGGTCGTCTTTTACTGGACTTATGCACATTTTCATCTGGGCACACTGAAAGATCCTATAGTATATTTGTGTTGCACTGATCCTTTCACTATATAAAGTAATATCATGAATGTTTGCTGGTGTAGCATCCCTCCCTATTATATGTATAGGGAGGAATTTATCATTTGCGTTTTCACTCCAGTTTTCTAGCTTGTACTTTTTCTCTAATGCCAATATCAAACGTGTCATATGGAAGCATGATCTATAATGAATTTGATGTTTTTTTCAAGTCACTCTTTTGCCTTGTGGATTTCTATGACAACCATCAAGTGGAGTTAGACTGCACAAAACCTTACTCCGTGTAAGTAACACCACTAAGAGAGGGCCGCCCGGGCAGGTACAGTGGTAATAATGGGAGATTTTAACTATCCAGATATAGATTGGGGTCCGGGGTTGGCTAAAACTACAAAGGGGCAACAATTCCTAAATTTATTGCAGGATAATTTTATGGGCCAGTTTGTGGAGGATCCAACAAGAAGTGATGCCTTGTTGGATCTGATCATTTCCAACAACGCAGAGCTGGTTGGTAATGTAACTGTGCGGGAAAACCTTGGTAATAGCGACCACAATATAGTTACTTTTGACTTAAAATGTAGAAAACAAAGACAGGCGGGGAAGGCAAAAACATATAACTTTAAAAAGGCAAATTTCCCTGGGCTGAGAGCTGCACTAGAGGACATAGACTGGGGGAGGTGTTCTCAAATACTGATACAGAAGGTAAATGGGACATCTTTAAATCAACTCTAAATAACTATACAGCTAAAAATATACCAAAGGGGAACAAATATAAATGATTAAAACTAAATCCTACATGGCTGACAAATGATGTTAAAAGAGCAATAAACAACAAAAAAATAGCCTTCAAAAAATTCAAATCTGATGGGTCAGCTATAACATTTAAACAGTACAAGGAGCTTAATAAAATCTGTAAAAGTGTAATAAAAACAGAAAAAATTCAAAATGAGAGACAGGTGGCCAAAGAAAGCAAAACTAATCCTAAATATTTTTTTTAGATATATAAATACAAAAAAAACCGAGGACAGAGCATGTAGGACCCCTTAATAATGATAATGGGGAGGTTGTCACAGGCGATCAAGAGAAAGCGGAGCTACTGAATGGGTTCTTTAGTTCTGTATACACTATGGAAAAAGGAGCTGACATTGGCCAGGTCAGTGCTGGTAATACATCATGTAATGTACTGAACTGGCTTAATGTAGAGATGGTAGAAGGTAAGTTAAGTAAAGTAAATGTAAGCAAATCTCCAGGGCCAGATGGACTACACCCAAGAGTTCTTAGAGAACTAAGTCCAGTAATATCTGTACCCTTGTTCATGATATTTCGAGATTCACTGGTGTCTGGTATTGTGCCAAGGGACTGGCGCAAGGCTAATGTGGTACCAATCTTCAAGAAGGGCTCTAGGTCTTCCGCAGGAAACTAAAGACCGGTAAGTCTAATGTGCATTGTGGGTAAATTGTTTGAAGGACTTATAAGGGATTACATACAGGAATACATAGGGGATAATTGTATTATAAGTGATAGCCAGCATGGGTTTACTAAGGATAGAAGTTGTCAAACCAATCTAATTTGCTTTTATGAAGAGGTGAGTAGAAGCCTTGACAGAGGAATGGCTGTGGATATAGTGTTTCTGGATTTTGCTAAAGCGTTTGATACTGTCCCTCATAGACGTCTGACAGGTAAGTTAAGGTCTTTGGGTTTGGAAATTTTAGTTTGTAACTGGATTGAACACTGGCTTATGGATCGTACCCAGAGAGTGGTGGTCAATGATTCGTACTCTGATTGGTCCCCGGTTATTAGTGGTGTACCCCAAGGTTCAGTACTGGGCCCACTGTTGATGAATTTATTTATCAATGATATAGAGGATGGTATTAACAGCTCTGTTTCTATCTTTGCAGATGACACCAAGCTTTGTAGCACGGTACAGTCTATAGAGGATGTGCATAAGTTACAAGATGACTTGGATAGACTAAGTGTCTGGGCATCCACTTGGCAAATGAGGTTTAATGTGGATAAATGTAAAGTTATGCATCTGGGTACTAATAACCTGCATGCGTCGTATGTCTTAGGGGGGATTAAACTGGCAGAGTCACTGGTAGAGAAGGATCTGGGTGTACTTGTAGATCACAGACTACAGAATAGCATGCAATGTCAGGCTGCTGCTTCCAAAGCCGGCAGGATATTGTCATGTATAAAAAGAGGCATGGACTCGAGGGACAGGGACATAATACTCCCCCTTTGTAAAGCATTGGTACGGCCTCACCTGGAATATGCTGTTCAGTTTTGGTCACCAGTCCATAAAAGGGACACTGCGGAGTTGGAAAGGGTGCAGAGACGCACGACTAAACTAATATGGGGCATGGAACATCTTAGCTATGAGGAGCGATTAAAGGAGTTACAATTGTTTAGTCTTGAGAAGAGACGTTTAAGGGGGGATATGATAAACTTATATAAGTATATTAATGGCCCATACAAAAAATATGGAGAAAAACTGTTCCAGGTTAAACCCCCCCCCCCCCCCCCCCCCAAAGGACGAGTGGGGCACTCCCTCCGTCTGGAGAAGAAAAAGTTTAGTCTCAAGGGGCGACACGCCTTCTTTACCATGAGAACTGTGAACTTATGGAACAGTCTACCTCAGGAACTGGTCACAGCAGGAAAAATAAACAGCTTTAAAACAGGGTTAGATACATTCCTGGAACAAAATAACATTAATGCTTATGAAGAAATATAAAATCCCATCCCTTCCCCAATATCGTGCCACACCCCTTCAATTCCCTGGTTGAACTTGATGGACGTAAGTCTTTTTTCAACCGTACTAACTACTACTACTATGTAACTACTATGTAAGATCTGTCAAAATGGGAAGCAAGAAACAAATGCACCCAAAAATGACAAAAATGCTAACTTAATATGCCAAAGTCAAAGCTAAGATGGCCATGGAAAAATGGTGCAAATAACACTTTAATATAGGTGCTAGAGCAATAATAAATTCATAGCTTTTTTAATTTCTTTACTAAAATGAGTTAAGCTCTGTCCACATATACATTGGTTCTTTTTAGAGATGAGCGAACTTACAGTAAATTCGATTCGTCACGAACTTCTCGGCTCGGCAGTTGATGACTTTTCCTGCATAAATTAGTTCAGCTTTCAGGTGCACCGGTGGGCTGGAAAAGGTGGATACAGTCCTAGGAGACTCTTTCCTAGGAATGTATCCACCTTTTCCAGCCCACCGGAGCACCTGAAGGCTAAACTAATTTACGCAGGATAAGTCATCAACTGTCGAGCCGAGAAGTTCGTGACGAATCGAATTTACTGTAAGTTCGCTCATCTCTAGTTCTTTTCCATATGGTTTATTTTATTTGATGACAGCTAGAAGCTGCTCTTTTCTATCTGGAAAGAAAAAAAGGTTAAAAACTGAGAATAAAACAAATAAAGCATAACTTATCAAGGTAATAACTATAGATAGTAATAGTAAAGATGATGACGGGATTTGTTTCTTATGTTTAGAATTAGCTTTTTACTTGTCTTTTCAACAATGTCCTTATTGTTTTTACAGTCAAATCTCTTACAACATTCTTGGACATTGTGTATTTCTTTTTGGACATTGTGTATTTCCTTTAAGTGGATGTTTCTTGTGATATTTTGTCATACTATTTGACATTGTTGTAATGTTTACTGTTTATGTTATAATAAATAAATAAATAAATAAAGCATAACGGATCAAGTGTATCATGGCAGATCAAACCAGAAACAAAAAACACAACACCACTTTATGAGCAGAGCTTTAACAATGCAGATGTGACTATAACAGGGTCCGTGTGGGTTCTGTCAGCTTTTAGTATTTTAGGCAGATAAATGTGCTTATTGTTCTGAGACCATGGATGAAATTATACATATTCAAAGCAGGTTTCCAACATTGAAATGAAAAAAAATTCATACTTGCTGTTTCGCTCAGCACAAATGAATTCTGGCCACTGCTTAGCAACAGTCGCAGCGCACTGGTGACCCTCTCAATGAAGTGTGGATAACACATATTTATATGCTCAAGCAACACTTCCATTCCTGGCTGCCAGGGTAATGGCGGCTTGAACCCAGGCCAGATGGTAATTTTCAGTATTTTTTTTGTTTTGTTTAGTTTTTTTCAAATTAAGCATTTTTTTTTTTTTTTTTTTTTTTAAAGAACCTGTAAAGGAAAAAGCAATATACTCCTAGGTCTAGGATACCTGAAGAGCAAATATAAATTGAAGTGGATTATTTCTGACTGTAATGCTTCTTCTGCGGGAGGGAAAGTCAACAGGAAGGTAGGAAGACTTCTGGCAATGTTTCCTGGGAAAAATATGCAAATAGAGAAAAATCCTTCCACTTTTCTATTTACACAGTTACTCTGCCAGTATCTCAGTTTGGAGGAAGATTTAGATCTTAGCATAGCTGACTTTTATAGACAGTGACACTTGTCTATGGCAGATCTGTTTTAATCTTTAGCATGAAGCAGGGAGTAGGGTAACTACATATACCACATATGCACTTTGCAAAATACTAGAAAATACTGTGAAAATGTTAACAACTAGTCTTGAGTTCTGATCTCTTGGACAGCAGCTACAGGCACTGCTGCGGTTGTTTACATGACAAAGATGTATATTCAGGGCTGGACTGGGGATGAAAACCAGCCCTGGAAATTATTGCATACCAGCCCCACAGCACTGTGTCATTGTGCAAGCAAACGGCCGCAGAGTGCAGGCGTATCACTTTGTGGCTATATATATATATATATATATATATATATATATATATAAGGAGTACACCCCTACTTTGCCAAATGTTACAATGAATGGTGTCAGTGTTCATGATCACAACCACAAATTCAAAAAGTATAGTGCCACAACCCTCTCTTATAGTGAAAAATTGCGAAAGAAAGAAAGGTGCTATGTGAAAATCCTGAATTCTGAGACCAATATTACCAATAATACCAGTATACAAGGAGGAATATTATCACCATACATATCACTATCATAATGTTACTGACCAAATCCTGTATACTGACACCAATATTACCAATAATACCAGTATACAAGGAGGAATATTATCACCATACATATCACTATCATAATGTTACTGACCAAATCCTGTATACTGAGACCAATAATACCCATAATACCAGTATAAAAGGAGGATTATGACCAAGCATATCACTATCATAATGTTACTGACCAAATCCTGTATACTGAGACCAATATTACCAGTATACAAGGAAAAATAATATCACAATATATATTATCATACTGTTCCTGACCAAATTCTAAATACTGAGACCTATATTATCAATAAAACCAGTATACAAGGAGGAATATTATTATCATACATATTACCATCATACTTTTACTGAACAAATCCTGTATACTGAGACCAATAATACCAGTATACAAGGAGGAATATTATCACCATACATATTACCACCATGCTTATACTGACCAAATTCTGTATACTGAGAGTAATATTACCCATAATACCAGTATACAAGGAGGAATATTACCAGCATACATATTACCGTCATACTGTTACTGCCACACACTGGGCCCCTGAATATAATACTGCCACACACTGGGCCCCTGAATATAATACTGCCACACACACTGTACCCCTGAATATAATACTGCCACACACTGTACCTCTGAATATAATACTATGTGAATTCAGGTAGAAGACAGACATGGTGAACATCTACAATCTTGCACAATGATCTAATTGCTTCTCAGCATAATTTCAAAAACTAACAGGTTGTTAGTATATACGTTTTGATCAAAAAGTACAAAGCCCACTCGCCACGTCAAGGCCACCTATTTAGAGTGGGTCCCTAACGTCCCTAGCATAAAATGGCATAGAACTGGGCGGCGACCACCACCACCGCAACACCAGTGCCCACAGGGGGAACGACCCCCTTGCAGAGCGGCCCCAATGCCACTCAAACCAGTCCATGGGTCGTACCTCCCCGCAGACACGGTGCCACGGCAGCAACAGACGCCGCACAGCACCACACCAATGTGAACAGGATGCTACAGCTCACTTACCATGCTCTCCCAGTCAGACTGGGAGGCTGCTAGGAAAGAATTTGCCCATGTGTAGCTAACTACTACTTATATAGGGTTGGGCTGAGGGGGTGGGGAAGAGTGCAGACACATGTTCAAAAAAAAAAAAAAAAAAAGAGTATATAATACTGCTACACACTGTACCCTTGAATATAATACTGCCACATACTGGGCCCCTGAATATAATACTGCCACACACTGTACCCCTGAATATAATACTGCCACATACTGTACCTCTAAATATATTACTGCCACACACTGTACCTCTGAATATAATACTGCCACACACTGTGCCTCTGAATATAATACTGCCACATACTGGGCCCCTGAATATAATTGTTAGGATTCGGCAGGCTGGATGTGGATCCCCTGTGTCAGCGAGGGATTGGCGTGGACCGTACCGGTGGATCGGTTCTAGGTTGCTACTGGTATTCACCAGAGCCCGCCGCAAAGCGGGATGGTCTTGCTGCGGCGGTAGCAACCAGGTCGTATCCACCAGCAACGGCTCAACCTCACTGACTGCTGAGAAGTCGTGGGACAGAAGGACTAGACAGAGGCGAGATCAGACGTAGCAGAAGGTCAGGACAGGCGGCAAGGTTCGTAGTCAACGGTGATAGCATAAGGTCTGGAAACACTGGTATGGCAAACACAGGAAAGCTTTCTCTAGGCACAAGGGCAACAAGATCCGGGAATGCTGGGAAGGGGAAGTGAGGTTATATGAGCAAGGAGCAGGTGGAAGCTGATTAGACTGATTGGGCCAGGCACCAATCATTGGTGCACTGGCCCTTTAAATCTTAGAGAGCTGGCGTGCGTGCGCCCTAAGGAGCGGAGCCGCGCGTGCCAGGACGTGACAGCCAGGGACCGGGACAAGTAAGTGGATTGGGATGCGATCCGCGAGCGGGCACGTCACGCTATGCGAATAGCATCCCCGTCAGCAGTGTCAGTGCAGCGCTCCCGGTACAACTACATGCACATAATAGATTACGATATATTGATATCGTACATGTACAGGTCAATAGTAGAATAGAATAATCGACCTCATTGTCGATATAACTCGGGGACCTGCGTACATGTATGTATATACTAAAACTACATGCATATAATAGATTACGGCATGTTGGTATCATACATGCACAGGTCAATAATAGAATAGAATATGCAACCTCATTGTCTGTGTAGCTCGGAGATCTACGTGCATGTGTATATATATACTAAAAGATGATATATATGCCATGTATTAATAGATGTACATAACTAAAAAATAATTCAATGCACAATTTACTCTGTTTTAGTTTACATATATATCCATTACGTATTAATACTATAACTTTCAGTAAACACACTCTAATAGGTATCAAAACACACTAGGCGGAATCACCCTCCTGACACTCGTACCAAAAAAAAAAAAAAAAACTATTGGTATACCAAAAATATATAAATAATAAAGGGCTACGATGCTAAGGACATCCGGGGAGGAATAAAACGCTAGACTATATTCCTATGTGCAGGTCATGATTAAATCTAAGCGTTTATTCATTCCCCGCAGGTATCTGGTATCCAAAAGAAATATCCAATATGTTTCTCTATTGAAGAGGCGTTTTCTCGCATCTCCTCCTCTGATGCCTATTTTAACTCTTTCTATACCAGACACCCGCAGGGAGTCCAACTCCCCCGCGTGCACATCCAGAAAGTGGCGTGATAACATGGAAATGCCAACTCCTTCACTCCTACTGTCGGAGATATGTCTCCTGATTCTTGTTTTAAGGGTATTGGTAGTGCATCCTACATATTGCATGTTACACTTGGTGCATGTGGCCACATAAACTAACATAGTGGTATTGCAGTTAATGTATTCACGTAGTTGGTATGATTTTTTAGTTACACAAGACATTATTTATTTAGAATGGTACATATATTTGCATGTAATACATCGGTTGTGACCACAACCCCAGTTTCCTACAATATCCAGCCAATTGCCATGTTTTGTTTTATCCTTTGTCTTATATTCTACTTTTTTAGAATTGAATAGACTTGGTGATAGAGAGGACCCCAATGAGGGTGCTTTTCTAGAGACCGCCATGATGCCCTCTTTAACCACCTCCCTCAGTATTGGGTCTCCCTCTAAAACTGGTGTATACTTATGGATTATATTTTTAATTTGGGCAAATTACGCACTGTATGTGGTGACAAAGACTGCTCTTTTTTGTTTATTTTTGGCATTTTGTAAACTATTTGCCCTGTTTCTTTTCCCAGTATATTTGATCAATTGCTCTCTATTAATGCCTTCTACTCTTTCCTGAGCCTTGTTGAGACAGTCCTCTGTATAGCCTCTTCTGGCAAGTCTACTTTAGCTCTCCTATCTCTTTTTCCCATTGTACAGGGTCAGAGCAGTTCCTCTTGGTCCTGCACATCTCCCCAAAGGGAATATTCTGGACCACATGCTTTGGGTGGCAGGAGGATGCCATAAGGACTGAATTTGTTGCCGTCTCCTTTCTGTAGGGGACGACAACAATCTTAGACTCTCTGCTGGATAGGGAGATGTCCAAAAAATTGACTGAGGTGCTACTAAACTGAGCTGTAAATTTAAGATTTAAATGATTATTATTAATATAAGAGACGAACTCAAAAAACGGTATTCTGTGCTCCCCCAAATAATCAATAAGTCATCTATATAGCGCCCTATCCAGCAGATGTCCTCAAAAAAAGGGTTACTGGGTGTAAACAAAAATTGCTGCTCCCAATAAAACATGAAAATATTTGCAAAGGAGGGTGAATATTTGGCACCCACAGACGCTCCCCGGGTCTGAAGGAAGAAATCGCCATCAAACATAAAATAATTGTGTTGCAACAAAAATTCTGTAACCATGACGATAAATTCCTTCAGACCCGGGGAGTAACTGCTATATTGATCCAAGTGAAATGCCAGGGCAACAAGACCCGCATCCCATGGGATGGATGGATATAATCCCACTACATCACAGGTAGCCCAAGACATATGTTCACTCCACTCTTTCTGATCCAGAATATTGATGACATGTTTGGTGTCCTGTAAGAAAGTGGGCGTGACTTTTGTGAGGGGTTGCAAATAGTGGTCCACCCACTCCCCAAGGCGCACAGTGACTGATCCTATACCTGCCACGATCGGTCTAAGGGGAGGTGGAAATACCCCTTTATGCACCTTGGGGAGTGAGTGAAACACAGGAACTACTGGGGCCTCTACATATAGATATTCTGCCAACTTACTACTGAGAACACCCATAGCAACACCCTCTTCCAAAACTCTTTTTAGCTTAGTTTGAATTGTTTTTGTTGGATCGCTAGTTAGTTTCCTATAGGTGTCACCGTCTGAAAGGAGTTCTATATTTAGCTGTTTATACAGATCAGAATCAAGCACTATCACATTACCCCCCTTGTCTGCATTACGTGTGACAATATAGTTGTTCTCGCTCAGTTGTTTTAGTGCTATCCTTTCTCCTTTATTCAAATTATCAGATGTATGTTTTGACACTATTTTTTCATGCAAGTGCACAAGGTCCCTCTCCACCAACTCCTGGAATCTATCCAGGGCCTCCGATCGGGAGGCCACAGGATAGGATAGAACCCAGGGTTGGTGGAGTGGAACGGAACATCCAATGTGTCGTTAACCACATAATTCTCACATTGTAAACTGCGCAAATGTACCATATTCATCTGGTCTTTAAAGTCCATACTCATACACAAGTCCACCTGTTGTAATGGTGAGGGTGCCACTTCCGAACTTGCTAGCTGGTTATCATCTTCTATTGAAAAAAAGTGTCTCTGTAGTGTTAATCCTCGTGCTAGTCTATTGACATCCAGCAAGGTGTTAAATAAATTAAATGTGCAAGTAGGTACAAAGTTCAGTCCTTTGCTCAGCAGGGTAATTTGGGGAGTAGTAAGGGTACACGCAGATAAATTTATAACTGTGCTCACCTCGGAGTGAGGAGTGACCTCAAAGCGTATCTCTTGCCTCCGATGTCGGCAGCCGGCCCTCCTGGTTTTTCGTCTCCTTTTTGGCCCCATCGGTTTTTTGGAGCCGCACTTTGCTCCATGCTTCTATTCACATTGGTATCAGTATTCGTTGCTGAAAATCCCACCTCTTGTGGGCCTCCTGTTTCAGAAAAGCTCACTCTTCTGGGAGATTTTGAGCTTGGTCTGCGTCTGTGCCTGGATTTGGAGCGTGGAGTGCACAAGATAGATTTCGGGGTGTCACCTTGCGCCTCTCTATGAAGGTGCCAAGAAAAAACTTGATCATTATTGTAAACCTCCGTATCTCTGCGGAATTTCGTTTTTTTGATCTCCATGATGTTACTTTCCACTAGATCCAATTTTTTGAGGATACTTTGTTCCAACTTGGCAAACTCTTCATGATTCTTATATGGTAATAGTGATTCTTTTAGTGTGTCTAGCTTCTTTTGCATGGTTTGCAGCTCTGATTCCTCTTCTTCAATGATATAGGATATCAGTTTCGCAGAGCAATCCAGGAGAGCCAGGTCCCATTTATTAATAAATTTCTGGGAATAGTTCTTGACTGGTCTTTTTTTCAGCCTTAGACCACGTGGGACCAAGCTTTTTTCTAAGTACGTGGTTAGAGTTTGGTGATCCCACCATGTTCTCATGTTTTATCATGAGGTCCTCCATCTGCCGGGTTAAAGTCAGCATGTCTGGGGGGGCTACAATCATAGCAGGTGCAGCAAAATCTTGGAACACCGAGCGTGCCTTTGTTGCTCGGTCTGGACCCAATACTTGTCGGTTTCCCAGTGCCGCTTGACTTTGTAGCTCTCCCCCTCCTGTGAATGATGGTTCCATGATTAGTGCTTGGCGTAGGTGTGTAGCTCCTCCACAGCTATGGGAGCAGGACGATCGGGAAACAGTAAACGTCCAAATGCAATGGTGTCCGCTCACCTCCGGAGCCAGATTTCCGACACACCTGTGCTGTCACGGACCCGCCGGTCCCGCCCCGGCTTCAACAGCGTATGGAAAGGAAGGATTGTCCGGCACCAGGTATGCTCTAAAAGATTACTTTTTATTCATGCCATAGCAAGGAAACAGACATCACAGGACTGTAGTAAACTGACGCGTTTCGCTCTCTCTTGAGCTTAAACGTAGACTAAGTTCAACAGACCAACATGCAAATTTAAAATAGAGACTCAATGGTCACATGATAAAATACCTGACATAGGTAGCAATTGTAAAAAACCCGGCATGGATATCATCTGTTAGTATTACAGGATGGACTGGATCCCTCCACTAGTGCGTATTCGGCGTAGACCGAGCGGCTACTTGGTCTACGCCGAATACTTTCATCAATGATTACAAATTGGATGTGATCACTAATAGAGAAGTGTCCTTTGGCAGGAGAGTGCTTGAAGTTGCTGCCTCTGATTTCCCTCCCTAAAGTATATTTCTTTGACTTCCCATATGTCCTGTGCTGCCATAGGACAATATGAAAAGTTCCGATTTACTTACCGAAATCTCTTCTTTCCATGAGTCCGTAGGCATCACTGCCTCCCTCCCTAAATAAACTATTGCTGCATCAAAACACAGTGTGGGGGAGTTTGTGGGAAACATTTATGTGCATGAGGGTGTGGCCTGGAGTGCTAATTGCTTAATTAATTAATTATTTTAATCAAATGTATGAATTTTGATATTGTTTCTTCTGCCTAATAGTAGAAATAACTAAGTTAACCCATATGTCCTTTGCTGCCTACGGACTCATGGAAAGAAGATATTTCAGTAAGTAAATCTGAACTTTTTTATCACTTCCAGTAATAGTCTTCTGGTTTGGACTGGAGATCAAAATATGGGTCTGAAACGAATATTCCTGCACAGGAGCCCAATAATTCAAAGGCATCTTCATTCTTCCAGAGGACAAAATAGGTCACGTATTGGACACATCAGTTACAGAATGTGTATCAGAACATTGTCTTCTCATGACCTGGGTAATTATCACATGATCAGGACAGATTTTATTACCTGCAAAAATCAATAAAGATTTCATTGAATTACTGCAAGCAGAGATATTGTAAGCTGTCAAGAACTGATACAGAAAGTATGTTGAACAATTGTATAACTTTTCATTATAAAAAAAAATACATTTTATTTGCAGGAACAATAATACTTCTTTAAGATGCTCGGAATGTAGAGAATGAAAAATACAAATATGGCCCTGGGCAGCAGAAAAAAATGAAATGCTGTCTTGTTTACTGTATGTGTCTTAAAAACAAAGTGTGCCCCTGGAATGCAATAGTCTCATTCTTATTAACAACCAGTGCGCTATGTTTTTCCAGTGAACTTGAAGTACAAGTATACTTTTTTTTTCAATGCACTGGAGAGAAAATAAATCGATCCTATGGGGTGGCTGTTCCTCTTGCTATGGTGTCATGTCTAAACATCTGGTAACATCACTTATCAGTGTCTGCCCACCCCATTCTAGGGCACCAGTCAGGGATAGTGGCCACAGGGCACTAAGTATTTTTTTAACCTCACCATAATGTTACTGACCCTATGAGGGTCAGTTGTATTAAATGATCACCACACATGCTGCCCATAGTAATATAAGGAGAGACGATAGGCAAAGAAGTTATCTGTAGAGTTTGGGAAAGACAGAGAGATAAAGACTGCAGCAACTAGTACGTGTTTTACCTCACCTATACCTCACCATCATGTTTGACTTACACTGCTTGGTACTGAACTATAATGTCCTCTTCTTGACATGTTCACCAGCTTCTTCTCCTTTCTGCCAATACTTTCACTGGCTACCCATGACAGAGTGTAATGTTTAAAAAGCTTACTATGACATACATGTCTACCCACAACCTGTCCTCTCCATACATCTCTGACCTGATCTCCCGATAACACCTCTCACGGAAACTCTGATCCCCACAGGACCTCTGTCTGTGCAGGGCCGGATTAACGTAGGGGCGAATGGAGCTTCAGCTCCAGGCCCCTGCGTGAAAATAAGCCCAGCGACCCACACAGGTGGTCCACATAGGCCGCCCAGCACCCGCAATACTTCTGTTAATAGAAAAAGAGGGCCGGCCCTGCGATGTCCCAGGCCGGCCCTGTTTCTTATTTACAGCCCTGGGAGGTCACGTGGGCTGGGTAAACTCCTGACCAGCGTGACCCACATCACGTCAGCATAGGATGCTCCTGCACCCTGCCAGAAAGTTCAGCGTATGTGCTGCTTTCCTGCTCGGCCCGTGCCTGTCAAATTTAAATGTGACTGTGTGCCGGTGGTCAATGCCTCTGGAGTCCCCAAAACAGGTCCCACCACCAGCCATGAACTCACTTGCCATTCAGGTACACAGAAAAGCTACAGTATGTCATAGGCAAATCTCTCTATAATAGTTGAGCTATTATAAGCAGATATGCCATTCAGGAGCATGAAAAAGCTCAGTGAAAGATTGTCACCCAGCTTTTCTATGCTCCTTAGTGCCATTTCTGCTTATATTAGTTAAGCTATTGTCGTGTCTCCTAAAGTCCTAAAGTCCCCTCATGTAGAGTCCCTCAAGTCCACAGGGCTCTCCTGCAGGGTTTCCTCCTAGCTCATTATCATGGTTTCTATTGTACATTCATTCTGTATGTTTATTATTGGTATTGTACAGTGAATATAAGCTCTGTGCAAAGGTTATTAGGATGTTTAAACTGTATAGGACCTTCCTATGGTCATATGATATGTGATCACCTGATACCCGGAATTCCAGAGGCACAGGTAACCACAGGCAACCAGCTACCAATGGGCTTTAGTCCAGCCCCCTGATATATAAAGGGCTGTAGTCTCCACACTAGCTCTCGTCTCTTCTCTTTTACTTTTTGGACACTAAAGCAAGCACCAGTCCTGTACAAGTTCAGTCCAGTACAGCTAGGCCAAAGCCTAGAAGTCTGCAGCCACATCTAATCTGTAAATCTCATCTCTGTTTACAAGTTAAGTCTCTACTGTCCCTACCATAGTCATAACAGTAGCACAGTGATCTGCATCATCATTTTTACCACTACAAGTCCAAGCCTGAGAGGTTCCCTGTGTCCCAGTCACCTCTGTGGAAGTTGCCTATCTGTAAGAAATGTTATACTGCCTTCTTCAGTAAAGTTCCAGTTGCATCAAAACCTGCTTTGGACTCTCATTTAACTCTCGTTTCTGGGTTGGTTGTCGGCGGTGTTCTACACCAAATAACCATATCCTGGCATCACGAACACTACAAGGGATTATACTACCATCTGTTCCTGGGCTGTTATCACCTGCCCCTACTACTACCTGCACTACACCACCCGGGTACCACAACCTGATTTGGCGTCCACGAACAGGATACGGTTGTGTGCCATTGCCACAAAGCCACTAGTCCTCCCCCTAGTCAGAACTATACTCAAAGAATTGTCTGGAATTGTCGCAAGCTGCAACAGAAATTGCACCCGGATGAGGGTGCTTCTTCAACCCCAGCAGTTGGATCATCACCTTCTTTGGAAACTCAGAGGGTTCTACCCTCTCCACCTTCAGTTCAGCGCAACAGTTTAGGAGTTCCTGTAGCCGCACCAGTCTTCTTGAGGATCCCCGTTCTTCCCACCTACAATGGGGACCCCTTCACTCTGCGAGATTTTAAAGAGAAGATACAAAGCCTTTTTGTTATTTATTCTTTTCCCCCTAATCAACAGGTGCAGTTGCTCACTGGACAGCTACAAGGACCAGCACTGGAGGAAATCCGCACCTGGCCCGCCTCCGAGAAGGCAATGGTAGAGCAGATCTTTGAGGGGCCGTACCAAGTGTTTGAATCTCATTGTCCGTCAGAGGTACGCCTCCGACTGTATGAGAGATGACAGAAACCAGGTGAGACCCTCTGAACTTATGCTGTAGCCTTACAAAATGCCCTAGAGACTGTCCAGAGACTAGATGGTATAACTCCCGAGGAGGGCAACAAGGTACTAATGGACAGATTTAATGATGGGGCTCACAACAAATGGGACAAAGCCCATCTTAGAATGTTAGTGGTACAGAACCCTAGTTTGTCATTTCCTGCTTTTAAGAGACTAGCCATCCAAGTTATTGAGTCCGAAGAAGTTAGCACCTCTCCCTCAGAGACACTAGGGGCATCCGCTAGGTCAGTGCCACCATCACCACCTGCTCCTGTACCAGTACCACCTGCCCCATCAATCCCTGCGGCCTCAGAACTTCAAAGTGTTAGGCAGGACATTGATCAGCTGATCAAGGCTGTAAAAGAGCTTGCTAGCCGGACCAATCCGCTTAGCCAGGAATCACCTCCACCTAGAAAACCTGTCCCTGCTCCACATACTGCTAATTTCCGTAATTTTCCCTCTAACAGACCTCCAGGGACTCAGAGGCCCTTCTGTATCCATTGTAATAAGACTGGACATTGGAGAACACAATGTTGAGATTTAAACGGAAATCCCCTGAGGTCGAGGACTGGCCCTCAGAAGAATCGTCACCGGGTCCAGATTCAGCATGTTACAAGTCAGAACTCTCCCTTTATGTCGCCCCCCTGCCCCTATGTGAAAGTTGTTGTAGAACTGGTAAAGTTGGAGGCCCTAATCCAAACGGGATCTCAGTTGTCCACCATACCCAAGGATGTCTTTTATAAAAATTGGAGTGCTGATTTGTTATGTGAATCTGACAAAGTTTATTTTAAAGTAATGGCAGGGAATGGGAAACCGGTACCCAGACATGGATACTGGGAGCCAACCATTCAAGAGGGAGAGCATATACTCAGAGGACAGGGAGTGATTGTAACGAATGTATCTGATAAGGGGGCGGCAGAGTTTATATTGAGGTTGAACATTATGAGAAACTGTTTTACTGAAGTAGTAGGTTCTTTGCATGCCTCTCTCCACTACATGTCACCTTCAGGCCGGCGGGCTTCGCAGCACCACTAGAAGATTCTTCAAGTGGAGCAGAAGTTTGTCAACCGTCAGGGAGAAGTTTGCTGAGTATGGATTCAGGACATCCGGTGAGTAGTCTTGCAGTCTCATATGGAGACCATCATCTGGTGCCGTGCCCGACCTGGAATTAGAAACAAAGATTACCAAGCATTGCTGGAGCCAATGCAGCTGGAAGATGACCCTTTAGTCCGGGCAGCAAGAAGTCTAGTCACCGTCTCCAATGGGAAAGTCCCAGTCCGTCTAGTTAACCTGTCAGATGCTGCCACCATCTTGCCAAAATATACTCCAGTTGCTCAGTTGTATCTCATTGGGTTCGAAAGACATCCTCACTAGCACACAGGTGGCCCGGCTTCGAACAACTCAGGCAGCCTCGGGGCCTGGAACAAGTCGTCCTGAACCTTGGTGGACCCAGCTCCAAGTGGGGGATGAAAACACCCCAGAAGAACAGGTCAGTGGAGTCATTAAAGTGGCCAAGCAGTACCATAACGCTTTCAGCAAGCATCCCACTGACTTCGGCCAGACTACCATGATACAACACCGGATCCTGACAGGCGACAGTCTGTCACCAATCAAGGAGAGGCACCGGGCATGTACCACAGGGTCCAGAAGATGTTGGCTGAAATGAAAGACGCTGACGTCATCCAAGAGAGTCAGAGTCCCTGGGCCGCTCCTCTGGTCCTCGTCAAAAAGAATGATGGGACTATCCGCTTCTGCTTGGACTATCGGTAATTGAATAATGTCACGCATAAAGATGCCTATCCCCTACCCCAGATCGAAGAGTCCTTAACTGCTTTAGGATCAGCCACATACTTCTCCACCTTAGATTTAACCAGCGGATTTTGGCAGGTGCCCATGGCTGCAGAGGACCGAGAGAAGACTGGTTTCGTGACCCCGATGGGGTTGTTTGAATTCAAAAGTATGCCCTTTGGGCTATGCAATGCCCCTGCTACTTTCCAACATTTGATGGAGCAATGCCTGGGACATCTCAACTTCCAGAGTGTCCTGCTACATCTAGATGTCCTGCTTATCAGGAGAATCTTAACCATCTGACTGAGGTGTTTCAAGTTTTGATCCGTCATGGGCTGAAGATTCAACCTTCATGTCATCTGTTGAAACCTCAGGTACGTCAGCTCGGAAGGAGTTCAACCTGATCCGGGAAAAGTGGAGGTTGTCAAAGACTGGCCTACCCCGTATACAGTGAAGGACATCAGGAGCTTCCTGAGATTTGCCGGCTACTACCGCCGCTTCATCCCCCACTTCGCTCAGATTGCTGGACCCCTTACAACTCTCCTCTGGGGTACCGCAAAGGAAAACTATAATGGAAGACTACCTGTCAAGTGGGCCAAGAGACAGCGTTCCGAGCTCTTAAACATCTGTTGACCGAACCACCTATCTTGGCGTATTTGGATTATAGTCAACCCTTGTTACCAAAAGCAGTAGAAGGCACTGATAACAACCTAAGCCACTTCACAATACACTCAAAAAAATGGAGGCCATATAGGTAAGGTTTACAAAAAGTGTATAATCTTTATTAACCCCTTAACGACCAAGGACGTATATTTATGTCCTTGGCCGGCTCCCACGATATAACGCGGGATCACGCGGTGACCCCGTGTTATATCGGGTTGGTCCCGGCATGTAACTGAAGCCGGGACCCGGCGCTAATAGCGTGCAACAGCGATCGCGGTGCCGCGTGCTATTAACCCTTTAGACGCGGCATTCAAAGTTGAACACTGCGTTTAAAACGAAAGTGAAAGCTTCCAGGGTGCTCAGGAGGGCTGATTGGGACCACTGCAGTGAAAATGCAGTGTCCCAATCCGCTGGGACACGAGCGGAGGTCCTCTTACCTTCCTCCGGTGCGTCCCTTCGGCAATTGATTGTTCCAAGCCTGAGATGCAGACTTGAGCAATCGACCGCCGATAACACTGATCGATGCAAAGCTATGGCTTTGCAGTGAACAGTGTATAAGATCAGTGTGTGCAGTGTTATAGCCCCCTTTGGGAGCTATAACACTGCAAAAAAAAAAAGTGTAAAAAAAAATAAGTTAATAAATGTCATTTAACCCTTTCCCTAATAAAAGTCCAAATCACCCCCCTTTTTCCATAAAAAAAAACATGTAAATGAAAATAAATATAAACATATGTGGTATCGCCACGTGCATAAATGTTCAAACTATAAAAATATTTCATTAATTAAAACAAACGGTCAATGGCGTACGCACAAAATTCTAAAGTCCAAATTAACATATTTTTGGTCACTTTTTATATAATGAAAAATTAATAAAAAACTATCAAAAAATCCGATCAATACAAAAATGGTACCGCTAAAAACTTCAGATCACGGTGCAAAAAATGAGCCCTCATACCGCCCCATACGCCGTAAAATAAAAAAGTTATAGGGGTCAGAAGATGACAATTTTAAACGTATACATTTTTCTGCATGTAGTTATGATTTTTTACAGAAGTACCACAAAAGCAAACCTATATAAGTAGGGTATCATTTTAATCGTATGGACCTACAGAATAAAGATAAGGTGTCATTTCTACCGCAAAATTTACTGCATAGAAACTGAAGCCCCCAAAAGTTACAAAATGGCGTTTTTTCTTCAATTTCGTTGCACAATTATTTTTTCCCCCATTTTGCCGTAGATTTTTGGGTAAAATGACAGATGTCACTGCAAAGTAGATTTGGTGCCGCAAAAAAAAGCCATCATATGGATTTTTAGGTGCAAAATTGAAAGGGTTATGATTTTCAAAAGGTGAGGAGGAAAAAAACGAAAGTGCAAAAACGGAAAAACCTGTGGTCCTTAAGTGGTTAAACAGCAAATTTAAAAGTTACTCCATAAAATCACAGAAAGCATGAAATGGTGATCAGGAAAACACACACTGGAAAACGGGGTGAGTTTGTTCCAAATAAACTGAAAATATTATACAAATCAAGTATCGCAATTATTGGCTCTGTTCCAAAGTTGGATCCTCCCAAGAAGAAAGTAAACGGCTATACAGCACTGGTATATGTAATATACATAGAATGGAGGCAACAGTGAAAATAACAATTATTTAAAGAGGGGAGACTGAAAGGAAAGCACAACATGTATAACAACAAATGTACCAGTCATGCACCCTATATAGGAACATCTCACCTACCCCGAAAGCGTTTTCGCTAGTCGCTTCGTCTCGGGTGTGACATCAGGAGCTTCCTGGGATTTGCCGGCTACTACCGCCGCTTCATCCCCCACTTCGCTCTGATTGCTGGACCCCTTACAGCTCTCCTCAAGGGTACCGCAAAGGAAAACTATAATGGAAGACTACCTGTCAAGTGGGCTGAAGAGCAAGAGACAGCGTTCCGAGCTCTTAAACATCTGTTGACCGAACCACCTATCTTGGCGTATCCAGATTATAGTCAACCCTTATGGCTATAAACCGGTGCCAGTTTTGAGGTTCTGGGTGCTGTCCTGTCCCAGGTCCAAGAAGGCAAAGAGTAGGTGATAGCTTATGCCAGCCGACATCTGTGAGGGGCAGAGAAGAACAACTCAAACTACAGTTCCTTCAAGTTGGAGCTCCCCGCCTTGGTTTAAGGACTATCTGGCCGCTACGCCTTTTACCGTCTACACGGACAACAATCCATTGGCCCATCTGACTACTGCTAAATTGGGGGCCCTGAACAGCGTTGGGCCTCAAGATTGGCCAACTACAACTTCAGCATCAAGTATCAAAGGGGCAAGTCCAATGTAAATGCAGAAGTACTGTCTCAGATGACCCTCGGCGAAGAACCACCTGTTGAAAACAAGTAGGAAGATGTGGAGATGCTCCCATTTTACCAGAGTTCATGAGTCAGAGTGTCATGACCATGCGAGATGACAGTGAACCCAGGTCCAAAAGGCTTCAGGAAAACCTCTACACGTGGAAGACTCTGCAAGACGGAAGTCCAGTCATGGGGGATCTGTTGGACTACCTATTAATAAAAAAGGTGCCAAGCCGTCTACGCCGGACCCAGTGTGACTACGAGTTGAAAAGGCTGTGGCGACAGAGGAAACGACTGTTTGTGCACAAGGGACTGTCATACAGGAATTCTTTGGATCCAGTCTCTGGTGAGCGACTTCATCAAATGCTGTGATGATGTGACAGTCCACTGTCAGACAAAGGTTTTATTGGATTGGGATGTGGAGTGATGTCGAGAAGTGGTACAGCGAGTGTGCCATCTGCAACATCACCAAGAACCTATGCAAGGATGCAAGAGCACCCCTCCATCCCATCCACAGTGAAAGGCCTAATCAGCTGGTCGCGCTAGACCATGTCAAGTTGTCTCCTACCCGGTCTGGGTACACTCACGCTCTCACCATGGTGGATCAATACTCCAAGTGGGTAGTAGTTGTGCTTGTCAAAGACCTCACGGCCAAAACAGCTGCCCAGATGTTCTACTCTAACTTGGGTGCAGACCCTGGGATGTCCGGAGTTGGTCCTCACGGATCGGGGAACAGCCTTTGAGGCCCAATTGTTCCAAGAATTGTGTCGGTTCCACAACTGCAAGAAACTCTGGACTACAGCTTTTACCACCCCCAGGGTTATGTGACCGCATCAATCAAGTCTTCATCCACATGCTGCGAACATCGTCTGTGTCCAAGTATGAAGAGTGGCCCCGGCTGTTGACAGAATTGTTGGAGATCTATAACAATACCATTCATTGCTCCACTGGGTACACCCCGTTCTTCCTGATGATGGGTCGACATGGGCAACTGCAAGCGCCCTTTAACAACTCTCCACAGGTTTCACCGGACTGGGTCTCAGACCATCAGAGAAGAATCCAAGAGGTGAAGGAGATTGTTGGTAGAAGAATGGGCGAGGCTCAAGAAAGACAGCAAAAAGACTATAACCGTCAGGCCTCTGCCAAGCCTCTACAATTGGGAGACAAAATGTGGCTGCGGAAGTTCCCAAGGACTCATAAGTTGGACTCCATTTGGGAAACGGAGCACTACACTATCACCGCAGTGCCCTATCCAAACTCCGATGTCTATGAGATTCAGAAGACTGGTTATGAACGACAGGTGGTACATCGAAAGCGCATAAAATTGTGCCTTAGAAAAGATCTGCCTGAACCTCCTGCACCTCATTCAACACCTGCTTGTCCCGTGAGGGAGTATGTACCTGGAAAGGGGATCCACCCATCCATGGATGTCCCTATGTTCTCCCCTAGTTAGCCAGCAGTCTTCGGTGCTATGCCCTCCCAGGGGTGGGTACATCCCTAGTTTCTTCACCATTTCCTGTTCTGTCTCCCATCGCATCAGCGTGTACTCTTGATTCCAGCCCCTCAGTATCACCCTTAAACCACATGGATCCAGCTAGTCCAGGACCTATTTCAGTTCCGGAGTTCAGTCTGCAAGAGTGTCCTGCTACTCCAGTAGCACCAAGAGCTCACAAAGCAGAGAATGTTCCTGAGTCTCAAGAGGTGGTGTTGCTTTGGTCTCAAAGGTCGACACAAGGAGAATTTACCACCAGATATCTAGACTGACCTAAATAGTGTACACACATAAGTTCAGTACACATAAGTCTAAATCACAAAAGTCATGTACATCACCACTGTTAGTCACTAAAATGTCATATAACTAATATAATTTCTTCTTGTCTTTGCGTGCCCCTGGTACTTTACTGGCCAGAAGGTATTCATGTAGCTAACCAAATGCACGTACAAAGGTAACATAATGTCAAATGTTATCTAGAGTAAAGTGTTCTATGGGTAATTGTGTAATGCCGATAGACCCTAGTGGCCAAGGCATTGGGCAGAGGGCCTCCGGCAGCTCAATCCGCAACTAGTGTCTAAGAGCAAAAATAAACTGTGGTATAATGTCAAAGTATATGTATAAGCATTGCCGTCACCATGTATACCAAGTCTAATAGTCTAAAAGTCAGTCAAATGTAAGTCATAGCCAGATATATCATAGTACTAATAAAGTGTGATGTCATAGTCATAATAGAATGTCAGATATAGCCCAGTGTCATAAAATGTCCTAGTCAGTCAGAAATGTATAGTCAGCTATGTCTGTTTTATGCATAGTCACTAGTTGTGCGTAGTCCATAGTCATACCTACTAAAAAAGAAAGTTATGTCATAAGTATAAGTCAAGTCATTATAGTCATAGGTATATTCATAAAATAATGAATCCTTATCTCAAGCAAGTCCTAGAGTTATTATGTTCATCAGATTTGCAGAGCATGTATGGACATTATATACAGAAACTCTTATCATCAGTCCATCAGTTTCCATATTTGTTTCATCAGCCTGGAATTGGACGTTGTATGTAATGCTTCAGGACTGCATACGGCCCAGTGTCCATTTCATTCCTATCCCTAAGGAGAACAGACGTCGAGGGCGACTTATAATAAAGTCCACAGGGCTCTCCTGCAGGGTTTCCCCCTAGGTCATTATTATGGTTGCTATTGTACATTAATTCTGTATGTTTATTTTAGATATTGTATAGTGAATATAAGCTATGTGCAAAGGTTATTAGGATGTTTAAACTGAATAGGACCTTCCTAAGGTCATGTCACATGGTCATGTGAAATGTGATCATCTGATACCCAGAGTTCCAGAGGCACAGGTAACCACAGGCAACCAGCTGCCAATGGGCTTTAGTCCAGCCCCCTGATATATAAAGGGCTGTAGTCTCCACACTAGCTCTCTTCTCTTCTCTCTTACTTTTTGGACACTAAAGCAAGCACCAGTCCTGTACAAGTTCAGTCCAGTACAGATAGGCCAAAGCCTACAAGTCTGCAGCCACATCTAATCTGTAAATCTCATCTCTGTTTACAAGTCAAGTCTCTACTGTCCCTACCATAGTCATAACAGTAGCACAGTGGCCTGCATCATCATTATTACCATTATTACTAGTTCCAGTTGCATCAAAACCTGCTTTGGACTCTCATTTAATATATGCCGTTTCTGGGTTGGTTGTTGGCAGTGCCCTACACCAATCAACCACATCCTGGCGTCACAAACGCTACAAGGGATTATACCACCATCTGTCCCTGGGCTATTGCCCCTACTACTACCTGCGCTACAACACCCGGGCACCACACTATTATAGACAGATTTGTCTATAATTTATAGTAAGTAATCCTTATAGGCTATAAGCTGCAATGGCATTCAGGAGCACGGAAAAGCTAGGTGATAATTTCTCACTTAGCTTTTTCATGCTCCCAAATGGCATATCTGCTTATAATAGCTCAGCTATTATAGACAGATTTGCCTAGAAGTTATAGACAGATGTGCTGAACCCCTTCCCACAACAGTAAATAACAACCTACAGGTGTGAGAGCCACACCAAAAACGTGAAAACCCCCAGTAGAGATAGTAGTATACAATAAAAAATATAATAATATATTATAACAATAACAATATAATATAATAATATAATATTGGGGTGAGAAGTCCTGTGTACCTGACAAGAGAGGATAATAGGTAAATAAGAGCTGAAAAGCACAGCGAGTCTGATGCTGCTAATAAAGTTCTAGTGCTGGAGCATGAACAGATGCAACTTAAGACTATTGTGCATCAGGGGCAGTTACATAAAAATACCAAAAAGTGCTGAGGGGGGGGGGGTTGGAAACAGAAAAAAATTATCACACTAGAATACGAGAATACATATAAATAAATAATGCAAACTAATATGCAGCTGTATACATGCAGAGGAAAACCACATAAACCAGCAGTGGGTATAGCAGCTATGGATAGGATAAAGTGCACCCATGCAATTTTAGCAGCAGGTGTAAAAAATAGCAGCAAGTAGATAGCAGCAAAAATGTATGGGAATGAAAGAGAGAATAGAATAGAGAGAATCGAGAGAGACAGGCTCAATGTAGTATGACACAGGACTCACCCCAGCCCACCTCCTCAACTCCAACGCGTTTTGCTTGGAGCGGCTTTGTCTAGCACTTTTTGGTATTTTTATGTAACTGCTCCTGTTGCACAATAGTCTTAAAGGGAACCAATCATCAGATTTTACCCTATATAACGCTTGGTAAAGCGTTATATAGGGTAAAATCTTTATTTTCACCATTCCCGCGGGACGCTCCTGCCCCCAGGGATGGTGAAGATATGAAGTTATAAACTTGTCACCACCGCCGCCGTAAGTAGTCACCTGGGCGGGGAGCTCTTCTCATCTACTCCCGTTCTTCGGCCGGGAGCGACACCCCCTCCGCTTGATTGATGGGCTGCGTCATCGTTCCGCTCACTGAACAGACGGAGCAGAGTGATGACGCGGCCCATCAATCAAGCGGAGGGGGCGTCGCTCCCGGCCAAAGAACAGGAGTAGATGAGAAGAGCTCCCCGCCCAGGTGACTACTTACGGTGGCGGCGGTGACTAGTTTATAACTTCATATCTTCACCATCCCTCGGGGCAGCAGCATCCCCCGGGAATGGCGAAAATAGAGATTTTACCCTATATAACGCTTTACCAAGCGTTATATAGGGTAAAATCTGATGATTGGTTCCCTTTAAGTTGCATCTGTTCATGCTCCAGCACTAGCACTGTATTAGCAGCATCAGGCTCGCTGTGTTTTTCAGCTCTTATTTACCTATTATCCTCCCGTGTCAGGTACACAGGACTTCTCACCCCAATACCCACCTTGTTTTTTATTCTTTTTAATCTATACCCACAATTGAATTGATTCTGTATGCATATATTCTTTTAACTCCTTAAGGACGTAGGGCGTACCTGTACGCCCTATGCCCGGTCCCGGTGTTTAAAATGGGGCACGTCGGGTCGGTCCCGGCTGCTAATCATGGCCGGGACCCTGGGCTAACAGCGCGCGGCATCGATCATTGTGCTGTTAACCCTTCAGACGCGGCGATCAAAGTTTACCGCCATGTCTGAAAGCGAAAGTAAACATCGTGACAAAATCGGGATGTTCCGATCAGCTGGGACACAGGCGGAGGTCTCCTTACCTGTCTCCGCGGCGTCCGATCGTCGATTGATTGCTCCAAGCCTGAGCTACAAGCTTGAGCAATCGAGCCCCTATCTGACTGATCCGTGCAAATCTATGGCTTTGCAGGCATCAGCATAGGAGATCAGTGTGTGCAGTGCTATAGCTCCCTATAGTCCACAATAGTGTATTTGTGGTCACTTTTTATATCATGAAAAAATGAATAAAAAGTAATCAAAAAATCCGATCAATACAAAAATGGTATCGATAAAAACTCCAGAAAACTGCGCAAAAAATGAGCCCTCATACCGGCCCGTACACGGAAAAATAAAAAAGTTATAGGGGTTAGAAGATGAGAATTTTTAACATGTAAATTTTCCTGCATGTAGTTATGATTTTTTTCTGAAGTACAACAATATCCAACCTATATAAGTAGGGTACCATTTTAACCGTATGGACCTACAGAATAAATATAAGGTGTTATTTTTACCGAAAAATGCACTGCGTAGAAACGAAAGCCCCCAAAACTTACAAAATGACATTTTTTCTTAAATTTTGTCACACAATGAATTTTTTTACCGTTTCGCCGTGGATTTTTGGGTAAAATGACTAATGTTACTGCAAATGAGAATTGGTGGCGCAAAAAATAAGCCATCATATGGAATTTTATGTGCAAAATTGAAAGCATTATGATTTTTAGAAGGTGATGAGGAAAAAATTAAAATGCAAAAACGGAAAAACCCTGCATCCTTAAGGGGTTAAATACTGTAATAAAATAAAAATTTTAAACTCCATATTTCAGTTTATTAAATAAAAAATATGTTTAAAAAAATATGTGGTCTCACCGTGTGCATAAATGTTTAAAATATTATGTTGAGTAATGCGCATGGTCAATGGCCCAATCTGGCTAATCGTATGGAACTACAGGAGCTAATGGAGGAGATTTATCAAGACCTGTGTAGCAAGAGGAAGTGGTGCAGTTGCCCATAGCAACCATTCAGATTACTACTTTCATTTTTAAAAAGGCCTCTGAAAAATGAAAGAAGTGATCTGAGTGGTTGCTATGGGCAACTACACCTCTCTTCTACACAGGTCTTGATAAATCTCCCCCAAAGTGTCACTGTTTGCAAAAAGTGCACTGTGTAGAAAGCCACTTTTTTTCAATGTCCCACAAATATTTTTTTGTGTGTTTCACTGTAGATTTCGTGGTAAGATAAGTAATGTAATTGCAAAGTATAATTGGTGACGCAAAGAACAAGCCCTCATATGAGTCTGTAGGTGGAAAAGAAAGAGTTACGTCTATTAGAAGGTGAAGAGGGGAAAAAGAAACCCCAAAATTGACTTGGTCCTGAAAGGGTTAAAGGCTATAAGCAGCAATGGCATTCAGGAGCATGAAAAGCTAGGTGACAATTTTTTACCTGGCTTTTCCATACTCCTGAATCGCACATCTGCTTATAATAGATCTGCTATTATAAACAAATATGCCATTCAGGAGCATGAAAAAGCTAGGTGCGAAGAGCTTTTCCTTGTTTCTGAATGACATATCTTCTTAGATAAAACAGATGTGCCTATAAGCAGGTATGCAGTTCAGGAACACAGAAAAGCTTGGTGACAATTTCTCACTTAGCTTTTTCATGCACCTGAATGGTATACAGTATCTGCTTATACCAGCTCAGCTATTATAAACAAATATGCCATTCAGGAGCATGAAAAAGCTAGGTGTGAAGAGCTTTTCCTTGTTTCTGAATGACATAACTGTACTACTTTATGCGGTGCTGGGTGATTGCTGCGCCTAAAATGTTTTCCTACCAATTCTGCATAAACGATATACGTCTGGAAGGAATCGTCACAGCGGTCTGAGCCAGATACAAAATAAAATACAAGAGGACGACTTTGATTAGAGAAGATTTTGCCTGTGAGTCCCACAAAGATAAGATATTATTACCATTTGGACACAACACATAGGCTGGGTTCACACTTGCGGAAAAAAAAATGTGCGGAATGTCTGCAAGGAAAGTAAGTTTGGACTTTCTGCACATTTGACTAACCTTAGCATTAGAACTGCTCGAGAATGTACCGTCTCATAGACGGCAATGCATTTCCTTGAGATATCCGCAGAAAGAATATGTGGTAGAGGGTGTGATACAGGGCAGATGGAATTACCCTAAGGGCAGATGGCATTAACCCCTTGTATTTGTGGCTCCAGGGCGTGGTTTTTTTCCTCAATACCACCTGAAGGTATACTGCTGGATCCTGGGCTAGGCACAGGGGCAATAAAGACTCCGACACCAAGTTACGGACAACGGTAGCTTTACTGAATGACAGATGGTACAGTCTATACAGTGTAGCCGGGCCCACGGAGGTGACCAGTGACTTCAGAGACCATAAGGGCTTGCTGGGACTTGCAGTGGTTTTGGACAACTTAGTACAGGACACATTGACTTGACAATAGATGACAGTGACTTGACTGGAGACAGACTAAGCTGTGACTTTATCTTACTTGTAGACTTGTAGCTTGTGGCTGCAGACTTGACTTGAGGCCTCCTATGACTCCAGATGCACTCTTAGGGTACGTTCATACGCGCGGATTTTCGCAGTGTATTTAGCTGCGGATCCGCTGGTGAAGGCCTGCTCTATGCTGTCTTTACATGTGCCTGCTGGTAGCGGCAATACGCCGCTACGAGCAGACACACTGCAGCGATGTGCGCAGCGTACTCGCACATTGCGGCCGCTCTCCCTGCTCTGAGCTAGGCAGAGAGCTCCCGTGATGTGCGAGTATACTGCGACTCGCACATCGCAGTGTGTCTGCTGCTAGCGGCGTATTGCCGCTACCAGCAGGCACATGTAAAGCCAGCATAGAGTGGGCCTTCACTAGCGGATTTGCAGTGTAAAATACGCTGTAAATTTGCGCGTGTGAACGTACCCTTAGGCTCGACTGCACCTCAGCAAAGACTCAGGAACTAAGAGAGAGAAGAGACTCCTCCCAGGGCTTTATGGGGGAGACTCTGGTGGGGTCCCATTGGTCACCCTTAAGTCACCTGGTCACTGATACCTCCTGGGTAAAAATCACATGACAACTCACATGACAACATGTGATCACATGTTAACCTTTCTTAAAGATACAACGCTTCTATATTTACATCTGGAAGAAATCGTCACTGCAGTCTGAGCCAAATAGAAAATAAGAGGACCTGGTAATTTAACTCCTTAAGGACGCGCGCTATTAACCCTTTAGATACGGTGATCAAAGTCGATCGCCGCGTCTAAAGTTACAAAAATGCACTGCCGGCATCTCAGTCGGGCTGATTGGGACTACCGCGGTAAAACCCGGTGTCCCGATCAGCTAGGACACATAAGAATGGTCCCTTACCTTCCTTCTCAGCGTCCGATCGCCGAATGACTGCTCCGTGTCTGGGATCCAGGCAGGAGCACTCAAGCGGCAATAACACTGATCAATGCTATGCTATGGCATATCATTGATCAGTGTGAGAGATCAGTGTATTGCATGTTATTGCCCCCTATGGGGGCTATAACATTGCAAAAAAAAATAAGTGAAAAAAAAAAGTTAATAAAGATGATTTAACCCCTCCCCTAATAAAAGTTGTAATCACCCCCTTTTCCCATAAAAAAAAAACAACTGTGTAAATAAAAAATAAAAAATAAACATATGTGGTAAATGTCCGAACTATATATATATATACTTAATTAAACCACACGGTCAATGGCGTACACGCTAAAAATTCCAAAGTCCAAAATAGCCTATTTTTGGTCATTTTTTTATACAATAAAAAATGAATAAAAAGCTATCAAAAAGTCTGATCAAACAAAAATGGTACCGATAAAACTTCAGATCACGGCACAAAAATGTTTCCCTCAAACCGCCCCATACGTGGAAAAATAAAAAAGTTATAGGGGTCAGAAGGTGACAATTTTAAACATATTAATTTTCGTGCATGTAGTTATGTTTTTTTTTTCCAGAAGTAAGACAAAAATCAAACCTATATAAGTAGGGTATCATCTTAATCATATGGACTTACAGAATAAATATATGGTGTCATTTTTACCAAAAAGTGCACTGTGTAGAATCTGAAGCTCCCAAAGTTTTCAATTATGCCCCACAAATATTTTTTTTTCTGAGTTCACCGTAAATTTAGTGGTGAAATGATTGTGATGTCATTACAAAGTACAATGTGGGGCACAAAAAATAAGCCCTCATATGAGTCTGTAGGTGCAAAATTAAAGCGTTATGATTTTTAGAAGGTGATTAGGAAAAAACGAAAGTGCAAAAAACTGAAAAACACGTAGTCCTTAAAGGGTTAAAGGGGTATTCCAGGATTTTTTTTTATTTGACTGTGCTACAGGGGCTGTAAAGTTAGTGTAGTTCATAATATAGTGTCTGTACCTGTGTGTGATGTTTTTCTCACAATTCTTCTGTGATTTTCACCCCAATATTTATTTTTAACAGCATACAAAATGACTGTTGTCTCAGATTTTTCCCAGGTTGCAATGCAGCCGAGACTTGACTCACTAGTCAGCTGATGACAGGGAGCCTGTCTGCTTCAATGGGTGGAGTGATCAATCTGCAACTAATGCAACAGCTGTAGGAACCCTGATTGAAAACCACAGGTCTTTGAATGGATGCAGCTCAGCTATGTTTCAATGGGTGGGGTGGCTGATGTGTGGGAGGGAGGAAAATGGAATTGTGGGATTTGTAGTCAAAAAGAGAAAAGTCAAACAGGAAATACTGGTTCACAAAAAGCTATCCACAGTGTTATGGTAATCTCACAACATAGCCATTTAGCTCCAAGACAAGCGCAGATCTTCCTAAGCATGTCCATTACTGTCTGCCAGGTACGAACTAAAATCACCTTATGGTGGATAACCCCTTTAATGTGCAAAAAACATGTGACGGATGTGTGGTGTCCCGGTACCGTATTGCATACCGTACCTTGGTTAGGGGTCCCCAAAGTCAGAGTTCCAACTAACTGTGGGAGTCCTCTTCTTTAGTCATCCCCTAGTCACCCCTCCTCTAGTTAATATTTTATTAAATTACATGTAAATGCTGTATATAATGTGTATGCTTACCTATCATAGCATCGCAGGACCTTAGGTCATGTAATTCGGGTTAGTCCTCTATGGTAGGTAAAAGGTAAACCTTTGGAGGTTCATGGGTCATGTGATTGATTACCCATAACACTTTGTAAAGCTGATTGACAGATGGTCTGGACCAATCCTAAAACGGCCAGCCCCTACCCATATAAGGGAGCTGCAGCCAATAGTCGCTCTCTTGGGTTCCAGATCGTTGGAGAGTCAAGATCTGTGCAACTTACAAGGACAAATACTGGGCCAAAGCCTGCCGGCCTCGTCCTGAAGCTAAACAGTGAGTTCTTACAACTTCCCCGCTTATGCTAGCGAGACCTCTGGACCTAAACATACCCCTAAATCCAGCGGATCTATGCTTACAAAATCCTACTAATCTAAAGAATTTACAAAAGTCCCTACCATATGTCAATCTCAGCTGCGCAGTACATAGACTTTGTTATAAGGACTGTTCCTGTTATCCCATGTTACAGAAAATCTTCAGTAAAGTTGTCACGATTCGGCTGGCTGGAGGTGGATCCTCTGTGCCAGAGAGGGATTGGCGTGGACCGTGCTGGTGGACCGGTTCTAAGTTGCTACTGGTATTCACCAGAGCCCGCCGCAAAGCGGGATGGTCTTGCGGCGGCGGTAGCAACCAGGTCGTATCCACCAGCAACGGCTCAACCTCTCTGACTGCTGAAGATAGGCGCGGTACAAGGGAGTAGACAAGAGCAAGGTCGGACGTAGCAGAAGGTCAGGGCAGGCAGCAAGGATCGTAGTCAGGGGCAACGGCAGGAGGTCTGGAACACAGGCTAGGAACACACAAGGAAACGCTTTAACTGGCACAATGGCAACAAGATCCGGCGAGGGAGTGCAGGGGAAGTGAGGTATAAATAGGAGTGCACAGGTGAGAATACTGATTAGGCCTGCTGCGCCAATCAGTGGCGCAGCGGCCCTTTAAATGGCAGAGACCCGGCGCGCGCGCCCTAAGGAGCGGGGCCGCGCGCACCGGGACAACACAGACGGGGAACGGGTCAGGTACGGGAGCCGAGATGCGCATCGCAGTAACATCGGGGCGCTGCGAATGACCGGGGCGCATCGCAGTGACCGGGGCGCTGCGAATGAGAGAACGCTGCGAGCGCTCCGGGGAGGAGCGGGGACCCGGAGCGCTCGGCGTAACAGTACCCCCCCCCCCTTGGGTCTCCCCCTCTTTTTGGAGCCTGAGAACCTGAGGATAAGACTTTTGTCCAGGATGTTGTCCTCAGGTTCCCAGGATCTCTCTTCTGGGCCACAGCCCTCCCAATCCACCCCAAAAAATTTTTTTCCTCTGACCGTCTTGGAGGCCAGAATCTCCTTCACGGAGAAGACGTCAGAAGAACCGGAAACAGAAGTGGGAGAAACAAGTTTGGGAGAGAAGCGGTTAATGATGAGTGGTTTAAGGAGAGAGACATGGAAGGCATTGGGAATACGAAGAGAAGGAGGAAGAAGGAGTTTGTAAGAGACAGGGTTAATCTGGCACAAGACTTTGAAAGGACCAAGATAGCGTGGTCCCAGTTTGTAACTGGGGACACGAAAGCGGACATATTTAGCGGAGAGCCATACCTTGTCTCCGGGAGCAAAAATGGGGGGAGTTCTTCTTTTCTTATCGGCAAATCTTTTCATCCGGGATGAAGCCTGTAAAAGAGAATTTTGGGTCTCTTTCCATATGGTGGAAAGATCACGAGTCACTTCATCCACAGCGGGCAAACCAGAGGGCAAGGGGGTAGGAAGGGGGGGAAGAGGGTGACGGCCGTACACCACGAAAAATGGGGACTTAGCAGAAGACTCGGAGATTCTGAAGTTGTATGAGAATTCGGCCCATGGTAGAAGATCTGCCCAGTCATCCTGGCGGGAGGAAACAAAATGCCGTAAATAGTCACCCAGGACCTGATTAATTCTTTCTACTTGCCCATTGGATTGGGGATGATAAGAAGAAGAGAAGTTTAGTTTAATCTTGAGCTGTTTACAGAGGGCCCTCCAGAATTTAGACACGAATTGGACGCCTCTATCCGAGACGATCTGCGTGGGCAAACCGTGAAGACGAAAAATGTGTACAAAAAATTGTTTTGCCAACTGAGGCGCTGAAGGAAGACCAGGAAGAGGAATAAAATGTGCCATCTTGGAAAATCGATCAACGACCACCCAAACAACTGTGTTGCCACGGGATGGGGGTAAGTCTGTGATAAAGTCCATACCAATCAGTGACCAAGGCTGTTCGGGGACAGGCAGAGGATGAAGGAGACCAGCAGGCTTTTGGCGAGGAGTCTTATCCCGGGCACAGACAGTACAGGCCCGCACAAAATCAACAACATCCGTCTCCAGAGTCGGCCACCAATAAAAACGAGAGATGAGTTGCAAGGATTTTTTGATGCCCGCATGGCCTGCGAGGTGGGAGGAGTGTCCCCATTTGAGAATCCCGAGACGCTGGCGTGGAGAAACGAAGGTCTTCCCTGGAGGCGTTTGCCTGATGGAGGCTGGAGAAGTGGAGATCAGACAGTCCGGAGGAATGATGTGTTGCGAAGAGACCTCTACTTCAGAGGCATCAGAAGAACGAGAGAGGGCATCGGCCCTAATGTTCTTGTCAGCAGGGCGAAAATGAATTTCAAAGTTAAAACGGGCAAAGAACAATGACCACCTGGCCTGGCGAGGGTTCAGTCGTTGGGCAGACTGGAGATAGGAGAGATTCTTGTGATCAGTGTATATGATAACTGGAAATTTTGATTCCTCCAGCAGATGCCTCCATTCCTCAAGCGCCAATTTAATGGCCAGTAGTTCTCGATCCCCGATGGAGTAATTCCTCTCCGCTGGAGAGAAGGTCCTAGAAAAAAAACAAGTAACAGCATGCCCGGAAGAATTTTTTTGTAGAAGGACAGCTCCAGCTCCCACTGAGGAGGCATCTACCTCCAATAGGAAGGGTTTAGATGGGTCAGGTCTGGAGAGCACGGGAGCAGAAGAAAAGGCAGACTTGAGATGTTTAAATGCGTCTTCCGCTTGTGGAGACCAGGACTTGGGATTGGCATTTTTCTTGGTTAAAGCCACGATAGGAGCCACAATAGTGGAAAAGTGTGGAATAAATTGTCTGTAATAATTGGCAAACCCCAAAAAACGTTGGATAGCACGGAGTCCGGAGGGGCGTGGCCAATCTAAGACGGCAGAGAGTTTATCTGGGTCCATTTGTAGTCCCTGGCCAGAGACCAAGTATCCTAGGAAAGGAAGAGATTGACATTCAAAGAGACATTTCTCCATTTTGGCATAAAGTTGATTGTCCCGAAGTCTCTGAAGAACCATGCGGACATGCTGGCGGTGTTCTTCTAAGTTGGCAGAAAAAATCAGAATATCGTCCAGATAAACCAAAACACAGGAATATAAGAGATCACGAAAAATTTCATTAACAAAGTCTTGGAAGACGGCAGGGGCGTTGCACAGGCCAAAGGGCATGACCAGATACTCAAAGTGTCCATCTCTGGTGTTAAATGCAGTCTTCCATTCGTCCCCCTCCCTGATGCGGATGAGATTATAAGCCCCCCTTAAATCCAGTTTGGTAAAGATGTGGGCGCCTTGTAGTTCCGAGATAAGAGGTAAGGGGTAGCGGTTTTTTACCGTGATTTTATTAAGTCCGCGGTAGTCAATGCAAGGGCGTAGGGAGCCATCTTTTTTGGACACAAAAAAAAATCCAGCTCCGGCAGGAGAGGAGGATTTGAGGATAAACCCCTTTTTTAAATTTTCCTGGATGTACTCCGACATGGCAAGAGTCTCTGGAGCAGACAGAGGATAGATTCTGCCCCGGGGTGGAGTAGTACCCGGGAGGAGGTCAATAGGACAGTCATAAGGCCTGTGAGGGGGTAAAGTCTCCGCTTGCTTCTTGCAAAAGACGTCAGCATAGTCCATATAAGCCTTAGGAAGACCGGATACAGGGGGAACCACAGGGTCATGGCAGGGAGTACTGGGAACCGGTTTAAGACAGTCCTTGAGACAAGAAGTACCCCAGTTCTTGATTTCTCCTGTGGACCAATCAAGGGTTGGGGAATGGCGTTGAAGCCACGGTAATCCAAGAAGAATTTCAGAAGTGCAGTTGGAGAGGACCAAAAATTCAATTTTTTCGTGATGAGGTCTGATGCACATTAGGAGAGGTTCCGTGCGGTAACGCACGGTACAGTCCAATCTTTCATTGTTAACAGAATTGATGTAGAGGGGTCTGGCGAGACTGGTCACTGGGATGTTGAACCTGTTGATGAGAGAGGCCAAAATAAAATTTCCTGCAGATCCGGAATCCAGGAAGGCCATAGCAGAGAAGGAGAGGGTAGAGGAAGATATCCGCACAGGCACAGTAAGGCGTGGAGAAGCAGAGTTGACATCAAAAACTGTCACACCCTTGTGCGGAGTCAGCGTACGTCTTTCCAGGCGGGGAGGACGGATAGGACAATCCTTCAAGAAGTGTTCGGTACTGGCGCAGTACAGGCACAGATTCTCCATGCGGCGTCGTGTCTTCTCTTGAGGTGTCAAGCGAGACCGGTCAACTTACAAAGCCTCCACGGCAGGAGGCACAGGAACGGATTGCAGAGGACCAGAGGAGAGAGGAGCCGGGGAGAGAAACCGCCTCGTGCGAACAAAGTCCATATCCTGGAGGAGCTCCTGACGCCTTTCGGAAAAACGCATGTCAATGCAGGTGGCCAGATGAATAAGTTCATGCAGGTTAGCAGGAATTTCTCGTGCGGCCAGCACATCTTTAATGTTGCTGGATAGGCCTTTTTTAAAGGTCGCGCAGAGGGCCTCATTATTCCAGGATAATTCGGAGGCAAGAGTACGGAATTGGATGGCGTACTCGCCAACAGAAGAATTACCCTGGACCAGGTTCAACAGGGCAGTCTCAGCAGAAGAGGCTCGGGCAGGTTCCTCAAAGACACTTCGAATCTCCGTGAAGAAGGAGTGTACAGAGGCAGTGACAGGGTCATTGCGGTCCCAGAGCGGTGTGGCCCATGACAGAGCTTTCCCAGACAGAAGGCTGACTACGAAAGCCACCTTAGACCTTTCAGTAGGAAACTGGTCCGACATCATCTCCAAGTGCAGGGAACATTGTGAAAGAAAGCCACGGCAAAACTTAGAGTCCCCATCAAATTTATCCGGCAAGGATAAACGTAGGCCGGAAGCGGCCACTCGCTGCGGAGGAGGTGCAGGAGCTGGCGAAGGAGATTGTTGCTGGAGTTGCGGTAATAGCTGCTGTAGCATCACGGTCAGTTGAGACAGCTGGTGGCCTTGTTGCGCTATCTGTTGCGACTGCTGGGCGACCACCGTGGTGAGGTCGGCGACAACTGGCAGTGGGACTTCAGCGGGATCCATGGCCGGATCTACTGTCACGATTCGGCTGGCTGGAGGTGGATCCTCTGTGCCAGAGAGGGATTGGCGTGGACCGTGCTGGTGGACCGGTTCTAAGTTGCTACTGGTATTCACCAGAGCCCGCCGCAAAGCGGGATGGTCTTGCGGCGGCGGTAGCAACCAGGTCGTATCCACCAGCAACGGCTCAACCTCTCTGACTGCTGAAGATAGGCGCGGTACAAGGGAGTAGACAAGAGCAAGGTCGGACGTAGCAGAAGGTCAGGGCAGGCAGCAAGGATCGTAGTCAGGGGCAACGGCAGGAGGTCTGGAACACAGGCTAGGAACACACAAGGAAACGCTTTCACTGGCACAATGGCAACAAGATCCGGCGAGGGAGTGCAGGGGAAGTGAGGTATAAATAGGGAGTGCACAGGTGAGAGTACTGATTAGGCCTGCTGTGCCAATCAGTGGCGCAGCGGCCCTTTAAATGGCAGAGACCCGGCGCACGCGCGCCCTAAGGAGCGGGGCCGCGCACGCCGGGACAACACAGACGGGGAACGGGTCAGGTACGGGAGCCGAGATGCGCATCGCGAGCGGGCGCGCCCCGCATCGCGAATCGCATCCCGGCTGGGAGTAATATCGCAGCGCACCCGGTCAGCAGGTCTGACCGGGGCGCTGCGAATGAGAGAACGCTGCGAGCGCTCCGGGGAGGAGCGGGGACCCGGAGCGCTCGGCGTAACAAAAGTTTCTGAAAGTTTTCAGCAAAGCTCTGCTTGTGGACATTGCATTTATTCTACATCTCCCTATCGCTTTTGGGAATGGTGGCGATAGGCCAAGCATCACAGTATTAACCCCCACCCTGGCGTCACGACTGACAAGAGTTAATTATACCTGTGATATACCTCACAGCAACACCCCAACTGCCATACACCCCACCAAGGCACCTCAGATGCGCTTAATTTGTGTTAAGTAAAATAGCTTTTTGTTGCGTTTTCATTTTATCTATTTCGATAAAAAGGCCCTCGAAATGAGCACAGTGCTGGCTCCTGTTAATTTTACAAACACAAAAATATAGTGCTGGCAATGGTGTTATCATTGTTGTCAAAGACATGTTCATGTCTGTTAACATTCTATTTAACAATATATAAAAAGTGATTATGAGGTGAAAAGGGTTTTTATAAAATCGTGGCAAGGCTGCCTGCTAAAACATAACAAACCTATACTTACCTCACTCGGTCCCTGTAGCCTTCGGTATCTGCAAGGCTCCACTTTCTGTGCCGCTCAGACAATCACAGAGCCCTGCAGATACTGGAGGCTACAAGGACCAAGTGAGATATAGATTAGTATAGATTAGTATAGATAAGTATATATTTTTGTTTTAGTTTAAGAGGGTAGTCTGGGAAAACCCTTTTTGCCAGACAACCCAACCCCAAAAAATGCTTCACAGACTATAAACTGTTATGTTATGATAGCATAAATCCTCCAGGTCGAAAAACCCAGGTATCATCCTCTGCAGATGCGAGGATCTAACAGCTGCCTTACTCCCTCCTGTAAAATCAGTATTGTACAGGAGAAGCTGGCACCTCCCATTGTATATGAGCATGAGCGGCGTTATCTCGGCTCCTCCTTTTATTCTGCTGGTATCCTGCATGGGAGTAGTGGCGGACTTATCTGTCACCCTCGTAAGAGTGGCAGGAGCAGGTCCCCTGAGGAGACTGTGGTGAGGAACACAAGGTGTGAAAGCTAGCAGGGCTTTGAGGTTCGGCGTGAGGAGTTGGGGTCCGCCCATAGGGAGCAGCTGTTGGCATGTGAAGGCAGCCGGACAGAGACTGTGAGGGGCATGTCTGTTCCACCTGTGGCAGTATTGATCGCTGTGAGCGGTGGCGGCAGCGTTACCCTGTGGTTATAAGTCCTGTGCCACTTTAGGAGCCAAGACCAGAGGGTGAATAGGCCTCAGCATGGGAGCAGGGGGGGTTCCTACCAATCTACTAGGGGAATTCCTTCCAGGGGGGGGGGGGAGTTTATTTGTATGCAAATGCCCTGTGTAATCCCAGCCCTAGGATTTTGTTCATTCATGGGAAAACATCCTGACATTTTTTATCTTCCACACTTATTTTTGGCCACAATAGGGAAACACAGCTGCATTTTTAGTTTAAAGCCAATTTTTTTTTAAATTGCGGCTGTTAAACTGCAGCAGTTTTTTTATACTTATAACGTGTTCTTTTAATCTCTGTGAAAAAGCAGCAATTTCAGTGCACACATTGGAGTTTATTTACTAACGAGATCCCCACTTTTTTTCTCAGGTTATGCGCCCAAATTGTGTCGCACGTTCTGTGCAGCACAATTTGCCACCAGAAAAAAACCCACTCCATTTTACAAGTAAAACAGAAAGAAGGCATGGCCACATGAGAAAGGGGTGTGTTCCCGACAAAAGAGGCGTGTCCCCTGACAGTTTTGAAAAATCTCAACATAGATTTCCACAGAAAGTATGGTGGATTTGAAAAACCCCACAGATCAGAACAGTTGTAAAAAGAAGCAAAACATAGGGAAAAGTGCAAAATGTAGGGAAACATTAGTAAGGGGTAGCGATAAAAGGGCTGTCACTTTGAAAGACCGAAAAAGAAAGTGCAGCTCACAAGTGCTAAAGGGGGGTGCTGAGATTAACTGTGGGGCACTCAATACCCAAAGTGCCTAAGGGTTCTGTAAAGTAGTTGAAGCAAGGGGTATACAGTCCTCAAGCACTCCCTAGTGGGATATTATGGATGGGAGGGTTGGGGGAAGGGGAGTGAGGAAGTTGTGATACCACTGATAAGCAATACTTATTATTAAAATGCAAATAACGAAGAGGGTGGAGTAGTCCGCAGGGCCCTTGCAGATGCTATCCCAGTCCCACCAATGCTATAGTTAGTACATATGCTGGATAAAATAATAAATACAGTAGTAGTAAGAAAAATAACACCAACAATATTAAATGATGAAACAATTCTAAAATTAGTCCATAAAAAATGTCCCACTAAGCCAATGCATCTAAAACCTCGTGTGAATTTGGGTAGAAAACAGACATGGTGCACATCTACAATCTTGTATAATGATCTGATTGCTTCTCAGCATAATATCAAAAACTAACAGGTTGTTAGTATACATCTTTGATCAAAAAGTACAAGCCCACTCGCCACGTCAAGGCCACCTATTCAGAGTGGGTCCCTAACGTCCCTAGCATAAAATGACGCAGCACTGGGCGGCAACCACCACCGCCGCGACACCAGTGCCCACAGGGGGAGCGACCCACTGGCAGAGCGGCCCCAATGCCACTCAAACCAGTCCATGGGCATCTAAAACCTCTAATGACTTGATAATTATTAACCAATATGGATCCAGTAGGAGAATGAGTTAATTGTGGCTACTATGTAGCTAGTATTAGAGATGAGCGAAGTTACAGTGATTCGATTCGTCACGAACTTCTCGGCTTGGCGTTTGCTGACTTTAGCCTGCATAAATTAGTTCAGCTTTCAGGTGCTCCGGCGGGCTGGAAAAGGTGGATACAGTCCAAGGAGAGTCTCCAGCCCACAGGAGCGCCTGAAAGCTGAGCTAATTTATGCAGGCTAAAGTCATCAACTGCCGAGCCGAGAGGTTTGTGCAGAATCGAAGTACTGTAACTTTGCTCATCTCTAGCTAGTATATAAACTGAGGTCAAATAATAAGGTGCCACAATAAGATCTATGCTCTGTGTAGTAGTCCTATCCTTTGCCAGTGGTACCCACCGAGCGATGCTGAACATGTGTTCCTGTGGATAGGGGATAAGTTGTCTTTTGCTGCAGATGTCCTTTAAGGGGAAGTGAGTTGCACAGCTGAGTCGTGATCAAAACACTTGCGTAGGTTGTGTGTTACCAGCTAGGTGGTGTGATGTTTTGTACTTTGATTTTTAACTACAAGCAATAAAGTGTTGACGTTTTTAAGGGTCTGCTGGATCATGAATCTCTTTGTCGCCATGAATGTGTAAAGCTGGGCCAGGCTTGGATCCGTGCAGACTGGAGAGAGGTGAGCTGAAGAATTTACCTTATGTTTAACATTAGTAAATACCTTGGGAAAATACCTGTCGGGAATCAAAACCCACAAAGAAAACTCCACTCTTAGTAAATAAACCCCATTGTATATTGAAAGAAACTGCAGTAGTTCCAAAACTGGAACAACTCTGACAGACGCTTTTCTATAGACTTCAAGGGAACACAGATTAAGAAAAAAACTGCAGCTTTTCATATGGATTTTACTACAGTATTTTTGTATTCACTTTACACTTACATGTTCTCCAGGGTACACAACACCACATGACATCACAGCCTCTTATGACATCACGTTGATGGGCTTGCATAATAGGGGGAGACACTGCTGGAGCTGCTCAGTTGCATCTGAAGACGCTGAAGATACAGCTGAAGATCTCGGCCTTTTGGCTAAGATCAAGTATAGTACCTTTCCTGTTAGTTGGCGGTGTAGGAGACCACCAAAGCAGGATGGGGAACTACTCAGTGAGGCAGGTGTACCTGGGATGGCTGTAGAGAGGAGCAGCTGTCCCTAAAGGGACCTGTTCCTGCTGGATCTGGCCCTACATGTAGAGTAGGAGCCGAGGTGGAAAAGTGACCAGGGTGCTGGAGTTCACTTGGGACTTTGTCATCCCATTTGAAAGATGGCACATAGCAAACACTTTTTTTTATCTCATCCTCTGGGCAGTCACCTCTAGCATTCCAGCCTTCTGGCTATTGAATTTATATAGATACGGTCAGATGTCCGGGCAGTAGTACACTGCGCTCATTCAATTATTTATCATTTATGTTTTTGTCACTGTGTCCATGTTTGTGTTCTTTTTATGTTCACTAGTGTGGTGTTGCGGTACCGTATTGCATCCAGTACCTAGTGTAGAGGTCCCCAAAGTCAGAGTAACTACGTTTAGTTAGGGTTTCTCAGGTGGGACAACCCCTAGTCACCTTTCCTTAGGTATAACTGGGATTAGAGATGAGTGAACTTACAGTAAATTTGATTCGTCACGAACTTCTCGGCTCGGCAGTTGATGACTTATCCTGCGTAAATTAGTTCAGCCTTCAGGTGCTTCGGTTGGCTGGAAAAGGTGGATACATTCCTAGGAAAGAGTCTCCTAGGACTGTATCCACCTTTTCCAGCCCATCGGAGCACCTGAAAGCTGAACTAATTTATGCAGGAAAAGTCATCAACTGCCGAGCCGAGAAGTTTGTGACGAATCGAATTTACTGTAAGTTCACTCATCTCTAACTGTGATATTAATAAATGTATATATTTAATAATTATATCTATGTGGTGTCCCGGTGCACCACATAGATATAATTATTAAATATATACATTTATTAATATCACAGTTAGAGATGAGTGAACTTACAGTAAATTCGATTCGTCAGAAACTTCTTTGGTTTGATGTCTCTATATCTATTTCATACTTTGCCTTAGTTATTAGTCCCCAAAGTTAGAGTCCTAGGACTGTCGGGGTTCACTTTCCAAATTAACCCCTAGTCACCCCTTAGTAACTTCATATTTATAAATATTATCTATGTAAATATATGTATATGGTGTCGCAGGACCTGCAGGTCATGTGACACGGTTCACAGAACTCTATGGTTTGCTAAAGGACCTTTGGTGGTTCTAGTCAGGTGATCTCCCACAATCCATTGTAACGGTGAGTGACAGCTGATATGGACCAATCCAAAACGGCCAGCCCCTGCACATATAAGGGAGCTGCGCCATTTTGTTGCTCTCTTGTTCCTGCGCTGCAAAGCAAGCAGCATCACTCTTGGGTTGCTGACTCTGGACGCAGTAGGACCTCCGCAGCTTTCAAGAAAATTACTAGGCCAAAGCCTTGCAGCCTAGGTCTGTGCTAGAGACGGATAGTTCTTACAATCCCCCGCTATCTCCGCAAGACCTCTGGACCTAATACAACCCCTAAATCCAGCGGATCTATGCAAATGCAATCCTCCTAATCTTAAGAGAACTTTCCGGTCCTAAGCAACTGTCAGTCACTGCTGTGCTGTCTATATAGACTCTGTTATCTGGACTGTTACTGCATGTACAGAAAATCTTCAGTAAAGTTCCTGCAAGTTGTAAGTCCAGCACTGCTGTGGACAATCCATTTATTTTACACTCACCTATCACTCTTGGGAAGGGTGGCGATAGGCCCAGCATAACTACCAGCATAAAATTAATAAAAATGTTGTTATAAAAAAATAACAATTTTGTTAAAAACTGTTTTTTCCCATCCCTACTGCAAAGGTAAAAAAGCAAGAAAAAACTCTAAAACACAGGGGAAAACAGTGGCAGTTTTTCTGGCATTTTTAAGCCTAAAAAAACACACAATGCAACAATCTCAGTGGAATCTTAGCTTCACAGACACGCCGGCACACGGCTCCTCCTCTAAAACTCACTATACACATTGGGCTGCCACCGGAAAGCCCTGTGTGTATAGTGAGCAAGCAATACGCAGCGTATTTCCCGCTGCTGCCGTAAATTTTGCACAGCGTAAAATACGCTCCGTATAAGCCAAGTGGGAACGCACCCTTAAACTGAGATGCTGGACAAACCTTTGTTTAAGTCTGTGGGAAAAGCTGACAAGATACAGCTGGACTCTCACTCACAAGGACTGTTATACCTTTATGCTGTAAGAAAACAAACAATAGATGAGGTTCGGCACAATAGTAGCAGGTAAAATCCGATGCTTTATTCAACATGCAGAATAGCAAATGGTACAGGAGACAATAGCCTACGCGTTTCGGGCTGTTGAGCCCTTAGTCATGGCATAAAAACATGGTGTAATAATGGACTTATATACACAGATATCCAGTCACATGATCATTAACACACAGAGAATCAGGATAGATATAAAAAGCGGCATGGATCCAGACATATAATCCACCTATTACATATAAATACCTGGTTACAAAAAAGATATGAAAAGATATATATACATGTATAAACACACAGGGTATGTATATGGAAAATCTCCGCGGCTATACTCTACGCCCCCGAATGCTACACAAGTGAGTGCCAATGTGTTGAATTTGTCTGCATCTGTTATATCCACACATCAAGCACTAGCCCTTAGTAAAGGACTCAATTATGTCCCTACTTGTGACTTTAATCTCTTCAATACTATCCTGGACATTAACAGATGGGCAAGAAAACTTACATTGCGTAAACATTTTTCATCAATACCCTCTGTTCCAGTAAGAGACGCTGGGGTCAGTGTGTCGAGTGGGGGGGATCCAGTTAATAGTATGCAGGATCATGCAAATGTGTATACTGATTTTTGTGATCAAAGAAATATATTTACATTGAAAGCATTGAAAATGGAGTCATCTGACATTTGTGATGAGGGACAAACTGTCAATAAAACTAATAAGGATTTTTATCCCATAGCCTCCCGCCCTCCGGTTTTGGACAGATTTCAAGAGCTTGTGGAGCGTGACTTAGTGAAATTATATGAGAATGTAGAAAAGACAAAACGCTCCGCAGGCTCTAACCTGTCCAAAAACGAGATTGCGGCAATACAAGAACTTAAAAGTAACAACAATATTGTGATACGCAATTCTGATAAAGGTGGTGCGATCGTGATTTTGGATGCAGGCTTGTATGAAAAACTCAATATGGACATGCTTCACGATCACACCACCTATAGAGAGTTATCAGGTGATCCAACCAAAGGATGCCAAATAGCACTCAATAGGTTATTGGAGGAGAGAGTGAGTATGGGTGTTATTGACAACAAAATGAAAGAATTTCTTATGGTGCGGGACCCTGTCACCCCGGTCTTCCACTCTCTCCCCAAGGTCCATAAAGGGGTTTTTCCACCTCCCCTCCGCCCCATTTTGGCGGGTATTGGATCACTTGGGGAGAGACTGGGTTGACAGCTACCTGCAACCTTTGACTAGGGTGACCCCAAGCTACATCCGAGATACTAAACATGTTTTGAATATTATGGAGCACGTCCAATGGAACGATACATACGCATGGGCTACTTGTGATGTAGCATCACTATACCCTTCCATTCCTTGGGAGGAGGGCCTACGTGCACTGGCTAAACATATGGATTTTTATAGCACCTACTCCCCTGGTTTGAAGGAGTTTATTTTAATGGCCACTGAATTTTTGTTAAAAAAGAATTTTTTTATGTTTAACGGACATTTTTTCCTTCAAACCAGGGGGGCATCGATGGGGGCTAAATATTCCCCATCGTTCGCAAATATCTACATGAGCCAGTGGGAGGAGGAGATCATCTTTTCAGATACCAACCCATTCCAATCACACATTAAGTGGATGGGGAGGTATATAGATGATCTCCTCCTCATCTGGAAAGGGACAGAGAGGGAATTTGCAGAATTCATGAAATTTATAAATTGCAATAACCTTAATCTTTCGTTTACGTCTACTTTTTCACACAACAGCATTTCCTTCCTGGATGTGTGCCTATCCACGAGGAACAATAACATCGTGGTGGCTCCATACAGAAAGGAGAATGCGGGGAACTCCATATTACAAGCTAGTCCGTGCCATCCATCACATGTTGTGAATAATATCCCCTTCGGAGAATGGTGTAGGCTTAAACGTAATTGTTCTGAAGAGAGTACTTTTTTGAAAGAATCGGATTTACCGTATATACTCGAGTATAAGCCGAGTTTTTCAGCACGATTTTTCGTGCTGAAAACACCCCCCTCGGCTTATACTCGAGTGAACTCTCCACCCGCAGTGGTCTTCAACCTGCGGACCTCCAGAGGTTTCAAAACTACAACTCCCAGCAAGCCCGGGCAGCCATCGGCTGTCCGGGCTTGCTGGGAGTTGTAGTTTTGAAACCTCCGGAGGTCCGCAGGTTGAAGACCACTGCGGCCTTCGACATCATCCAGCCCCCTCTCACCCCCCTTTAGTTCTGTACAGTACTCACCTCCGCTCGGCGCTGGTCCGGTCCTGCAGGGCTGTCCGGAGAGGAGGTGGTCCGGTGGGATAGTGGTTCCGGGCTGCTATCTTCACCGGGGAGGCCTCTTCTAAGCGCTTCGGGCCCGGCCTCAGAATAGTCACGTTGCCTTGACAACGACGCAGAGGTGCGTTCATTGCCAACGTACTTCTGCTTCATTGTCAAGGCAACGCCTCTATTCCGGGCCGGAAGCGCGGAGAAGAGGCGCCCCCGGTGAAGATAGCAGCCCGGAACCACTATCCCACCGGACCACCTCCTCAACGGACAGTCCTGCAGGACCGGACCAGCACCGAGCGGAGGTGAGTACTCAGAACTAAAGGGGGGTGAGAGGGGGCTGGATGATGTTGAAGGCCGCAGTGGTCTTCAACCTGCGGACCTCCGGAGGTTTCAAAACTACAACTCCCAGCAAGCCCGGACAGCCGATGGCTGCCCGGGCTTGCCGGGAGTTGTAGTTTTGAAACCTCTGGAGGTCCGCAGGTTGAAGACCACTGAGGGCGGATGATAAGAGGATGATGAAGGGGGGGTGTGGGATGATGAAGGGGGGGTGTGGGATGATGAAGGGGGGGGTGTGGGATGATGAAGGGCGGGTGTGGGATGATGACAAGAGGATGATGAAGGGGGGTGGGGATGATGACAAGGGGATGATGAAGGGGGGATGTGTGGGATGATAAGGGGATGATGAAGGGGAGATGTGTGGGATGATAAGGGGATGATGAAGGGGAGATGTGTGGGATGATGACAAGGGGATGATGACAGGCGGCGGTGATGATGATGAGGATGTTAATGACGGGTCTGGATGATGACAGGGGGGGATGATGTATTTCCCACCCTAGGCTTATACTCGAGTCAATAACTTTTCCTGGGATTTTGGGTTGAAATTAGGGGTCTCGGCTTATACTCGGGTCGGCTTATACTCGAGTATATACGGTACTTTTTGAAAGGTTACAAGAAAGGGGATATAGTGCCTCTGTTCTGAGTAAAGCTAGAGATAAGGCGGCTGCTCACAGATGTACACTTATATCACAAAAGCCCTATAGAAAAAATAAAATACAAAATAATGATTTGGCTCCATATTTCATTACACAATATAGCAATCAGTATCATAAGATAGGACAAATTATCAGGAGATACCTACCTATATTCAAACAGGACCATATGTTCTGCGATTTATTACAGAATAATGTGAGAATGGTATCCAGAAGGGGACCTTCTTTGGGGATTATCCTTTCCCCAAGCATGTACAATAGTTCCATCCAAAATAAGGGAGATGGGGAAAGTAGATGTTACGACACATTGGCAATTGGAAATGTGGCCACAATATTTGTGTCACGTGCAAACATATGCATGTGGACAAACATTTCCAATCTTACTATAATAATAAAATCTATCATATGAAGGATTACATTAATTGTAATTCTAAAAATATTATTTATTTAGCTTCTTGTGAATCATGTCATTGCCAATATGTTGGGTGTACTAGCAATACATTAAAAACTAGGATACACAGACACATGTCTGATGCTAGAAATGCACTTTCATTTAATATCTCAGCTCTGTCCAGGCATTTTAAAAATACCCATAATGGGAATGTGGATTCCCTGCGGGTTATGGGAATTGAAAGAGTCAAAAGACCTGTTAGAGGAGGAAATATGAGAAGATTATTATTAAATCGTGAGTCCTATTGGATGTTTATGTTGGGGACTAGGGAGCCCAACGGACTCAATTTACGTCAGGATCTTATACTTACTTATTAATGTTTATCACTGATATTTTGTCCCGATGGCTTCTTCTCCGATTTCCCTATTTCTCCTATACCTCCATATATATGTATGTATGTGTTTGTTTTATATATATGTGTACATGTATATATACATATTCATATATATGAATTCTATATATATATATATATATATATATATATATATATATATGAATATATATATATATATATATATAGCATAATATCGTACTTTGTATGGATAATTGAATTTAAACCGTTGAGAAAGGGCTGGAGATTTTCCATATACATACCCTGTGTGTTAATACATGTATATATATCTTTTCATATATTTTTGTAACCAGGTATTTATATGTAATAGGTGGATTATATGTCTGGATCCATGCCGCTTTTTATATCTATCCTGATTCTCTGTGTGTTAATGATCATGTGACTGGATATCTGTGTATGTAAGTCCATTATTACACCATGTTTTTATGCCATGACTAAGGGCTCAACAGCCCGAAACGCGTAGGCTATTGTCTCCTGTATCATTTGCTATTCTGCATGTTGAATAAAGCATCGGATTTTACCTGCTACTATTGTGCCGGACCTCATCTATTGTTTGTTTGCTGCACGTGGAGAGGAACGCCACCTCTCTGGTCGGAGCGGAGGACTTTACATATTTATGCTGTAAGGACTTTTCTTTTTATTTTTTGAGCTTGTCTTGCTGAACTCTTTTATATATACAGTGATCGCTCAACTTACAATGGCCTCAACATACAATAGTTTCAACATACAATGGTCTTTTCTGGACCATTGTAAGTTGAAACCAGACTCAACATACAATGTACTGACAGTCCAGATCTGTGATACCTGTCAATGGCTGGAAGAACTGACCAATCAGAATAGGCAATTTACTGGTAAATCACCTGCATTCCTGAAGTGCATGCGCTGACTGGTGTCTGGTAGCGCCCCCTACAGTACAGGGAGGTATTACATGTTCTGTACACTTTACCTGTATCAGGGATACCTGCTCCTTTGGACACCAGGTGAGGTCGGCTCAATGTTACTTTTTTAGGACATTGCGTGTACTGTACAGGACCCTGAAGAAGCTCCTGTCCTCTACATAGACCAGTGTTTCCCAAGCAGGGTGCCCCCTGCTGTTGCAAAACTACAACTCCCAGCATGCCCGGACAGCCTTTGGCTGTCCGGGCATGCTGGGAGTTGTAGTTTTGCAACAGCTAGAGGCACCCTAGTTGGGAAACACTGACATAGACCATGATTTACAGCTCCCAGCAGATCTTTATTACTTTTATATATAAGGATTTGCTTTATCTATATTAGTTATCTACTTATTTTCTTTAATTCTCACTTTTTCCTATTTTTGGATGACATTTTGGCGGTTGCAGAACCAATTACCAGGTTTCCATAGAGTTATGGTCTCAACATACAATGGTTTGAACATACAATGGTCGTCCTGGAACCAATTAATATTGTAACTTGAGGGATTACTGTATCTCTTTTATATATATTTGGTACCTGTATGTCATTTGTTTATTTTATACGTAGCACTGTGATACCTTTTTTCAGATCAAATGTTTAATTAATCAGCTCTGGTCTTTGATCTCTAAATATATGCGCTGACCTTTCTGAAGGACTTGCTGGGACTAGTAGTGGATACCCAGAGGCCGGACATAACCGATCTTGGCGATGCCCGGTATTAACCCTTTAGTTGATCAACCTTTAGTTGATTGCCATTTCTAAAGTAAAAAAAAAATAAGCATTCCCGGCAGCTCAGTCGGACTGATCGGGACCACCTCGGTGAAACAGCGGTGTCCGGATCAGCTATTAGGACACGAGGAGCCTCCTCATTGTCCAATCGCCAATTCACTGCTCCGTGCCTGAGATCCAGGCAGGAGCAGTGAAGCGCTGATAACACTGATTAATGCAATGCAATTGCATAGAATTGATTAGTGTCTGCAATCAGACTACTGCATGTTATAGTCCCCTATGGGGCTATAACATTGCAAAAAAAAAAGGGTAGAAAAAAAAGTTAATAAATGTGATTTAACCCCTTCCCTAATAAAAGCTTTTCCCATTTAAAAAAAAAACACTATGTAAATAAAAATAAATGTAAACATATGTGGTATCGCCACGTGCGTAAATTTCCAAACTATAAAAATATATTGTTAATTAAACCGCATGGTCAATGGCGTACACGTAAAAAAAAAGTCCCAAAATATCGTATTTTTGGTGACTTTAAAAAATGTATAAAAAGCGATCAAAAATTCAGATCAATAAAAACTTCAGATCACGGCGCAAAAAAATGAGCCCACAAAAAAGTTATAGGGATCAGAAGATTAAATTTTTAAACGTATTAATTGTTGTGCATGTAGTTATGATTTTTACCAGAAGTCCAACAAAATCAAACCTATAAGTAGGGTATCATTTTAACCGTATGGACCTACAGAATAAAGAGAAGGTGTCATTTTTACCGAAATATTAACTGCGTAGAAACGGAAGCCCCAAAAAGTTATAAAATGTTTTTTTTATTTTTATTTTATACCACAAATATATATATCTTTTTGTTTCGCCTTAGATTTTTGGGTAAAATGACAAAGTAGAATTGGTGGCGCAAAAAAACAAGACATCATCTGGGTATGTAGGTGCAAAATTGAAAGGGTTATGATTTTTATAACTGTAAGGAGGGGGAAAAACGTCCTTAAGGGGTTAATCGAGACCAGATGACTCCATTATACCGCTGTAGGGATGACAGGTCATGGCTGATGCTCCAGCTCTGCCATCCATGTAGAGATGCCATCTCCTAGCTGAGGTATGACACTCTCCCAAGATGTCACTGCTGGGCACGGAGCAGATCACTGATTCCCCTTTAATGTGACGCAGATGAGGGCACAGAGGGCACTGAGGCATTAGCTGGAGGAGATCTCACTGACAGATAAGCCTGGTGGGCGGGAGGGGGCGGGGCTTCCCATTATCCCGGGGATGACACCCACATGGGGGAGGGGCTGTGGGTATTAGTATCGCAGCTCGGAGACGCTCACCGCTGCATCACTTGGGCATCATGCACACAGCTGTGGTTTTCCTGGCTTGTCTGCCCCTGGCCTTACAAGCTCTACCCTTCGCCGTGTCCCCTGGCACCTGGACCTCCCGGGACATACCCACCAATAACAGAGATGCCAGGCAAGCTGCCCGACTGGCCGTCACCTACCAGAACTACCTATCCGGGTCTCCGCACCAGCTGCTAGAGGTCGCTGAAATCAAGAAGGCAACCCTGAAGGTCAGTGATCCCCCTGTGCCTGGCATCATGGTGCCTGCCCACCCTGTGTATGGCAAAGTGCAGGCATCCTGATATCCAGTGCATACTGGGGACTATGGGCATAATAGATAACATGTACACACAGTGTTTCCCAATCAAGGTGCCTCCAGCTGTTGCAAAACTACAACTCCCATCATGTCCAGACAGCCTTTGGCTGTCTGGGCATGCTGTGAGTTGTAGTTTTGCAACAGCTGGAGGCACCCAGATTAGAAAATTCTGCCATAGTATATCAAGATCGATTCACCATCTTCAATTGTTCTCTTATGGCACATTCACCAATATCTCATTGGGTTGTCTCCAGTCTTAATAATTCGGCAATATATTCACTGCTCTGGTTTCTGGGAAATCCCTATGATCAGATATTAGGGCACTGTTCACACTTGTGTTAGATCTTGTCTCTTAGGAAAGAACAGTGAAAAGTGGATGGACTAATAAAAAAGAGGGAATGGATCTTTATAGAAAGTCCGAAGTCGTAACCAACCTGCCCGGGATGATCCCTGTTTGACAGAATAGAAATTTGCAAAATAGAATGTTGACAATTTAACTAGCTATATTTTTTGTTGTTGCTGTGTGTGTGTGTTTTATATTTTTTTTTATTTTTTAATTATTATTATTATTATTTTATTATTGTCAGGAAATTCCTTCTAATCTAACTTGCAGCCATTATTTTTAGCTTCCAGATATTGTTTCCCACAATGACTTATAGTATATTGCTGGCAGTTTTACGATCGTATCAATAATTCCTGTCGTTTCCTCATCTTGAGCGTTTTTATGATTGGTTTCTTGGTTTTAATGACCTACAGCAGAAGATCATTTTGACACTCATTGCCTGGTACAGAGAACAAAACGTGATAACCTATAGATCTGATGACCACAATGGTTTCATGCTGCACCGTATGGCTGGGTTCACACTAAGATAATACAGACATTATGGCCACAGGTCTTGTGTTTGGAACTGCCAGCATTATAATAAAAAAACGTGCATCTGTATTTACATTAGGGGTTTGTGCCTTACTTTTTTTTTTTTTCCTTTAAAAAAAAGTATATTTCCCATAAAGGGAAAGGGTTAAAAACATCGGAAAATAGCATGTGTGATGGAGGCCTTATGCCAAGGTTTTCCAAAATATGTGCCTGTGAAAATCCCCAGGTCCGGTCCTGAAGATCAAGATCAGGGGATGAAATAGCACAGGGGAGGATGAAGGGGGTTATAAAGGGGAGAAATGAAATGACACTGGAATCATGGGGGAGGTGATGGGGCATAGGGGTGACGATGACTAAGAGGAGGATGAAATTACATGGGGGGGGGGGGGGGGAAATAAAATGGCATGAGGGGATTCAAGGGGAGGAATGAAGTGGCACAGGGGGGAGATCAAGTGAAGAATGAAATAGCACAGGGTGGCTATAAAGAGATGGAATCAATTGGTACAGGGCATGATGAAGGGGGGGGGGGGGTGATCAAATGGCAAAGGATATGATTGGGGGAGGGGGTTGATGAAATGGCTCAGTGTGGTAGCAGCCGCATTTCCAATGCTAACACTGGATACTGGTATCATGTCTTGTGTCATATCAAGTGCAACGTGATACATGCAATTAACGGTACGGCGAAGGACATGTCACCAAACTGTGCACATTTAAAAAGGTGTCACCAGCATAAACCCTCTGGAAAGCTCTATATGCACACTGTATTTTATGCCTTCTATTGGAGCTTATTTTGGACCAAAAGTGGAACCCGACATAGAGAAAAATGATAGTGGAATGATTTGGACCCACTCTTGGTTTTGGTAAAAAATTCTTAGGCTACGTTCACACAATTGTTATTTTTTTTGTCATTTTGATGTACAAAAGAGAGACCGAAAAAAACTGCCTTCATTTTCCTGTTATTGTATAATATGGAAAAAATTATGGTAATGCACGTATTGTATTTTATTATTATTATTATTATTATTTTTTTTTTTTTTCAGAATAAACTTTCTTAAACTTTCATATTCACAAAAGCAAAATAAACATACAAAACACCTCACAAAGGTATGATATATCAGGCACTAATAGAGGAAAGCCAAATACAGAGCATATCAACCATTCAAAATCCTCCTGTACTGGCAGTTCGTATCTAACATGAAATACGTAGGGAGGTAGGCTCTCCTCAGGACTTGGAGAAAAACTAACCTATGCTATAAAGGGGGGGGGGGGGGGGGGAAGAGAAAAGGATAGGAGAAGATAAGGGATGGTAGGGGGAGAGGAAAAGTATAATAGTGGGGGAATAGAGCGTGATTTACAAGTATAGGAAAGAGAGAATAACCTACAGTACAGACCAAAAGTTTGGACACACCTTCTCGTTTTCTTTATTTTCATGACTATGAAAATTGTAGATTCACACTGAAGGCATCAAAACTATGAATTAACACATGTGGAATTATAGACATAACAAAAAAGTGTGAAACAACTGAAAATATGTCATATTCTAGGTTCTTCAAAGTAGCCACCTTTTTGCTTTGATTACTGCTTTGCACACTCTTGACATTCTCTTGTTGAGCTTCAAGAGGTAGTCACCTGAAATGGTTTTCACTTCACAGGTGTGCTGGTGTGAAGGAGGACTGTGTGAGGGTGTGGGGGTGCTTTGCTGGTGACCCTGTTGGGGTTTTATTCAAAATTGAAGACATACTGAACCAGCATGTCTACCACAGCATCTTGCAGCGGCATGCTATTCCATCCGAGTTTGCATTTAGTTGGACCATCATTTATTTTTCAACAGGACAATTACCCCAAACACACCTCCAGGCTGTGTAAGGGCTATTTGACCAAGAAGGAGAGTGATGGGGTGCTGTGCCAGATGACCTGGCCTCCACCGGACATGTACCCAATCAAGATGGTTTGGGGTGAGCTGGACCACAGAGTGAGGGCAAAAGGGCCAACAAGTGCTAAACATCTCTGGGAACTCCTTCAAGACTGTTGGAAGACCATTTCAGGTGACTACCTCTTGAAGCTCATCAAGAGAATGCTAAGAGTGTGCAAAGCAGTAATCAAAGCAAAAGGTGGCTAGAACCTAGAATATGACCTTTTTTCACACTTTTGTTATGTATATAATTCCACATGTGTTAATTCATAGTTTTGATGCCTTCAGTGTGAATCTACAATTTTCATAGTCATGAAAATAAAGAAAACTCTGAATGAGAAGGTGTCCAAACTTTTGGTCTGTACTGTACCTCACGGAGCAGTCACTGATCCAAGCTAGTCCAGCTCCCAGAGTCATACAGGACTGACTGGTGAAGGACTAAGAAATAGAACAGTCAGGGCAGAGATCAAATGGATGGTAGGGGCCTCAAGTTACAAGGGAAGCAAAATGAAGGTCCCTGAAGTCTGGTGAGGAGAGAAAATTTACCACGGAGTTCAAATACAGTAGATAGATGTTTGGCTACCTGTTGGTGCAAGTCTGCAAGCAGTTCTTCCATTCTATGGAGCTGAGCCCCCTCTTGAAGCCAGGACAAAAGGGTTGCGGGGGGGGGGGGGGGGGAGAACGCCAGAGGCGGGGAATAACAGCTTTCGCAGCTAAGAGTAGGAGGCGAGCTAGGGTCTTAGATCCTCGAGGCGCCTGCACAGGGAGCACAGAAAGAAGGGGGGATCAGATCTAAGGGTAAGCGGAGAGAAGTCAGGTGATGGATCAAGTTTAATACTTGGGACCAAAAGGTAGAGAGAAAGGGGCACAACAGCCAGATGCGTTGGACTGTGCCGCCAGGGGCACAACAACGCCAGCACATGTTGGGCAATGAAGGATAGAGGTGTGAGAGAAGAGCCGGTGTAGTGCCATATTTGTATTAACTAGTAAGTAGTTTATAGTTCGTTTCCTGTGCTTTGCAGGAAACCGACATCTTATGGCACAGGGCACCAGCCATCTTCCATTCCTCCTCTGTGAAAGAGCAACCTACCGCTCTCTCCCAACTAAGGAAGTATTTTATTTTTATATAAAGCAAAAGGTGGCTACAAATTTTTTTGTTTTGAAACACTCATCGTGCCATAGAGTGGAAAACACCCTAATATTTGTAACCTTTTTTGGGTCAGACACAGTTGCTGATCCAAAAGAGAATAGTATCGTCTTTCATTTATACTTTGTTACTTCTCTTCAATCGACTTCTGTCTTTGGTTAAATAAATTGCACCAAAAACTCTTTTGTGTATCCGGACTTTGGCCATGTTCACAAATCGTACTTTGAGGCACAAAAATATACTTGTATTTAGATGCAAAATGAGCCTTACCCTTTTAAAGTTTTTGTTTAACATTTATTTATTTTTTTATTCCATTTTGTCTTTGAACTCAATATAATTTAGCCTGGCTTTACATGGCTGTATTTGAGTCAGTCTTTGCATCAGTACCTGTATGTTGAAACCAGAAGTGGGGCTTAAACATGGATGCATCTTTCTATTATGTTTTCTCTGTAGATTGCACTCTTGATTTTGTATTTTTGTTTCATAAAATTGATCCAAAATATGGACCAAATACTGGCAGGTGAAATTGGCCGATATGAGATAAAATTGAGTGTAAAATTGCTGTAATGGGTGAGGCTTAATGGAGATATCTCATGCATAAAAACTTATCCCCATATCCAAAGGATAGGGGATAAGTTTTAGATCCCTGGGGGTTTGACCCCAATCCCCCCCTCATCTACTGTACAAGCCCCCTGCTTTCCCCAGGAACGGGACATGCCAACCCCTGCCGACATGCCCCCATTCATATATCTCTATGCGAAAGCTATCTCCAGCTCTACCCTGGAGATATATGAAGGGGCGAGTCGGCTGCTGCTTTTGCTCCATTCCCAGGGACAACAGGGGGCCCGTGCAGGAGATCTCAAAGGGGTCACAGTGGTCAGACCCACTACGATCTAAAACATATAACCTAAGTTTTTAGGAATATTTCTCCTTTTAATACAGCTATTTATGCCTCAGTTTACTGAATTCATGCTTCACTGATTTGCTGTCAATTTGTGCTAACTCAATGGAATTGCCCAGAGGCCTGCACTATTCCATCCAGCAAACCCAGCTGCATATGTCCTGAATGAAAATCAAAATGTTATACTTTTGGCATCTGTTCCCTATATGGGGTCTACACATCCGTGTAAAGATCCGTGTAAAGCTTGTGCAAGGACCTGGCTGTACACTGCTTATTACAGTGTGAAAGGAGTATATTGTCCGCAGCATAATATTGTAGCATTTTCAATATTACAAATCACATCCTTTCAATATGTATAGATTAAATCTGAGGTGACTGTATTAAAATCCAAAGGAGAAGAATGAAGTAGGCTTGCATGCTGCAGCTCAGCTTAGAAGGAAAAACATGATTTTATAACTATGTAAACATCAATCAGCTAACTGCCCATGTCTGCAGCTCTCAGCATGATAAATAGTGGACAGATTTCCTTTAACTACTCGATTGTAAAATTTTTAGAAACCCCATCTTATTCTGATTAGTTAAGGAATAAATCCTAATTATAATGTACAGAAACCACAGCAATACCACCACATGTGATCAGGGAATTACAACTATAGGCCTGTGTTATAAAAGCATATTGGTGTGATCCATAATACAGATCCACAATATGGATCTATAACAGATAAAACTGTACCAGTATGTCAATACTCAGGTCACTACGGGTATTATGAAAGCAAAAATACATAAGGAGTACCCTAGTGTATTGTCAATAGAGGTCAGTTGCCTTTTATGGATGTATGAAAGTTTTTTAGATTTTTAAAATATGTGCATATTTTATATACCCCTGTGCCCCCTATTAGCTCTATATTGCAGACAGGGAAAAACTGCTAAAATGCTGAAGAGAAAAATCCACTGGTGTGAAAGTTGTCCAGGAAGTTGCTCCCTGGGATTCCTCATTAGTATTGCTCATGGCTCCTTTTGTATCAGCTCTTCTAAACACACAACCATCCTATTAGCATAAAATAAAAAGCTGCAAATTAATGACAAACTAGCCGGTTGCTATAGCAGTCATTGCATAGTTGAACGGTTGCCATAACAAATAGTCAATTGGTCTTGTGTTGGATGCTACAGCTTTGGGTTGGACGGATCTGTTTAACCAAATTATGTTAATTTGCATTTTTATTACAAAAGAATAAACATTTGTTTACACAGGGTTCTACAGTGCAGCCGTGTTCTGAGTGCCAAGTTCAGTGGACTCAGCAAATTCTGTGGAATCGCCACACTTAGAGGATGGTCACCCAGGTTTTATACTTGTATCGAATACACAAATGACAAAAAAAACTATAGGTAATAGGGGAACATGCAACACAGGTTAAAGTTATTTTTATTGACTGACATATGCGTCTCCAGGTCAAGTACTAGAAATAAAATAATGGGCTCACTTTATCACATTCATAAAACAATACCACAAATGTTCAGTCTTACATAAAAACTGGAGTGTTTTGCCCACAGCAACCAATCACAGCTCAGCTTTCATATTATTAAAGGAGAACTCCAGTATATAAAAATTGTCCTCCATACTGCTGGCAGTAAAAAAAAATAAAGATGTACCGTATCCTATCCGGTACCTTCTATTGTGGTCCCCATAGCCAGAGTCCTTAGGACGTCGGGGTCCCAATTGTCTAGTTCACCCCTAGTCACCTCTCATACAGTCGGTAACTGTCCAGTAACCACTTAAGATTTGGATGTATCAGATTGTATAAATGTAAATTAATTGTTAATTACCTGGCCATAGCGTAGCAGGACCTGTGGGTCACGTGGTTAGGTGAACTCTATGGTATTTCTGCTTGAGGACCTTTGGAGGTCCCTGTGACGTATTCAATCCCATCACACTGTGTAACAGTGGGTGACAGATGTTTGGACCAATCAGATTAGCCCTGCCCATATAAGGGAGCGGCAGCCATGTTCTCTCGCTCTTGTTCCTGTGCAAGCAAGCAAGAAGCATCTGCGCTGCTGAGATCAGTGAGTCTAGGCCTGAACCTTGCGGCGACAACCGATAACTTCTAATTACTGAGTGTATCAATCTCCACACGCTCTTCAAGATCACCGGACCTTATCTATCCCCTAAATCCGGACGGATCTGCAATAACTACCCTAAATTCAGAGACTTTTAATATCCATTCAAGGTCCGCAACAATTGTCAGTCATTGAGATATATGGAGACTGTTTGCCTGAGACTGTCATTGTTCATTGGATGTACTGCAAGCACTTGAGTAAAGTTTGTTCAAGTACCTTGTGGACCTTCAGTCATTTTATTACATGCACCTATCGTTTCTCGGAAGGGCGGCGATGGGCCGGAGAATTACCTCAGCATACTAGCCCTCAGCCTGGCGTCACGAACTCTAGGGTTAACATTAACCCCTTATCTACCGAAACAACATCCCAACTACCCTACACCCCCCAGGGCTACCACATACATACCTTCCTTCGGGGCCTCCGGTAACCGACTCCGGTCTCCGCCACGATCCTCTTCCTGGCTGCCGATGGTCGGTGAGTCATACTGTGCTCAGCCAATCACCGGCTACAGTGAAGTCCCGACTCGGCCGGCGATAGGCTGAGCGGCATTGTGAGAACGCTTCAAGACACACAACTCTGTACTACACCGGCACCTGCTGACGGGGCCAAAAACATCACACTGCCGCTCAGCCTATCGCCGGCCGAGTCGGGACTTCACTGCGGCCGGTGATTGGCTTAGTGCAGTATGACTCACTGACCACTGGCAACCAGGAAGAGGATCGCGGCGGAGACCGGTTACTGGAGGCCCCCGGGAGAGCGAAGGAAGATATGTACATCTTTTATTTTTATATTTTTTAAAAGTATGGGGGACTTTTTTTTTTTTTTTTTAATATTCTGGAGTTCTCCTTTTAAAGCTGAGCTATGACTGGTCGTTATGAGCAAACGACACCAATTTTAGTCTGAAAGACTAAGGGCCAGGGAGTCCTGTTTAGGTAACCACCACACTTCTACCTGCTTTTTAAACTGTCCATAACGGGACATGTTTTCTTACTTCAGTAGTACTGTATAGTGTGTGTGTGTGTGTGTGTGTATGCAGTGTTCCCTAACATAGTGCTGCCCCCTTGACATATTTGGTCCAGTTATTGAACAGTGACAGGTAGTACCTTTTCTCACAAATACTTACAAAAGTGGCAGATTTATTCATCTCCTATCCACAGTGGATCTCCACCAGAATGTGCAACACATGGACGTGTTACATTATTTCAAGGGATGATGTCCATGGTGACAATTTACGCCAGAAATTGACATGAATAAAAAAAATGGTGCATTGATGAGTGTTGTAAAACCCCCATCTATTTCTCCTAATAATGTAACTGTGTGGATTTTAGCAATTCCATGCCATACAGCAGTGATGGTGAACCTGTGGCACGCCGAGCCCCCTCTGTGGGCATGCGGCTGTAGTTCGCCATCACCCCATTAGGGACATCCCTGTGTCCCGAAAGATCTTTTCAGGACACAAGGATGTCTCCTGTTACTTTTCTGCGGCCCCACGTTAACTTTAAAAACACAGGGGCCGCAGGGAGGTACTGCATGCAGGGACATCACTAACATCCTGTGTGTGCGCCCATAGCAACAGCGGAGCAGCGAGGAGGAGGATGCGCGCGCATGGTAAATTACCTGTTTGTACGTACAGTGTTCCGACCACCGGGACCGGAGAAGCGGTAGTCGGAACACTGAAATGGGGCAGTACACAGGCATACAGCCTCCAGCCATACACTGTATATGGCTGAAGGCTGTATGTCTGTGGGGGAACTATACTGCACCTAATGTGGGGGGGGGGGGACTACAACCTAATGTGGGGGAACTATAAACGATCAATTAAAAAAAAAAGTTTAGATGATTGAACAGTTGTGATCTTCTAAAACAAAAGATGTTAATTAGTTATGGCAACTGTATGAGGTTTTTTTTTTTTTCTCTAAACTTAAACCTCAGTATTCTGATTTAATTGCTGTGGTGGCACTTTGAGGGGAAAAAAGTTTGGGCACTCTGGCTCAAAAAGGTTCACCATCACTGCCTTACAGTCTTACTCTTATGCAGGATTTAACAATGCAGCCTCGGATAAGTTTTACCATTCAGGTTTAAGGGAAAGCTGGGTAACACAACCCCTATGAGACTACAGTCTTTACAGTAAATGGATACAGTGTAAGTGATCAGGTTGAAGTGGATGTAGCATATTTTTGTGTCTTGTATTGCAGCTGACGTCAAGGTAAATCATCCACACATGCCTGGAACTCCTTGCATGGCCTATTGGTTTTACTTGTGTTGCTCCTAGAATGCCTGGCAGTGAACATTTGGAATAAGTGAGATGAAGTTATATATTGTTGTCTTCAAGTAACATATTCCCTGAGATTATTTATTCTGATGACATTTGGTGCAGAATGTTTCAGTAAAGGGAAGGATTGTAGGAAGCCCACAATGTCAGCCAATCTGTCAACACAAGCCCTAGATAAAGAGGAACGCATGAGACTCGTTCTTGTTCCTACTGAAAGGTCAGTGTCGTAATAACGTCTCTGCACCTTCACTGCAAAGCCTGGTATGTGTTTCTGAATTGTTATCCTACCCTCCAGTCATAACAGTTATATCTCCTAGTGCTCCTTTCTCCTATTCCAGAAACTGGACACATAGGCACAAGGACATATACAGTTATATTTATTTACTGCTTTATTAGATTGCTGTTTTAATTAATGTAGGTTGATTGTGGGCAGTCGGATCCAAGTAGACTAACAAACTTGCAGGGGGGGGGAGGGGGTTGCACCGTTTATTACACTGTTAGAACATATTTGGTGGCTACGTCTGTGATATATTAAACCACAGTTTGGTGCCAAAGCGAATACTTCTTACTAAGTTAGCTGACTTGTGAATGGCGTTGCCTCCAGTCTGTGTTCCCAAGGTGCAATTTCTCAAATTTTCTAAAATATATATTTTTTTATTTTTTGGCAAAATCCTATCATAAATTGCACTATTTTACAGACATATGTAATCATATTAAAATGGCACTAATTTTGCTGTAATTTCACCAAAATTACAGCAAATTGCATGGGAAACACAAAAACAAAAAATAACACCGTGTGAACACAGCCCTATGGACTGAGCTCAACACATTACAGAAAACTTTGCCTATTTTGGTGTTAAAGGGGTTGTCCGGTGCCTAGACATGCTGCTGGGGACCCCCGGGATTTTGCACGTGGCACCCCGTTTGTAATCAGTCCCCGGAGCGTGTTTGCTTCGGGTCTGATAACCAGCGACCACACGGCCGGCAGCGTGTGATATTACGCCTCCGCCCCCGTGTGACATCATGCTCCACCCCTCAATGCAAGCCTACAGGAGGGGGTGTGATAGCTGTAGGCGAACACGCTCCAGGGACTGATTACAAATGGGGTGCCGCGTGCAAGATCCCGGGGGTCCCCAGCGGCGGGACTCCCGCGTGTCTAAGCACCGGAGTACCCCTTTAATTTAAATTGGCTGCCACTTTTTGCCAAGTCAGGCATACACACAGGTACCTCAGATGGATTATAATCCGGTCTACCAGGCTATGGGTAGCTTTGTCCTTATGGACCGAATTATGGATAGGCCTATTTCAGGTTAAGTGTTTGCTCATAACTTGCAGTTCCTTCACTGCTTACTTTTGCTTCCGAAATCTAACTCCTTTTCTACGCTTCATCTCCTGGTAAACGTATTACTTCTCCTGATCATAGCTTTGTACAGTAGTATCACTTTTAATGAAGAACAAATGGCCTACAAAAAGCCATCACTGCCAATGAACTTCCCTATATAAAACTGGAATCCAATAGTCCAGAAATTCTGATATTCTAATTTCCCCATACAGCATAACCTAGACTCTCAAGAGACAGCAAAGATAACTAGTTATTAGAAGACTTCTCTGCTTACACCCGAGCAGCAGTTTTATTGTTTCCATAGCCATCCTATAAAGCCTTCGCATATTAACTGATTACAGAATTATCAGGTGCTGGATTAATGGAAAAAGTAACACATTTAAAAAAACTGGAACCTGTGTGATAACAATTGTCTTATATTAATGTCTTTAATCTTTAGACTTAAGTTGTCTGTCCTAAGTGAGTACACGAAGATGTTACTATGGGTTTCAGTCTCCTGGGCTCTCGGAATCCTATTTCAGCTGAGATTAGGTTCAGGATTTATCTGCTCCAGTCACCATGGTAGAGAAAGCCCTTTGCAATAGACTAGTGCTGCCAGTTGTACCTTGTGTCCTGTAATTGGTGTTTCTGCTCAAGCGACGCAGGTGTGTTGGTGTTTGCATGGCATGTGTGGGGTACCTGCAGAGATGCACATACGTTATACTTTATGCCTCTACTTTTTATTTGAGTTTTGTTTACTTTTTGAGCACAGTTTACTGTGGATTGATTTTTTTTTTTTTTTTTTTTTTTTTTGAAAATAAAATTGTGGGGGTTAGCACTGCTGAAAAGGCGGCCACCCTTGGAAAGCAACTATGGTGGGGGGTCCCAGGTGGGGTGTGGACTTGACTGTCTCGAACACTAGGGTTCCCCCCCCCCTTTGACGGTGAACACCCAGTCTCGCCACTAGGGACGGATCATAATCCAGACCTGTGTGGAAGGCATAACTGATATATGCAATAATATAATGACCACAGTTGGTCGTGAGCTTTATTTCCCTGTTTTTAGAAATTGTTATCTCCGTGCACATCCAGTCCTGTGACTCCTAAGCACCACTGTGCAAATTTTTTATAATAGATTATATATATATATATATATATATATATATATATATATATATATATATATATATATATATATATATATATATATATATATATTTATCAACTGGCTCCAAAAAGTTGAACAGATTTGTAAATTACTTCTATTAAAAAATCTTAATCCTTTCAGTACTTATGAGCTTCTGAAGTTAAGGTTCTTTTCTGCCTAAATCCTCTCTGATGACACCTGTCTCGGGAAACGCCCAGTTTAGAAGCAAATCCCCATAGCAAACCTCTTCTTAACTGGGCGTTTCCCGAGACAGGTGTCATCAGAGAGCACTTAGGCAGAAAAGAACAACCTTAACATCAGAAGCTCATAAGTACTGAAAGGATTAAGATTTTTTTTTTAATAGAAGTAATTTACAAATCTGTTTTAACTTTCTGGAGTCAGTAGAGATAGGTTTTTGCCTGGAATACCCCTTTAAAGCGTACCCGTTAGATCCAACAAACATTATTATTATTATTATTATTATTATTATTATTATTATTATTATTATTATTATTATTATTATTATTATTATTATTATTATTATTATTATTATTATTATTATTATTATTATTATTATTATTATTATTATTATTATTATTATTATTATTATTATTATTATTATTATTATTATTATTATTATTATTATTATTATTATTATTATTATTATTATTATTATTATTATTATTATTATTATTATTATTATTATTATTATTATTATTATTATTATTATTATTATTATTATTATTATTATTATTATTATTATTATTATTATTATTATTATTATTATTATTATTATTATTATTATTATTATTATTATTATTATTATTATTATTATTATTATTATTATTATTATTATTATTATTATTATTATTATTATTATTATTATTATTATTATTATTATTATTATTATTATTATTATTATTATTATTATTATTATTATTATTATTATTATTATTATTATTATTATTATTATTATTATTATTATTATTATTATTATTATTATTATTATTATTATTATTATTATTATTATTATTATTATTATTATTATTATTATTATTATTATTATTATTATTATTATTATTATTATTATTATTATTATTATTATTATTATTATTATTATTATTATTATTATTATTATTATTATTATTATTATTATTATTATTATTATTATTATTATTATTATTATTATTATTATTATTATTATTATTATTATTATTATTATTATTATTATTATTATTATTATTATTATTATTATTATTATTATTATTATTATTATTATTATTATTATTATTATTATTATTATTATTATTATTATTATTATTATTATTATTATTATTATTATTATTATTATTATTATTATTATTATTATTATTATTATTATTATTATTATTATTATTATTATTATTATTATTATTATTATTATTATTATTATTATTATTATTATTATTATTATTATTATTATTATTATTATTATTATTATTATTATTATTATTATTATTATTATTATTATTATTATTATTATTATTATTATTATTATTATTATTATTATTATTATTATTATTATTATTATTATTATTATTATTATTATTATTATTATTATTATTATTATTATTATTATTATTATTATTATTATTATTATTATTATTATTATTATTATTATTATTATTATTATTATTATTATTATTATTATTATTATTATTATTATTATTATTATTATTATTATTATTATTATTATTATTATTATTATTATTATTATTATTATTATTATTATTATTATTATTATTATTATTATTATTATTATTATTATTATTATTATTATTATTATTATTATTATTATTATTATTATTATTATTATTATTATTATTATTATTATTATTATTATTATTATTATTATTATTATTATTATTATTATTATTATTATTATTATTATTATTATCACTCAGTACCTAATCCTGACCATGTACATCTAATTTTTATGTGTCTAGCACCTTTTATTTACTTTTTTTTACACTTTTTTTAATATAGCTCACTAGTCTGAATTCCTCTCAAAGGGAGGGGTGTGGCCTCACTGTGCAGGTCTCCGCCCCCTCCCTCAGTATAATGTCTGCTCCCATCTCCCCTAGCATTAGCAAAACTACAACTCCCAGCTTGTCCTGACAGTAGTGGGACACAAACTGACAGTGGGAGGATTTTTCCTCCAGATGTGAGCCCTGCACTCACAGCTGTCAATCAAGGAAGTGTGTCCATGACATAGGTGATGACGCATGGACACAGCAGGACTAGTATGTGTCCAAGCAGGCAGGGGGGGGGCAGTTGTTTGACTGGCTTTTTCAGTATGAAATACTGCGAATTTTCTAATGAAAGCAATTGCAAAACCTATTGGTTATACATGCTTTACAACATATCAAAAAGTTTTTGTATCTGGCAGTGTTGATTTATGACTAAAGATGATGGACTGGCCAAGCATGTCTTCAGACCTTAACCCTATTCGGCATCTGTGCAGCATCCTCAAACAGAAGGTTTAGGAGTGCAAGGTCTTTAAAAGGAAACTCTAGTACGATGTCTCATCACAGGGGTCCGACCGCTGGGACCCCTGTGATGCCCGGCATCCCGGTGTTCTGAAAATTTTATGTTTAGAACACCGGCTTTGCTAAGCTTCGAAGCAGCCGTGGTCAACACTCCCCCTCCATGTCTATCTTCTGATCGTCCATACAGATATATGGGGGGGGGGGGGGGGTTGACCACAGCTTCATGTTGTGGTCAACAGTAATCCGGCACTGAGTGGAGAGCGCTCCGTGTATGAGGATTACCGGGGTGCCCGGCTGTGAGTTATTTTGAAGGGACTGCAATGTTAAACATTGTTATATAGGCTGCACAGTCACTACTTTACATTGTAGCAAAGTGTCATTTCTTCAGTGTTGTCACATGAAAAGAGAGAATAAAATACTTACAAAAAAAAAATGTGAGGGGTGTGTGCTCATGTGAGATACTGTATAAGGAGAATATATAAAAAAAAACACTTTTCAGGTTTACTTGTACAAGAACAGATATTTTAGTTGTCTCCTCACTAATAACCCTATGCTGTCTAGCAAATACAGTAATAGTTCTATTGTAGTAACCAACACAGCTGGGTTATGGTTAAAGGGGTACTCCAGTGGGAAAACAATTTAACTTTCTGGCACCAGTTGATTTAAAATAAACAGACTTGTAAATTACTTCTATTAAAAAATCTTAACCCTTTCAGTACTTATCAGCTGCTGTATGCTCCATAGGAAGTTCTTTTCTTTTTGAATTTCTTTTGTCTGGCCACAGTGCTCTTTGCTGACACCTCTGTCCATGTCAGGAACTGTCCAGAGCAGGAGCAAATCCCCATAGCAAACCTATCCTGCTCTGGACAGAGGTGTCAGCAGAGAACTCTGTGGTCAGAAAGAAAAGAAATTCAAAAAGAAAAGAACTTCCTATAAAGCCTACAGCAGCTGATAAGTACAGGAAGGATTAAGATTTTTTTTTTTTTTTTTTTTATAGAAGTAATTTACAAATCTGTTTAACTTTCTGGGGCCAGTTAATTTAAAATTGTTTTTCCACCAGAGTACCCCTTTTAACCCCTTAAGGACCAGGCCATTTTACACCTTAGGACCGGAGCATTTTTTGAACATCTGACCACTGTCACTTTAAACATTAATAACTCTGGAATGCTTTTACCTATCATTCTGATTCCGAGAGTTTTTTCTGGACATATTCTACTTTATGTTATTGGTAAAATTTTGTCGATACTTGCATCGTTTCTAATTGAAAAATTCCAAAATTTGCTGAAAAAAATTGAAAATTTAGCATTTTTCTAACTTTGAAGCTCTCTGCTTGTAAAGAAAATGGATATTACAAATAAAAAAAAAATTATTCACAAATACAATATGTCTACTTTATGTTTGCATCATAAAATTGACGTGTTTTTACTTTTGGAAGACATCAGAGGGCTTCAAAGTTCAGCAGCAATTTTCCAATTTTTCACAAAATTTTCAAACTCACTATTTTTCAGGGACCAGTTCAGGTTTGAAGTGGATTTGAAGGGTCTTCATATTAGAAATACCCCCAAATGACCCCATTATAAAAACTGCACCCCCCAAAGTATTCAAAATGACATTCAGTCAGCGTTTTAACCCTTTAGGTGTTTCACAGGAATAGCAGCAAAGTGAAGGAGAAAATTCACAATCTTTATTTTTTTACACTCGCATGTTCTTGTAGACCCAATTTTTGAATTTTTACAAGGGGTAAAAGGAGAAAATGTATACTTATATTTGTAGCCCAATTTCTCTCGAGTAAGCACATACCTCATATGTCTATGTAAAGTGTTCGGCGGGCGAGGAAGAGGGCTCAGAAGCGAAGGAGCGACAAGGGGATTTTGGAGAGTACGTTTTTCTGAAATGGTTTTTGGGGGGCATGTTGCATTTAGGAAGCCACTATGGTGCCACAACAGCAAAAAAAAAACTCACATGCCATACCATTTTGGAAACTAGACCCCTTGAGGAACATAACAAGGAATAAAGTGAGCCTTAATACCCCACAGGGGTTTCACGACTTTTGCATATGTAAAAAAATATATATATTTTTTCACTAAAATGTGTTTCCCCCCAAATTTCACATTTTTGCAAGGGTTAATAGTAGAAAATACCCCCCAAAATTTGTAACCCCATCTCTTCTGAGTATGAAGGTACGCCATAAGTGGACCTGAAGTGCACTACGGGCGAACTACAATGCTCAGAAGAGAAGGAGTCATATTTGGCTTTTGGAGAGCAAATTTTGCTCGGGGGGGCATGTCGCATTTAGGAAGCCCCTATGGTGCCAGGACAGCAAAATAACCCCAACATGGCATACCATTTTGGAAACTAGACCCCTTGAGGAACGTAACAAGGGGTACAGTGAGCATTTACCCCCCCCCACTGGTGTCTGTCAGATCTTTGGAACAGTGGGCTGTACAAAATTTTTAATTTGCACAGCCCACTGTTCCAAAGATCTGTCAGACACCAGTGGGGTGTAAATTCTCACTGCACCCCTCATTACATTCCGTGAGGGGTGTAGTTTCCGAAATGGGGTCACATGTGTTTTTTTTTTTTTTTGTTTTTTTTTTGCGTTTGTCAAAACCGCTGTAACAATCAGCCACCCCTGTGCAAATCACCTCAAATGTACATGGTGCACTCTCCCTTCTGGGCCTTGTTGTGCGCCCCTAGAGCACTTTGCGCCCACTTATGGGGTATCTCCGTAGTCGGGAGAAATTGCATTACAAATTTTGGGGGGCGTTTTTCCCTTTTTACCTCTAGTCAAAATGAAAAGTATAGGGCAACACCAGCGTGTTAGTGTAAAAAAATTTTTTTTTTTTTACACTAACATGCTGTTGTAGACCCCAACTTCACCTTTTCATAAGGGGTTAAAGAAGAAAAAGCCCCCCAAAATTTGTAACACAATTTCTCCCGAGTACGGCGATACCCCATATGTGACCCTAAACTGTTGCCTTGAAATACGACAGGGCTCCAAAGTGAGAGCGCCATGCGCGTTTGAGGCCTGAATTAGGGATTTGCATAGGGGTGGACATAGGGGTATTCTACGCCAGTGATTCCCAAACAGGGTGCCTCCAGCTGTTGCAAAACTCCCAGCATGCTTGGACAGTCAATGGCTGTCCGGCAATACTGGGAGTTGTTGTTTTGCTACAGCTGGAGGCTCCATTATGGAAACAGTGGTGTACCGGACGTTTTAAATTTTTATTGGGAGGGGAGGGGGGCTGTGTAGGGGTATGTGTATATGTAGTGTTTTTTTACATTTTATTTTGTGGTAGTGTAGTGTTTTTAGGGTACAGTCACACGGGCGGGGGATTACAGCGAGTTTCCCGCTGCGAGTTTGAGCTGCCGCGCAAAATTTGCTGCATCGCAAACTTGCAGCCTGATACTCACTGTAAGCCCCCTGCCCATGTGAATGTACCCTGTACATTCACAGGGGGGGACCTCCAGCTGTTGCAAAACTACAACTCCCAGCATGCACAGTTTATCAGTGCATGCTGGTAGTTATTGTTTTGCAACAGCTGGAGGCACACGGTTGGGAAACACTGAGTTAGGAAACAGACAATGTTTCCCAACCAGTGTGCCTCCAGTTGTTGCAAAACCATAACTCCCAGCATTCTCAGGCATGCTGGGAGTAGTAGTTCGGCAACATCTTTAGAGCCAGATGTTGCCGAACTACAACTCCCAGCATGCTGGGAGTTGTAGTTTTGCAACATCTGGAGGACTACAGTTTGCAGACCACTAATACAGTGGTTCCCAATCTGTTCTGTTGCAAAACTACAACTCCCAGTATGCCAAAACTGTCCAGGCATGCTGGGAGTTGTAGTTCTGTAACATCTGGCCCTTCAGATGTTGCAGAACTACAACTCCCAGCATGCCTGGACAGTAAGGGCATGCTGGGGATGTGTAATTTTGCAACATCTGGAAGGGCACAGTGGTCCCCAAACTGTGGACCTCCAGATGTTGCAAAACTGCAACTCCCAGCATGCCCAGACGCCAAGGGCTGTCTGAGCATGCTGGGAGTTGTAGTTTACAGGGTCCCATCACAGCAATGCATGTCGCTTTACGGCGACGTGCATTGCTGTAAAGGGCCCGACCGCGGCTGAAGATCTACTCACCTGTCGCCGCCGCCGCCATCTTCCTCGTCGGGATCCGGGCCTTCAAGGATGAGGTAAGTACCGGGGCTGGTCCCCAGCACTCCCCCGTCCCCCGCCGCGTCCTCCGGTCTTCCTCCCGTCCTCTCCGGACTTTCAGGGGCCGGGCAGGATGGGAGGAAGTAACCGCCCCCCCCCCCCCCCCTTGCGATTGGTCGGTTAGTTAACCGACGGATCGCAGGGGATCGGAGGAGGTGGCCGGCTTGCCACCTCGCTCCTAGTCTTCAGCATGGTCCTGGCTGTCTGTGACAGCCGGGATCATGCAAAATTACCGGGCGGTCGGGTCCCAGAGACCCGATCAACCCGGTATCGCCGCAGATCGCAAGGGCGAATTCCCTTGCGATTTGCGGCGATCGCCGACATGGGGGGCCTACATGGCCCCCCTCGGCGTTTGCCCTGGATGCCTGCTGAAGGATTTCAGCAGGCATCCAGTTCCAATCTCTGCCCGGCGAGCGGCAGAGATCGGAAATACAACAGGACGTTCTCTAATGTCCTTGGGCATTAAAGCCCAGGTAGTGAGGACGTTAGAGAACGTCCTATGTCCTTAACAGGTTAAAGGAGATATCCAGTGGTGAACAACTTATCCCCTATCCTAAGGATAGGGGATAAGTTGCAGATCACGGGGGGTCCGACCGCTGGGGCCCCCGCGATCTTCTGTACGGAGCCCCGACAGCCCGCGGGAAGGGGGCGTGTCGCGCGCCGCACGAAGCGGCGGCCGATACGCCCCCTCAATACAACTCTATGGCAGAGCCGAAGCGCTGCCTTCGGCAATCTCCGGCTCTGCCATAGAGATGTATTGAGGGGGCGTGTGGGCCGCTGCTTCGTGCGGGGGTCGACACCCGCTATCTGGCCGGAGAGCCTGGCCCCCCGTACAGAGAGATCGCAGGGGGCCCCAGCGGTCGGACCCCCTGCGATTTCAAACTTATCCCCTATCCTTAGGATGGGGGATACGTTTTTCACCACTGGACTACCCCTTTAAATGCATCAAAATCAAAGTCCAGTAAACGGCAGCGCCTCTTCCCTGTCCAGGGACATACAGTTTATCAGCCAGATTCAGCCTGAACAAGCTTCCTGTTTGAAGAAAACAGGAAAAGGGTCTGTGCAATCCTATTGAATGAGTGAATTATGTCAAAAGGGCAGGAGGATCACTTCCTTCTGCGAGTAATAATAGTATTAAACTAGTAACCAAATCACTTTCGCTGGCTCACTTTAAAAGTCTGACCTGTATCTTGTGAAAGCTCAGTATGCAGGACGTCGCTGCGGTGCATAAAATGACCTATCCTACTACTATTCCATCACAATAAGAAAGGGTTTCCCAACCAGGGTGCCTCCAGCTGTTGCAAAACTACAACTCCCACCATGCCCAGACAGCCGATGGCTGTCCGGGCATGCTGGGAGTTGTAGTTTTGTAACAGCTGGAGGCACCCTGGTTGGGAAACACTGCTATAAGAGAAGAGAATCTGCTGCAGACTGCATTACAGTGCATGCAAATGCAAGATTTTAACCTGCAAATTAGTTTTTCTGCTGGGTGGTTTTGTGTTTTGAATTTTTTTTTCCCCCTTTTCACTGGAGAAGACAAAATCTGTTATAGAATCAGCAAATAGCCCTATTGCTGTGGATGTTGCTAATATATAATTATTTTTTTTTTTTTTCTGCGTGAAAAATCCACAGTAGCAAACCCAAAGCTCCACATTTTGGCAAGGATTTGCCATGTGAATGTGCGCAGGAAGATTTTCGACAGGAAACCTGGTATGTCTTAATGTACCCTGTATATAGACTTGGTGCATTCTGTTTTGCTTTTCTAACAGAAGCCGGTGTACAGTTCTGGAATGATACCAAGGTTTCTGGCTATTTATATCCTCAGCAGCTTGTGAGGAAGCATGAGGGATTTGACATTATCATGGACACATAAAATGTATCCCAGAGATCTGCTTCTTATAATTCATTCGGTGTTTCATTTTAAAGACATTTTACAAACTTTTTTTCCAAAATTTCAATAATGTGTTTGGAATAAAACAGAATTGGAAGATTTCTTAAATACTTTTGGTGCAGCAAAAAGCTGCCTATTTGATACGTTCCTATTATTAGGGTAGAAAAACCAGCTGCAGAAACTGGAGCTTTTTTTGTTTTGCTGCAGAAAATTTACAAAGGCAGGAACTGAAGGGGTAATAACCAGGGCTGTGGAGTCGGTAGATAAATGTTCCGGCTTCGACTTCGACTCTACAGTTTTTTGTACTTCCGACTCGGACTCTTCTGTATTAATATGCGAATGCATTTATAAACACTTACAGTTGAATCCAAGAAGCTGTTCCACCAAGTTCTTCTAGCAGAGAGAGGTAGTTTGGCAGAAGCTGTTGCCTTCCCCTTTGTGTGCTGATCTGCTGCTGAAGAAAGGGCAGTGGGAGGATCCAGGAAGAGGCATTTATTATAAAACATAACTTCCCTAGTAGAATCCCATAGTCATGTTTAAAGTTTAAGCTAACAATCGAGTTTACAAGTTTTTATAGCCTTAGCTGAATGACAGCAGTTTTTCCAATGGTTTACAGCTTCAGTCTTGAACTATTGACCCTCCATTCCCTTCCCATACAAGTGTATCTAGTCCTGCAAAAAACATTTACTAAATCCCTTACCGGTGAGAGGCTAGGTTACCCATGGGTAACAGCAGAACACAACACTATGGAAAGCAGAACACAACACGATGGAAAGTATAAGTATTGCCACTCCTAATTGTGCGTTGTGTGCCATATAGTGAAGCACATGAAAAGCATGCTTCTTCACGGTCACTTAACGTGTTCGTTTTTGCGGTTTCATGAGGCACTGCATGCATTGGTCTTTATTCATTATTCATTTATTCATTAATTAAGTCATTAATTATAACTTTTTGTGAATTTGGTCATTTAAACTTGCGTTTTTTTTTTTATTTTTTTTATTTTTTAATTCCAATCTAAATTTAGTAGGAGTCGGTGCATTGTTTGCCGACTCCGACTCTAGGTACCCAAAATTTCATCCAACTCAGACACTCTGACTCCACAGCCCTGGTAATAACAAGAAAGGCGTTATACTCCCCCATCCCCTTCCATCTGGATCCACTTCTGCCTTTGGCACATTTTCTGCTGCAGAAAAACTGCAGCGCATCTGCAAAGTGTGTTTCCTACTATTATGAACCAGGTCCCTGCTGAGCTTCACTTCTGGGTCCCATCTCCACACACTGAAAATGCAAACAGTCCCTCAGTATTTTCTGATAACATGCTGCATTCATTACACCATCATTTTGCACAAGGTTCCCTATGCCTTTAGTGCTTATACCCAACATTAGGAGCCACTACTCTGCTTGTGGGCATTGTATTATTTTTACTATATGCCTTGTTAACCCCTCGCATGCTGTGAGCATAAAGCTTCGTAAAGAATCTGTCTTGGTTTACATGACCTTGGCATGTATCAAGAGACCCCCCCCCCCCCCCCTAATGTTTCATGCTCAAAGTGTACCTGTCATTAGCAAAAACTTTATATATAATGTAGATAATACCTTTTTATATGTATATTTGTAATATCTATTGGTTAAAAATGTGTGTATTTTTGGGTGAAAAAACAGGTTGCACAGAGCCCTGCTTGTCCACAGGGTGCACAGAGCCCTTCTTGTCCACCCACACCTCTTGCATTTGGTCTCTTTACACAGGCCATAGCTGCAGGGGCAAAAATATAAACATTTCTTAACCAATGTATATTACTAGTAATTCTACATCAAGAATAAGTCTTGTATTCTATAGTTCTGCACAAGCTTTTATAATTTTTGCTTTAGTGGCAACAGGAAGTGTAGCCATATTTTGTCTCTTTGCCCCAGTTTCAACTTCTGAGACTTTATTTTTTTTTTTTTTTTTTTTTTTTCTATCTTTTCATGTGACTTCTAATTTTTTTGCTTCTAATGACAAACTTTGTTTTTGAGTGGTTTTCTAACCTTAAAATGTTATGACATACCGTTGCCTTCTAATCAGCAGGGGTCCAAATGGCAAGCACCCTAAATGAGCACTGTCAGATTCAAAAATGTTTTCTATGTTGTACATCTTGGCAAAACCTTAACCTTTCTCATATACTTAATAAAATAATAGACCACTAGGTGTCCCCATACCATCCAGAACAAGTCCAGTAAGAGAGGACAGGGCTAGCACTTCTCTAAGCTCACCCCTGACCTGTCTATTAGACTCCTGTCTGAAAACAGGGAGTAGGGGGTTACAGAGCAGCCTGCAGTGATTGGATGAAGAGACCCAGCACAGCACAACAGACTCAGGGAGGAAGTGAATGCATGCTTAGTGAGGGCGGGCTCAGTGCTTGCCTCAGACACGCCCCTTCTTGAGCCATGGATATCAGCATAAGTAAGTAGCAGAGCAGCGGGATTTGTGAGCCAAATATAGAAGCTAGCCATATGAAGATTCTGTATGACCTAGTGAGTAACATATAAGCAGTATTTTTTTTATTTTTTTTTTTATTTTCTTGTGATATGGCAGGTACGCTTTAACTGATTGTTGTTACTTCAGACTTTCCTTGCTATCCATTGTGCTGAGAGATGCAGCAGAGCCCAATTTACTGCATATATTGCTAGAAGGGACATACACTATGCCAGTGGTCTTCAACCTGCGGACCTCCAGATGTTGCAAAACTACAACTCCCAGCATGCCCGGACAGCCTTCGGCTGTCCGGGCATGCTGGGAGTTGTAGTTTTGCAACATCTGGAGGTCCACAGGTTGAAGACCACTGCACTATGCAAAGAAACTGTCTATGAGCTTTTGCCCTTTTTTGTTCTCTTGATCAGCAGGAATCTTTGAGCATGAAACCCCAATGTTCATTAAGTGTTGGCAACATAGCATTACTTCTCGAGATGTGAATACCCATTATGTTTATCGGGAAGTACTATAATATATACTGTACAAAGTGTGAAGAGTACCTGATCATTGGACACTTGGTGTATCAGTTACCATGTAGTAACCTCCATCAGACAGTAAGGCTAGAAGACATGGCTTATTACATTCCACACAGCCGCCAAAACTGCTCATTGCTTAAAGGTCTGAAACAAAAGAGCAAATGTTGTGCATGAAAACGATACTTCTAATACCCTGTGCTCCAATAAATGGGGCATCTGTAATATTATCATTCTAATTACAAAACTCCATATTCCTCTACAAACCTCAGTTGTTCTTACTGTAACTGCAGAATCAAAATGCAAAAAAGACTTCAAACTAGTTGTTAAAAAAAATTCCATGACGTTTTTGCTCTTCATCTGTGTTATATGTCAGGGTAACAGCAAAAAAGGGTTGCCAACAAATACTGCAGAGGCCCACTTACTTTAATCCCTTAAGGGCTCGGCCCATTTGGGCCTTACATTTTCGTTTTTTATTCCTCGCCTTCAAAAAATCATAACTCTTTTATATTTTCATCCACAGACTAGTATGAGGGCTTGTTTTTTGCACGACCAGTTGTCCGTTGTAATGCCATCACTCACTTTACCATAAAATCTGTGGCACGACCCAAAAAATACTATTTGTGTGGGGAAATTAAAAAGAAAACCGCAATTTTGGAAGGTTTCGTTTTCACGCCGTACAGTTTATGGTAAAAATGACGTGTTCTTTTTATTCTTTGGGTCAATATGATTAAAATGATACCCATGATCATATACTTTTCTATAACTGTTGCGCTTAAAAAAAAAAATCGCAAACTGTTTAACCAAATTAGTAAGTTTAAAATCCCCCTATTTTGAAGATCTATAATTTTTTCGTATAAGCGGCGGTATGAGGGCTCATTTTTTGCGCCATGATCTGTACTTTCTATTGATACCATATTTGCTTATATAAAACTTAGAATAAATATTTATTTTTTTTGTCTTTTGGGGGGGGGGGGGAAATAAAATGTTATAAAAAAAAGCCGCTATTTTGGACATTTATTTATTTATTTTTTTATGTTCACGTTGTACACTGTATGGTATCAACATTTTTTCTTTTAATACTTGGGAAATTTACGCATGCGGCGATACCAAATATGTATATAAAAAATTTTTTACACTTTTTGGGGGTGAAACAGGGAAAATGGGACAGTTTACGTTTTTATTTTTACACTTTAATAGTCCCCATAGTGGACTATTTATAGCAATCATTCGATTGCTAATACTGTTCAGTGCTATGCATAGGACATAGCACTGATCAGTGTTATCGGTCATCTTCTGCTCTGGTCTGCTTGATCTCAGACAAGAGCAGAAGACCCGTGGAAGGCAGCGGAGGCAGGTGAGGGGACCTCCGGCAGTGCTGCGGGCGATCCGATCATCCATTTTAGTGTCCACAATGCTGCAGATGCCGTGATCTGTATTGATCACGGCATCTGAGGGGTTAATGGGGGACATCCGCGCGATCAAGGATGTCTGCCATTAATGGCGGGTCCCTGGCTGCTATCAACAGCCGGGACCTGCCGCGCATCGGAGCGATGCTCGCGGTTATGTATAGGACGTAAATGTACGTCCTGGTGCGTTAAGTACCAGCTCACCAGGACGTACATTTACGTCCTATGTTAAGGGGTTAATGGACTGCATGTAATCTAGAAGACTTGAGTCCTGCAATAAGAGTATACATAGGGAAACAGACTAAGGGTGCATTCACACGCTATTACTAGCAGCGGGTTTCACGCTGCGGGAAACCTGCTTTGAGTTACACTACCATTGATTTGAATGGGTCCACAGACAGTCCACAATAGTGTCAGATTTGCGGACTCATTTAAATAAATGGTAGCGGAACTTGCAGTGGTAAACTCATTACTAGCATGTGGACGCACCCTTAGGCTGGTCTTCCACACAGGTTTTTCTGCAGTTTTTAAGCCAAAGTCCGACGTGGATCCAGTAGAAAGAAGTAGAAGTCCTTCCCTTATATTTCCCTTCCTTTTGAAAGCTCTTCTGGCTTTGGCTCAAACTGCAGTGGCAATATTATAAAAAATGGCAGGAAAAACCTCTGGGTCTTAGACATGAAAAGTGCCTTCTTCATCTGTGTCCCTTCTATGGGTTCACCAGCGCTTCCGATCTATTAGGAATGGGGTTTGAGACAAAATGCAGAAAGTGCTTTTTGGATACAAAAATCCAGCCATGTTTTATAAATAAGGTAGATTCCATAAAGAAGGGTGAACCAGTCACCAGCTAATCTACGCGTGTCTTAAAGGGGTACTCCTCTGCTCAGTGTTTGGAACAAACTGTTCCGAATGCTGGGGCCGGGAGCTTTTGACATCATAGCCCCCCCCCCCCCCCCCCCCTCAATGCAAGTCTATGGGAGGAGGGCGTGACAGCCGTCACACCCCCTCCCATAGACTTGCATTGAGGGGGCGGAGCATGACATCGTGAGGGGTGGGGCTATGATGTCTCGAGCTGCAGACACCGGCTCCAGCAGTTAGGAACAGTTTGTTCCAAACGCTGAGCAGAGGAGTACCCCTTTAAGACACGCGTAGATTAGCTGGTGACTGGTTCATCCTCCTTTATGTAATCTACCTTATTTATAAAACATGGCTGGATTTTTGTATCCATAAAGCACTTTCTGCATTTTGTCTCAAACCCCATTCCTAATAGATTGTAAGCGCTGGTGAGCAGGGCCCTCACTCATTCTGTTTGCAATATTACATACTAAATATTCAATGTCTGATACTTGACTTTATTTTTACCCCCAAAATTGTAAAGTGCCGCGGAATCTGTTGGCCCTATATTAATAAATATTATCATCATACATTTCTCTCAGTATGCCGATGTTTACCAGAAATGTAGGGGAAAAACCTGCTGTGAATGGGACCTTATACACATGTAGGAAAGTATATAAGTATGTAAAGTAAGAACCAATCCCAGCTTTCATATCTCAACAAGCTCTGATAAAATGAAAGCTGAGCTGTGTTTGGTTGCTATGAGCAAACAGGACGGGTTTTACTCCCACACAGACTGATAAATCTGCGCCATTTATTCAGAATGTATTTTATCTTCTCACTTGCATTCCCCTACTGTAAGCCTGCAAACGTGTGATTTTTGAAAGCCGAGGTACGTGCTCTCAAATCACCCAAGTGCAAGTGTTCACACAAAAAAAAAGTGCACGAGGATGCGGTCTATCGCAAGCCCTTCTCCGAAAGGAGAGAGGGCCCCCCCCCAACAAACCAAACCCTTCGCCTCCGGGCCAAAAGGCACCTGCGAGGTTCCAGGTACGATGTCCCCTTTCGCCGAAGCTACTCAGGGACCGAAAGTGTTCCCGGCAAACAACTAGGCGTTAACCAGGTTGTCACCAAGGAACCAGTAAAACCGGTTTGGCATCCTGCCGAAACAGGATGCCACAGGGTATAGCAGGGAGGTGAGGAAACCTAATGGCCACACACACCTCCCCTAGACTGGCAGGAGGGACACCCAGAAGGGCTACCGCACCCAACCAAAACCTAGTGAACAAACGAACACAAAAAGTGGACACAGTGACAAAAAATAAATAAGTGGATGTGCGCAGTGTGTAATACTGCCCGGACATCCGACCGGATCTATAAAAATTCCCCGATCCTAGCCGGAAGGCCAGGATACTAAGGGTGAGTGCCCAGAAGAGTGAGAGAAAAAGTGCGTACTATGTGCTTTCATTCAAGTGGGGTTGCCAATCCCAAGTGAATTCCGGCACCCTGGGGTCACCACTCCCAGGGCACTTGTGCACCTCGGCCTTCACTCTACCCGGACCTTAAGGCCAGATCCAGTTGTGATACTGCTTCCTACAGAGCACTAGTATGCTCAGCAATATAATGGAGGGGGCTAGGAAGCTTAGCGATACAATTGAGGGGAATATCCAGGATTAGGGAAACAGAGCTAATATCTAAAATAAATAAATAATAAAAAATAAAAATGTATAGGTCAAGATAAAATTTAAAGGGGTTAATCAGTAAAAGAACAGGGTCAATTTCTTATAATAAGAGCACCACACCTGTCCTCGGGTTGTGTGGTGCAGTATGGGAGTTCTATTAAAATAAATAGAGCCAAGTTGTAATACCACACACAACCTGAGCAAAGGTGTGGTGCTCTTTTTGGAAGAAATTAGCTTTGTTCTTCTTTTACTGGATAACCCCTGTAATTCTATCTTGACATATACTTACTGCGTAGGTTGAGCCACTTATTGTACATTTAATTGCTTTTTCTTTTTTTTATCCCATAGTTTGTTCCTGAAATTGGACATAAATACTATGTGGAATTTACTGCGCGAGTCTCTCAAACCATGGTAAGTTCGTATAAGACAAGTACTGTAAGACAAGGCAAACTGCAGCTCTCGCGATTCAGGATGGCCTTTTTCGCTCTTCTTTTCTATAGGAAAATATAGGACTATGCACTGCAACCGTTTTCTTCCAAGAAGAGAAGCCTCGACCAGCCATTCATGTCAATTGTTCCAGCACCAAGATCCAGAAACAAGCCAGTGATGATGACTACAACTTCTACAAGCTCATGAAGTCCCAGACTATACCCATCACTGGAGAATACATTCCTGGTGAGACCTTTAACCCCTTAAGGACCAGGCCAATTTTATTTTAGTGTTTTCGTTTTTTTTCCCCTCTTTGCCTACTAAAATCCATAACTCCTTTATATTTCCATTTACAGACCCATATAAGGGCTTGTTTTTTGCGTGACCAATTTTACTTTGTAATGAAATCCCTCATTTTACCATAAAATGTACGGCGAACCCAGAAATTTTTTTTTAGGAAGGAAATTTTAATGAAAACCACAATTTTGCACATTTTGGAGGGTTTCATTTTCACACTGTACACTTTACGGTAAAAATGATGTGTTCTTTATTCTGTGGGTCAATATGATTAAAATGATACCCATGGCTAGATACTTATATTTTTGTACCGCCTAAAAAAATCTAAAACTTTTTGGAACAAAATTAGTACTCTAAAATCGCCCTATTATGACCACCTCATTGTTTGCACCGTCATATGTACTTTTTATCGATGCCACATTTGCATATATAAAATTTATATATAATAAAAGAATAAGTTGGCCAGCACTATTGATTCCAAACTATTATACGGACCTGGCTTACAGGTGCAGGCTGCTGGGCTAAATATACAGCAACAGGAGAATACAGCAGCACACTGCTAGCACAAAGATATAGATAAAACATGAGTATATAGATACAACATGAGAAGCTATTCAGCTATGGTGCAGTAATGAAATAGTGAGATACTTAGCTTGCAATTTGGCGGCCAAATAGCTTGGACCATCCTCATAGTGTAGGATGGTGGGACGGTCCAAGCTATTTGGCCACCAAATATCTCACGATTTCATTACTGCACCATAGCTGAATAGCTTCTCATGTTGTATCTATATACTCCTGTTTTATCTATATCTTTGTGCTAGCAGTGTGCTGCTGTATTCACCTGTTGCTGTATATTTTGCCGTGATCTGTACTGATCACCGCATCTGAGGGGTTAATGGCGGACATCCACGCGATAGCGGATGTTGGGCATTACTGGCGGGTCCCCAGCTGCTGCTAGCAGCCAGAACCTGCCGTGTATGACGCGAGCACCGCTCCGATGCTCGCGGTCATACCCAGGACGTAAATGTACGTCCTGGTGCTCTAAGTACCGCCAAACCAGGACGTACATTTACATCCGTGGTCGTTAAGGGTCTATTCACATGTACAGTATTCTGTGCAGATTTGATGCTCAGTATTTGTAACTTCAGATTAGAAGCTGTGCTCAGTCATTTGGTCTACATTGAAATCTGCAGCAGAAAATCCTGCGCATCAAATCTGCGTACGTGTGAACGTACCCTTAAGGGGTTTTCCATTTTTTTATATGACACTGAATAAGCTGAACATTTTATTTTTTTTTATTTTTTTTTGGGGGGGGGGGGGGGATTTCCTTTTCTTCTGATGCTACTAAATCAGTGTTTCCCAACCAGGGTGCCCCCAGCTATTGCAAAAACGACAACTCCCAGCATGCCCGGACAGCCTTTGGCTGTCCGGGTATGCTGGGAGTTGTCGTTTTGCAACAGCTGGGGCACCCTGGTTGGGAAACACTGGTGTAAATAAACCTCCTAATCTGACTGACTTTTGACATATAGGATGCTGTTCTTCCAGTGTGATCATATTGTGAGCTGGGCTCAGAATTAGAGATGGGAAAAGGTGGATACATTCCTAGGAAAGAGTCTCCTAGGACTGTATCCACCTTTTCCAGCCCACCGGAGCACCTGAAAACTGAACTCATTTATGCAGGATAAGTCATGAACTGCCGAGCCGAGAAGTTCGTGACGAATCAAATTTACTGTAAATTCGCTCATCTCTATTCAGAATGTCCTAACTCGGGGTCTCTCTTCTGCACTTTCTCAGACAGCTTTGGATACATTGAGCCACAACTAGTACCTGTGTGGAATTTGGCTCATTTGGGAAGCAGCTATGTTATCTGGGATAAGACTACAGAAGGACATGAATACAATATGGCACAAATCAAATCTGTAAAGCAAGTGGTAAGAAAACGACTACATTTACTATTCAAAATGCTTTTTTACCCATGCTATTAATAATATTGGGGGAGATTTATGAAAACCTGTCTGGAGGAAAAGTTGCCCAGTTGCCCATAGCAACCAATCAGATCGCTTCTTTCATCTTTGAAAAGTCCTCTGCAAAATGAAAGAAGCAATCTGATTGGTTGCTATGGGCAACTGGGCAACTTTTACTCTGCACAGATGTTGATAAATCTCCCCCATTGTATGTATTACTGAGATGTGAGAGACGGCCAAAAATCCTCTCCCGCTGGGCGCACCTCCCAATGGAATAGAGGATACTCTGCTAATGGCTGATAACAGCAAAGAGCTGCACAAAACACTCCAGCAATAGTGTGTACATCCCTCGTTCCCACACCATCGCTTTGTAAACAATAGCCGACCGAGATTGGTGCTCTTTAACAATGCATCTCGGCTCATCGTAGGGTTAATCATTAAAGGGGTACTCTGGTGGAAAACATATTTATTTATTTATTTTATTTTTTAATCAACTGGTGCCAGAAAGTTAGAGATTTGTAAATTACTTCTGTTAAATTTTGTTTTACCCTTAGGGTGCGTTCCCATAGGGCGTATATGCAGCGTAATTTGACACTGCGCAAAATTTATGGCAGCAGCGGGAATTCCTTGCTCACTATACACACAGGGCTTTCCGGCGGCAGCCCAATGTGTATAGTGAGTTTTGGAGGCGGAGCCGCTTATCACAGTCACGCCGGCACACAGCTCGAAAACTCACTACACACATAGGGCTGCTGCCGGAAAGCCCTGTGTGTATAGTGAGCAAGGAATACGCAGCGTATTTCCCACTGCTGCCATAAACTATGCGTATTTGACGCTGCGTATACGCCCTGTGGGAACGCACCCTTACAGTACTACTTAGCAGCTGTATGCTACAGAGGAAGTTCTTTTCTCTTTTTCAATTTATTTTTTGTTTTGTCCACAGTGCTCTCTGCTGACACAGGAACTGACCAGAGCAGCATAGGTTTGCAATGGAGATTTTCTCCTGCTTTGGACAGTTCCTGATACGGGCATTAGGTATCAGCAGAGAGCACTGTGAACAACACAAATAAAAGTTCAAAAAAAGAATTTCCTCTGTAGCATACAGCTCCTAAAAAGTACTGGAAGGGTAAAGATTTTTTTATAGAAGTAATTTACAAATCTGTTTTAACTTTCTGGCACCAGTTGATTTAAAAAATGTTTTCCACCAAAGTACTGCTTTAATGCTGCCTAGGTGATGCCTGAAAAATATAGAATAGTAGAGGTACTATCCTTCCATACAGAGATTAAACACGTAAACATGAAGACACTGTGGCCATGTTCACACAACAGAACTGCTGAGCGGAATCTGGTGGAAAAATTAAGCTAGGAAATTCTGTTACTGCAGAGTCCCATTGCTTTCAATGGTATTCTGCTGCACCATGCGCACAGTTAGATTTGTGGCGGAAAAAATCTGCTACAGAAATCCTAATTCTGGCTGACAGAATTTCAACAGAATCTGCTTCGAGATGCCTTGCTGTCTAGAGACTGCACACCTTCCAAGTGGTCCTAACGCCAGCATCTTCCGCAAATATTCCATTGTGTGAACATAGCCTGTCGGTTTTGGCTTTGAGGATTAGAACATAATTTTTATTTTATTTTTTTCTATTTACTTCACTACATTCAAGTGGTCATAACTCTTTAAATGTTTCAAGACTTTAAATTTAATTTAAATTTTTTTTGCATTGATTTGGACTTCACATGCGTGCTATTTATTTTTATTTTTTGGGGTGTGTGTGTGTGTGTGTGTGTGTGTGTGATATATATATATATATATATATATATATATATATATATATATATATATATATATAATATAATATGCTAACTCTTAATTTGGGGGGGGGGGGAGAAGAAAACAAAAAAAACTGTTCTGCTGCAATTTTTACTTGGTCACTATGAAACTTAATATAGTACCCCCCATATGCCCTAAAGTATATTTATTGTAAAACTATAAGATTATTCGTGAACATTTTGAACTTTTATTGTATATACCAGTACACTATCGTGTAATTTTTTTTTTTTTTTTTTTTTTTGCAGTGAACTACCCCAAAATGCGTTAGGGCACAACAGACATCACTGGGTTGCCACTGGGTCCCAACGGATCCCATTGACTTGAATGGGGTCTGTCATGGATCCAATAGTTTACCGGACAAAAAAAATAGTTCATGGACATGCCGACGGAGTGTGTGTGTATATATAATGTGTGTGTGTGTGTGTATATATATATATATATATATATATATATATATATATATATATATATATATATATATATATTAAATATTCCGTCGGCATGTCCATGCACTATTTTTTTTTTTTTTGTCCAGTAAACTATTATAGATATAGAGAGATATAGATATAGATTTATTATACTAGCTGAGTACCAGGCTTTGCCCAGTTTTTTCCTTCCTAATCCTTGTTGAGGAGGAAAATCAACAAAGGGGGAAGCTTTTGACTTCATATCCTGTCCAGTCCTCATATCCTGTCCTCAGGTGGGACTGATTTGTGATGAAGATATTGTAAGCTGAAAATAGAAGGGGACATGGCTTTGTGGGACTGGGCATGATTTGCAAGCCAGACCGTTGCACAAAAAGGGTAGACAATAAAGGGGTGGGGCTTAAAATGTGGGCATGTCTTTGTGAGATGGGGTGTGGTTTGCAAGCCAGATTGACACATTCACCAGGAGATGCAGAGCGGAGCTTGTGGAATAAGGTACTGGAAGTCCTATAAACTTGCATGGGACCTGAAACAAAAACCCATCTTTTATATATGGGTGTAGGTAAGGGTTAATTTAACTCATATCTTTTTATTTGACATATAAGTAATATGTGTACCAGGTATTATTGAAATATCTCCAGCCATACGGAAGTTTTGTGGGAATATACATTTCCCATTGATTTGCATAGGACTTTAAACAAAAACTCTCAAATAGGGGTAGTTAAGGGTTAAATTAACTATCTGCTATTTTAAGTGGACATATAAGTAACATGTGACCAAGTATTATGGAAATATCTCCAGCCGTCTGGAAGTTATGCAGTAACATATTTTTCGCATAGACTTGTGTGGGACTTTAAACAAAAACCCTGACCCTGACAAATGGGGCTGAGTAAGGGTTAAATCATCTATCCAGTTTGTTTTTCACATAAGTCATGTTAATCTTTTTAGCCATTTGGACGTGATGCTGGAACACACACACACCAACAACACACAAACACTAACACACGCCACCCATACAGCCATGTGAACCTATCCGTTAAGTACACATGCAGTTGTAAGGGCATACCCAAGTATTGCCACTCGGGAAGCTTAGTCCTTACATAGTTAGTACAGTTGAAAAAAAAAGACAGACGTCCATCAAGTTCAACCAGTCCTTGTTGGTGCATCTACTTTTCTACTCTCTCCAAGGTCCCTATTGTATCCATATGGGCTCCCTCTGTGGCACAAATGCATTTTTGAGTCCATATGAACGTTCCTTTAGCTTAGCCACAATTTCCTAGATGGTGCAAATGAAGTACCTCCAAGTTTACTTGCACATTGTTTCATTAATATTAATTTCAATATAAAATGTCATTATTCTGTACAGTAAGTAGATGCAGCTTTTTTGATCCACTAAAACCTTGCTTGAAGGCAACATGCCGGAAGGTTTAGATCTCCAGCTTATAGAACATTGGATGCAACTTCAATCCAGCTTGTTGCATCTGCTGTTCCAATCCAGGAAGGCTTTGGATCACAAGGCATATGTGTGCGGCCCCTAGTGGTGAGGCATGCAGGTACACTATCAGAGCCTCTTGTAGTTGTACTTGTCAGTATTTCAGCCTACTATGTATCCATCTCTTAGTGGTATTGTTTACCATTTAAATGCTAAAGTAATATACTAAGTCAATATCAAATATTGTTTATTTTGTTTTCAGCTCCGAAAGGACAATTTAATTGCCTTCGACTATGACCTTTATCTTCATGAAAGACCATCAGAGGTAAGGAGCATCTACTGACAATGCAGGAAATTGCTTCAGTCTCTCATTGCGCTTGTCATTTAACTCTTTATTCTTATTTCCAGGAAATGTTATCTTGTAGCGTACATGTTGTCTGGATTCCCGGAAAGCCACCCAAAGTGGACTATAGCTGTTCAGAGGACTCCGATAATGGATCTGGACACAAGTCTGAGGATGGATCAGCTTTTCTGGGAAACTTTAAATAAAAAGAATAATTTCATAATACACACCGAAGGGTCATTTATGGGAATTTATATAATGTAAGGTGGGGCGGCCGCCTTTTTTTTTTTTTTTTTTTTTTTTAAACCACATATGTCACTGTAATTTTACTGTCCAGCATTTTGCATCAAATCTCATATTACTGATGTTCTCTTTTAGAAACATCTATGTCATACACCTTGCTGCAGGTAGACATTAGAGGGGTTGCCTGGCAAAAAAAATAAAAAAAAATATATATTTTTATAAAATGCCACACAACAGCCTGCTAAAAGTGAAAAAAAAGCCTATACTTACCTCCTGTGTTCCCCCTACAGCCTCGGTTATCGCGCAGGGCTTGGTCTCTGCTGTGCTCCATTTCCCGCTGCTGTGGTGTCCCGCCTCAGCCAGTGATTGGCAATGTGATGTGTTGACCACTCTTGAAGTGGAGTGTGGCAGGCACTGGACCTGCAATGATAGAGGCTGCGTGGGAGCAGGGGAAGTAAGTACAGGCTTTATCTTTAAGCAAGCAGACTGGGCATGTTTATGAAAAGTGTAAATAAATTGAGATGTATACAGATTAGAAGAATATAGAGAGATCTTTTTTATTTAGGTCTCTTACACAACTATAGTATGGCAGTGCCAATGAGATTTATAGAAATAAGATGTTTTAAAGTATAATAATAGGGGAGGTAATCTTTCAAGGTCTTCATCACCATAATTTCAAAGGAAGCGTTTACCACAATAGTTGCCTTTTTTTTGCTTGCTGCTTTCGCCACAACCCATCTTAACATGTAATAGTAGACAGCTTTTGTATGGTAATATATCGATCAAAATTTTCCAAAACCAGGAGTGGAACCAAAACAAGAAACCTATAAAGACTTGTACCTGTTATGGATCCACTCCTGGATTTGGATCAGAGGGACTTAAAGGGGTACTCCACTGGCCAGCATGGAGCTAAATGTTCAGAGTGCTGTTTTCGTGCTGCGGGGGCCAGCCACGCCACCTTGTGACATCATGACCACGCCCCGTCAATGCAAGTCTATGGGAGGGGGCGTGACAGCTGTCATGCCCCCTCCCATAGACTTTCATTGAGGGGGTGGCTGTGATGGCATAAGGGGGCGTGGCCTACCCTGCAGCTTGAAAACAGCACTCTGAACATTTAGTTCCACGCTGGCAAGCGGAGTACCCCTTTAAAGAAAATTGTTTGCTCAGTGCAGCTCCAAAATAACTGTTAGGAGCAATGGCTAGCCCATCTGGGCCTTCTTACACAGGCAGAGTATCAGGGAATGATCATTTGTAGGAACTTGTGTGCTAGATCCTAAGGCCATGTTCACACGTCGAAATTTCCTTGGGAGTCCTGTTGAATTCAATGGGATTATGGGGAAGATTTATCAAAACCTGTCCAGAGGAAAAGTTGCTGAGTTGCCCATAGCAACCAGATTGCGTTCATTTTTCAGAGACTTTTTCAAAAATGAAAGAAGCGATCTGGTTGCTATGGGCAACTCGGCAACCTTTCCTCTGGACAGGTTTTGATAAATCTCCCCCCTATATGTCAAGCTCCTAGCAGGATGGATTTGTTTCCTCCGACACTCTGGCCAACATGTACCAGCAATTCCATACATCAGTAATACTAATTTCCGTTCAGTGATCCAGGGTAATTTTGGGAGCACCAGACCAGAATAGATCAGAAAATGGGAACAAATAAGCAACACAAGCTAATTCTGCATGAAAAATGTTAATCCAGAAATATAGACAGCAACACAATCTCTTGGGATGCACATGACCATTTGCCCAATGCATTTACTTCCTCAGTGCTTGTGCCCAGTGAGTATTGTTTGAACTTGGCATAGCTATGCAGGTATATGTGCCCATGAAGGTCTTACTGCAGAGTGATGCCCAAAGCTGTATAGCCTAGTAAGAAATTAGGAAACAAACTGCATCTGATCTTAAGTAATTGGGTTTCCTGTATTGCCAATAAACTGAACGTATTACCAGCATTTCTATGTATTTAGGCTACGTGAAACGTATATAAAAATTTCTGAATGTACAATACCTATAGACTGGCATGTATGTTAGAGAACCTGTTTATATTACATTAACATTTTTTTGGGCAGATTCTTTTAATTATGTAAAATCTCAACATTGAAGTGTGTACTATTTTAAATAAAGACGTTTAAATATGTAAAATAGTCTGTGCATTCTCCCTATGTTAATGGCCATTCTGTCAGCTATCAAATAACCAACCTTTACTTACCTCCAGCGCTCCCCCACTGCCTCAGGTATCCTGTGTGCACCAGAGGCTGGAAGCAGGATACTGGGGGCACCAAGAAATGATTCCTCAGCCAAAAGTACAAACAGGTAACAAATGCAATGTATGATGCAACCTAACTGTGATAGTTTCCTGCCCAGAAAAAAGAAATGCAAGCCTAAGATTCCTATCCCCAACCCCTCCCAAAATAAATAAATATATATTTTTTATAGATGATAAAAATAGATGGTCCAGATTCAGTTTGCTGTGAACATACATCCTTATGCTACACAGTATTAAGTAAAAACCAGGAGAGGAACTGACACAAAAAATGGAAAGATTAGCACATATTTAAAGTTTTAGACCCCCTCCTGTTTTTGTCTTTTGAAAACTGACCCAAATACTGCCATATGAAAGTGGCCTAAAAAAGGGTAAAAAGTGGGTTTGGTAGATTGTACTTTTATGTCTGCTGGTATCTTCAGACTTGGCCTAGTATTGCCATTACCAAAATTTCTAGGGCTGGACAGCCTGGCAAAGGAGGCTTATCCAAATAGGTTGATGTCTATACTAACCCCTACAGGATCAGGCCAATTTTGGCTTTAAAGGACAAAGGCCCATTTATTTTTATTTTTTTATTTGACCTGTCCTACTTTTATGTTGTAATAACTTCGGGACACGTAAAATTATCAAAGTGATTCTGAGATTTTGTTTTTTCATGACATATTTTACTTAATGATAGTGGTAAATTTTGCTCCATAGATTCTGCAATTTTTTTTAAACTGTAAATTTTTATTGAAGTTTTGTGATAACAAGGAAAAACAGAACAAAATATCCATGAATGGGGAATGAGCCCCATGACCACATGAGAATAAATGGATAAACAAACCTTAAGGTTGCAATAGAGAAGCACAATAAAACTATAGAAATTGAGGGAGAGAAGGGGGAGGGGAGTGGACCAAGGGTCAAGACACAAATAGGGGATAAACAGGGGGGGGGGGGGGGGCACGAGGGAACAGTCCAGTACAGGAGAGAGAAGAAAGAATAGCTAGGAGAGAAAAAGAATAGGGGAGAGAGAGAAGAAAAGTGTAAGTTAAAAAATAAATAAAATAAAATAAAATAATAGGGAATAAGGTTTCCATAAATCTATTCCAGGGGTCCCAAATGGACCAGAATGACTGAATGGTATTATTCAGGGAGGCAGTAAGATATCCTAGGGAGCGGATCTCATGTATCCTAGCTACAAGGTCACTTTCTGACGGGGGCAAAGTCAGCTTCCAATGCTTAGCAGTAAGTTTTGGCCGCAAGAACTATATGTAAAAAGAGCTTGAATGGTTTCTTGGCCAAGACCCTAGAAGATAAATGTATGAGGAAGACCATAGGATCCAAAGGAACCGTGGCCCTTTAAGTCTATACGGATTAATCACTGTATTAAAATCCAATAGGGAGCTATCAAGGAACAGGACCAAAAGATGTGAAAAACGGTACCCAAACCCACAATGCCAGCATTGCAGAAGGATAGTGGGGTTCAGTCTATTAAGTAGAGCCGGGGTATGATAACACCCCATGAGCATCTTAAACTGTGTCTCCTTGTAAGTCGTACAAATGGAAGCTTTCGAGGCCCGTGCCCATATTAACCGCCATTGGGGAATAGAGAGAGGTGTTAAGAGCTTACTCCCAATGACTCCTATACCTATGGGAGGGAGGGGAGCCATCCAGAGGGGATAATAGGAAAGAGTATATGCTGGAAAGTAGTCCCCTCGTCTGAGGACCACCCGTACACAACCTCTCAAAGCCCGTAGGAAGGGAAACCATCAGGGAGTTTTGTCTAGAGGAGAAGTAACTCCTAAGCTGCATGTAGTGGGCTTCCTCAGAGGACATCCCAGGAGGAAAGGCAGGATGATGCAAAAAGGATTGTAAAGGAGAGAAAGAAGACCAAAGTACCGAAAACAGTAGGTCCACACAACGGGAGAATGACATAGGGCCCAGCAAAGAACAATCTGGAGACAAGAGCAGAACCGACCATAGGAGGGAATTAGGATGGATAGGAGCCAACCAGACCTTCTCTAACTCCATCCACTTACTGTAGGCATGGTAAGTAGACCATGCCGTTAGATGGCAAAGATGGGCCACCCAATAGTATTTAGTCACATCAGGAACACCCAGCCCCCCACAGGATCGTCCAGCTAAATTTACCGACATTGGAAGGCGGTGTCGTTTAGTGTCCCAAATGAAACGGAGAATAGCTGACTGGAAGGAACGCAACACAGCTAAGGGGACTTGCACTGGCAACGTCACGAAAAAATATAGTAGCTTAGGGAGGATGGTCATCTTGACCGCCGTGATGCAGCCAAAAAAGGAAATATATTGGGCTCTCCACTGGTCTATGAGGGTCTGCAGGTCACTAAAAAGGCAGGGAAAATTAGCAGCATATAAGGAGGAGTAGCTAGGGATTAGTGATACACCAAGGTAGGTGATAGAAGAGGGAGACGAATGAAATGAAAATTTAGTTTGCAGGAGAGAAGACTGGGTGGTTGAGAGGCATAGCCTCAGACTTTGAAAGGTTATAGCCAGAAACTGCCGTATTCATGAAGCAATTTATATAAAGAGGGCAATGAGATGAGAGGATTAGTAAGGGTTAATAGAATATCATCAGCAAAGAGACAAATCTTAAAATCCCTACCATGTAGTGAGACACCAGTGATGTCTGGGTCACCCCGGATCAGGGCTGCAAGGAGCTCAATGCACAAGGCAAAGATCAAGGGAGACAATGGACACCCCTGCCTAGTACCGTTTGACAAGGCAAAGGAGGGTGAGGAGGAGTGAGGCAATTTAAGAGAAGCAGTAGGAGAAGAGTAAAGGCCCCTCAGCGCAGATTTGCCAGAAATACCAAATTTCTGAAGGGTAGCAAACGGGAAAGGCCAGCCTAGTCTATCAAAGGCCTTTTCCGCATCTAAGCTCAAAACTAAAGCTACTTAGAACAGTCTATTGACCACGTCAATGAAGGCTACAACCCTTCTGGTATTGTCACCTCCCTGCTGACCTGGGATAAAACCCACTTGATCCTTATGGACAAGGGATGGCATAAAGCAACAAAGGAGATTAGCCAAAATGTTAGAACAACTTCAAATCAGAGTTGAGAAGGGTCTATAACTAGCGCAGTCATGAGGATCCGTACCAGGCTTAGGGATCAAAGTAATCAGGGAATGAAGGAAAGATTGTGAAATGACCTCCCCTCCCAAGAAGGAGTTAAATAAAGGGACCAGCCGGGGAAGCAGAATAGGTCTTATAATACAGGTAGGTGAAGCCATCAGGGCCTGGAGAGATTTCAGAACTTCTGAGAGCTCCTCAAGGGAGACCGGAGCATTCAGCGACTCTCGATCAGATGCAGAGAGTCGGAAGGCTGCACCTAGAGAGAAGAGTCCAACATAGCAGACCGTTCACCAGGTTCCAAGGGAAGATGTGAAGGAAGGGAGTAGAGCCGAGAGTAATAGTCGAAAAAAAGTTTGGAGATAGTCAGGGTGGTATAATAGAGTATCAGAAGAGTCCTTCAGTGCAGAGGGAGCCTGAGCAGCAGCACGCTCCCGAAGGTGTCGAGCTAACATAGTATGGGCCTTGTTGCCCTTCTCGTAAAAGCGTTGCTTGGCATAGAGCAATTGGTGTTCAACCTTATGGAGAGCCGCAATCAGGCACCTCAACACCGAGGTAGGTGAAGACAGAAGAACAGATTCAAAGCTTGTTATCTGGGCCCTGAGTTCCTGGGAGCGAGCCAGAGCATCACGTTTTAATCTAGAGCCCAAGGCAATGCAATGACCCCGGACAACTGCCTTATGGGCTTCCCACAGGACTGCCGGGGAGGACACAGAGCCCTCATTCTTGGCAAAATAATTAGTGATATCTGACTGGATCGAGTCCCGGGAAGAGGGAGTCTTAAGTAGAGAGTCGTTGAGACGCCAGTGTCCACGGCGTGTAAACATAGTAAAGGGAGGGAAAGTCAGCAGGACAGGGCCATGGTCAGACCAGGTTCAAGAGAAGCAAAAGAGAGCATGCGGACCATAGGAAAGTTACCGAAAAAATAGTCTATGTGAGTAAAATAGTCTATAAGGATGTGAGTAAAAAGTAAAGGAACACAGAAAGGGGAGAAGCTATGCAAGTGAGAAAAGACCTGTCGCAGGAAAGGAATCTGGGAAGTGTTGGGAGCATAGATATTACAGAGGAGGAGCTGCTTACCCCCCAAGGTCCCATGAACAATAACAAACCTACCCAGGGGGTCTGCATAGGAAGAAGAAACCTGGAGGGGGCAGGACCTAGATATCAAGATAGCCACCCCCGCCACTTTCCGATCAGTAGAAGCGAAGTGAACCTGAGGGTAGATGGTGTAGAAAGAGGAAAGAGCTCGATTTGTCAGTGTGTCTCCTGGAGGAAGACTATAATCAGCCTTCAAGGCGACCAACTCTCTCTGCAGCAAGCGCTGCTTAAGTGGGGAATTGAGGCCCATGACGTTCAAGGAGACACACTTAGCCATAGCAGGGCAGGAAATAGTGGAGGTGCAATAAGGCAGTGTACTCTCTCAGACCATGAGGGAGAACTAGGGGTATCCAGGAGGAAGAGGAAACTCTAAGGAGCTCCAGCGACAGCCATCCGGACCAAAGAGAAACACAGGCAGGACTGCAAGGAAGAAGAGGGGACGAGGGACAGACAAACAAGGACAAGACCGACAAGAAGACAAAACCATGGAGGAACCAATGGCCCGGGGGCCAGAGAGGAGGCCACACAAATGCAGAACAGTAGAAAAAAATTGAACTGCAGCATTACAATATTTGTCGAGGCCTCAAGGGGGGGGGGGAGGAAGATGAAAGTACGCACCAAGGGAGACTATCCCTAAGAGACAGGAGTCCCACCCCGAGGCCAGGCCAAATCAGAGCCCTCTTGCCACAACTATAATGATATCAAAAATACAAAGCTAAACAATGAGAGGTAAGTAAAACAAAGACAGGACAACAAGGGAGGCTAATACAGGTCAGAAATCCCACAAGTCAAAAGAAGACCCTAGGTAACAGTCCCAGAAAGGAGCTCAGGGAGGGTCAGGTCTGGAACCACTCTAGCCCGAGGCACCAGAACCCCAGCCAGCTCTATGGCGCTTCCCCTGGACTGCCTGCCACACAGGAGGAAGTGGGGGTGGAGGAGCCGACCCCCAGTCCGTGAGGTCCAAAACTCAGGCAGGTCAACAAAAGATCGTAAGACTGCAGAGCGTCCATCTCGTGATGCCTGTAGTGCAAATGGGAAGGACTGGCGATAAGGCACCTGGGCGGTGTGCAGGGAAGCCAGGATAGGTTGAAGCATCCTCCGCTTGCGAAGAGTTATCCAGGAAAGATCCTGAAACAGCTGGATAGGAGCACCATCAAAATCAAAGTTCCGTAGAGAGCGAGATTTGGCCATAATCCTTTCCTTCAGTTGAAAATCAGCGACACAGCAGATCACATGATCTAAGGGTGGGGGGGGTATGGGGGGGTGGTGGTGTTGTTGATCACGGGGATCAGGACACACACTGCCCTGCTAAGTGTCCCCAGTGTCCTGTCCCCCTTCCCCGATGTCCCTTGCCTGTCCCGAGCTCCCGCAGCTGTGCCCTCCTGCATGCTTCACTTCCGGAAGCTGTACTTGTGTACAATAGCTCCCCCTAGTGTCTGTCCTGCCACGCACAAAAGATGCTATGCAGTACCATGTTTAGGACACTAGGGGGAGCTGTTGTACAACTAAACAGCTCATTTACAAAGGGCACTCCTGAAGGGAACTGAAAAACTGGAGGAACCACACACATTTTATTTATAAAAAAAAAAAACCCTCATAGGGTTTCCCCTATTTTTAGTATCAGCCAGATACCAACCAAGCAGCAAAAGCCTGACGTTACCAGGGTGGGTGAGGACCAATGTTACTGGCCATCCCCAGCCTAAATAACACCAGCCTGTTACCACCTAGGCCCAGGAGGCCTGTTGGAACCGGCTCTTCCTGCCACCCCTGGGGTGGGGGGTACTGGGGAGCAATAATTGGGGGTTAGCGCTAACTGATTTTGGGGCTAACGCTAAGCCCCGCCTTAGTAAGGGATTCAGTCTATAAGACAGCTTCTACTAAGCCTGAAAATTCAATTATAAAAACGACACATTGGAAAAAATGTTATGACCCGGTGCGATCTGCCCCTCAGCCCCTGGACTATAACTCCCATCATGGGCAGTCTGTCCCATGATGGGAGTAGTTGTAGTACCGCAGCGCTGAGGGATGGCCTTTGCACATCCCCTGGCTGCAGAACTTTTAGGACTACTACTCCCATCATGGATAGACTCCATCCATGATGGGAGTTCTAGTACAGGGGCTGAGGGGGCAGATCTCACCATTCATTCTCCTGATTTTCACCAATCAGAGCTCTCGTCTCCCGGGCGGGGATTATTAATTATGACTGTGTATACAGGAACCAGCGGGGAGTGCAGTGTAGCAGCATGTGCCGCCGGCTTGTTAACTTAATAAATGCGGATCGCAGTGGGTTTCAACAGAATGACCTGCTGCGATCTGCACCTCAGCCCCTAGATTATAACTCCCATCATGGATGGATTCTGTCCATGATGGGAGTAGTAGTCCTAAATGCCCCGCAGACGGGGGGGGGGGGGGGGGATGCCATCCCTCAGCACGGCGGTAAACAATTATTCCCATCATAGGACAGACTCCGTCCATGATGGGGGCTATAGTACAGGGGCTGAGGGACAGATCGCAGCAGGTCATTCTCCAGAGACCCGCTGCGATCCGCATTTATCTGTACAAGCCAGCGGCTCCACTGCGCTGCCCGCAGGCTCCTGTATACAGCTCTCATAATTTATAATCCCCGCCGGGAGCTCTGATCGGTGAATAGCTTTTAACCAATCAGAGCTCCCGTCTACCGGCGGTGGGGATTATGAATGAGCAGTGTATACAGTATTCCCCACCGGGAGCATAGTGTAGCTGCATGTGCCGCAGGCTTTTACAGTTAATAAATGTGGATTGCAGCGGGTCTCTGGAGAATGACCCAGTATCGCACTGGGTCATTCTCCAGAGACCCGCTGCAATCCACATTATTAGTAGACCTAACTATCCCAAAATAGTTATGTTTCCAAAATGCAAAGGGGAACACAAGTTTCACATTCTCCGATGCTTTCTGACACTTTGATACGTGTCCTCCGAGGTGGTGTATATTTGCCCAAGAAAAGTGACAAATGTATTAGCCTATTTTTCTCATTTCAGATCCGTGTATCCTGTGGACTGCGTCGAGAACCAACCTTTTTTTTTTTTCTTTCTGTTTGATGTTAATAAAATGGGGGCTTATTTATTTTATTTACTTGACAGACTTAGTAGTGGAAGCTGTCTAATAGCCAGATTCCATCACTAAGCTAGGCTTAGCGTTAGCCACAAAAACAGCTAGCGCTAACCCCCAATTATTACCCCGGTACCCACCACCACAGGGGTGCCGGGAAGAGCGCTCCTGGGCCTAGGCAGTAACAGGCTGGCGTTATTTAGGCTGGGAAGGGCCAGTAACAATGGTCCTCGCCCACCCTGGTAAGGTCAGGCTGTTGCTGCTTGGTTGGTATTTGGCTGAAAATAAAAATAGGAAGAACCCTATGTTTTTTTATTTTTTATATATTGATTTATGCAAAAAAAATAAAGCATAGGGTTCCTCTATTTTTATTCTCAGCCAAATACCAACCAAGAAGCAACGGCCTGACATTACCATTGTTACTGGCCCTCCCCAGCCTAAATAAGCCTGTTACCGCCTAGGCCCAGGAGCGCCATTTTTGATGCTCCGGGCATGTTGGTACCGGCTCCTCCCAGCACCCCTGTGGCGTAGGGGGACCGGGATAACAATTGGGGGTAAGCGGTAGATGTTTTTGTGGCTAACGCTAAGCCCGGCTTAGTAATTGACTCCGTCTGTAAGACGGCTTCCACTACTAAGCCTGTCAAGCAAATAAAAAAAAAAAAACACTACGTTTCTACTCCTAAATCATCCACCATGTTCACTAAAAGCTACACATCAACTGACATAATGGATTCAAGCCAAAGGTCTTAACTTCACAATACATTTGTGAAATTAATCTTCTAAAAATTGGATGGAGGCAAAGTGCACTAGGGCTGGGACGAAGGGAAATGTAGGAGCTGGCCACCAAAGATCCATTAGGAAAGGGCACAAATTATGGACAACAAGAGCAACCTTACTCTGCTATTAACTTACATTGTGAGCGGTGGAGAATGATAAGACAGATGACTACATCCAACAGCTATCAGCACTTGGCCTGACCACAAAGTAAAAGCCTAACAAATAAAATAAAAAAAAATAAAAAATGTGGTTGCCCTTAAAAAGTGGAAAACAAGGAGTTCTCAAGTAGTTTGAGTAACACCCATCTTGTGGCCTCACTGACACACACTTGTAAAATAAGGGAACACACTTAGCATGGACATATTTCCTGGGTTAGGTCACTCATAAGTAATCAGTATTCCAAATGCATTGAAACTAGAGGCTCGCCCATATGAAATAAACATGAGACAGGGCTGAAAGCCACAACTAGGACGCAAGAACACTCAGGATAAGATGAAGTGCTTACACAACACAATGATTTGCTAACTGCTGAGACTCTCCAAGGGACTGTAAGCTGGACCATGAATACAGTCATTTATAAAAAACCTGTGGGGACATACATATACAGTGTCTGGTCAGACTGAGAATCAGAAGGTGAATGGTAAATAGACTTTAAAGGGGTACTCCACTGGCCAGCGTTCGGAAGTAAATGTTCCGAACGCTGTTTTTGCGCTGGTGGTAGGGGAATGTCGGCCACGCCCCCGCGTGAAGTCATGGCCACACCCCTTCAATGCAAGTCAATGGAATGGGGCGTGGCCGATCCCCCACAGCGTGAAAACAGTGTTCGGAACATTTACTTCCGAACGCTGGCCAGTGGAGTACCCCTTTAAGACAAGGAATGTAGCTCTAGACAGCACTCTTAAAATGTTAAAGTCATCATGACTAAGAAACACATGTATAGCTTATTTATTCCCTGGTGGACATCTGTTAGAATGTAGAAGAGCTTCACACACCCATAGAAACAGTAAGCTTTAGAGATGGTGACACAAACCCCTCTGCACAAATGGCCATTTAGATAACAATCCAGCCATGAGGTTCGACACAGTTAGTAGTCAGATGACCATTCTGAAAATATAAAATGAAGTCCCTTCCGATTCACAATACTGATCATTGCATCTTCCTCCTGTATCAGCTCCTCTCTGGATTTGCAGGTGACAGAACCTCAATGTCCAAGGGTTTCACAAAAACCACTTCTGAATCTTCATTGTCTGCCGTACCACACCCCAGAAAGGGCCAAAACGTACATGTGGACACAGTATAAATATAGTAAATGAGAATCTTTACACAGAATAAAAATCTGAGCAGGACGGCTCAAGTGTCTATTAAGAGGATTCGAAGAAAGGAGGTCAGCTCTTGTACTTTCCCTTCTTCACTGGAAGTTGGCCTGTAGCTTCCAGATATTTGTTGACCAATTCTTCCTGGGTACTGGGTGAGCAAGGCTGGTACTTGAGGTACTCCATTGTGTATTCACCCTTTCCCTTAAAAAAAAAAAAAAAATTGAACAAGGTTAAATACTATATATGCAGTATGTACTGTAATCATTTGGTGTGGCAGTATGTACTGTAATCATTTGGTGTGGAGGGTATTTTGCATTTTGAATTTACAGGCATTACATACCATTTATATTAAAGGGGTTCTGGCAGCCTGTGTGCAGTGACTATTTTAGATTTAAAGGCTTAGTACTATTGCTCCGTATCCAGTACTATTCACTGAAATATTTGCATGTTCTGCTCCCCCCTCCCAATATACACAACTTATACATTGAAACAAGGCAATGGCACTGTGAGGACTAAGCAGTGGTCGCTATTTGCTAGAAAATAAAGCTGGTTTGCCTCCAGCTGTAGCAAAACCACAACTCTTGGCATACCCAGGAAGCCTTTGGCTGTCCAGGCATGTTGGGTGTTGTAGCTCTGCAACAGCTGGAGGCATCTTGGTTGGAAAACCCTGTATTAGATGATCAAATCCCTACAAGTAAAATCACTCGTAAGAGTTATTAGCAGAAGAAGCAGGTGGCATTGCACTTTGTTCCCCGGGCCAGCTGAGAGAATCCCCAAGCTCTCGGCAAAGACCTCTATGCAGAAGTCTTTGCTTCCAGCTTCCCAGGCTAATAACTCACAATTGGAGGGGGTCTCAGGAGTAAGACCCAACGCCATCAAAAACTGATCCACATGTCAATAGTTGTTTTTATTATCGGTAATGTTTTTGTTTTTTTTCTATGCAGAAATGTCACTCTTGTCCTGAAAAAACTTTTTTTTTTAAGTCTTTAAACTTTCTCCCAGGAGCAGATTTTACAGAAAACAAAAACTGAGCATGCTGGATTTTGTAATGCCCAATCCTCTGTAGTTCCAAAAAATAAGCCTGTGTCAATGTGTCTGGCAGCAGCTGGTCTTTGCTCAAATACTAATTTCTAAGTTCAATATACTTTGTATATTTTCACTTTTTGTTGTCATCTATCTGGTCCCTTGTCCCCTTACCTCTTCTGGAAAATCCGCTGTATGGAGGCCAAATCCCTTTCAATAATAGAATGTGCAGTCTGAGCATGTATGCTTATAGGGAGGTCAGAGAAGCTAGATGTTGACAAAATTCTCTTTGGCCCATATATACCTGGTTATTGCCAGCAGAGCCGTAGCCGCCTTGAGGCCATTGAGGAAGTCGCCTAAGGCACAACTACAGGCTCTGTACAGTGGGCGCAGACAAGCTCCCCCTTTCCCCCTCCCTCCAGCAAGACCAAGATGTCAGGTATCAGGGCCGCCCGGTGTCCCACCCCCGGCATTGCAGCAGAAGACCACACAGTGCCATTTCTGTCAGCTACAGAGCTGTAGCTGCTATGAGGGCGCAGCTACAGGCTCTGTACAGTGGGCGCATACAGGCTCCCCCTCAAGCAAGACTAAAGGTGTCAGGTATCAGGGCCACCCCCTGACTATGAACCCCTCCCCACGGCAGCACTGAAGTGATTACTATGGGAGCAGACGTGCGCTGTGCAGGCACGCACGCACGCACGTCTGCTCCTAGCCCCTGAGCTGTTCCTGTTGTGAAGGAGCGGCCTAGCTGTGAGGGGCTGAGCGCCGCCTCAGATCTCCACTCATGACTGACCACACAGGAGAGGAGGCCGAGGACGGAAGGGGGGGGCGGGGAGGAGTGGTTGGTTGGTGTATATGTGTGTATGCATGATGTGTGTATGTATGATGTGTATATATGTATGTAATGTATGATGTGGGGCAGCGGCGGGTGTATGTATGATGTGTGTGTGCATCATATGTGTGTATGTATGTAATATGTGGGGGGGCATTGGCGGATGTATATATGATGTGTATGCATGATGTGTATATATACGATGTGTGTATGTGTATATGTATTGTGTGTGAGGAGGCAGTGGGGGATGTATGTATGTATGATACATGTATGCATGATGTGTGTACATATGGTGTGTGAATGTATGATTTAGGGTGGGCAGCGGCAGATGTGTGTATGATGTCTATGTGTGATGTGTCATACATATACACACACACACACACATACATATCATACATGCACATATGTGTAATTACATTACTGATCCTGGAGTTATATTCTGTATTATACCCCAGAGCTGCACCTCTATACCTAACCCACCTACCTACCCCCTCCCCAACTATCTACCCCCTCCCCCCCCCATCTGCCTACCCCCCACATACCTAACCAACCCCCCTACCTACCCAACTATCACCCCAGCTACCTTCCTACTTAATTACTGAATTTTCTGGGCTTGCCTCGGGTGCAAAAGCAGCTAGCTACAGCTCTGATTGCCAGTATAAATGATAACATTCTATGACCATACCATATAGTGGTTATAACCTGCAACCACTGGATGGTTTATTAAAAAACACTGACTTTACCTGCTGACACCCTACAGCACAGTAGAGAAAGGTCTAATAATCTATGACTAGTTCTCATCAGCACACTTACCTCTGTACAGGATCGCAGCTCACTTGCATAGCCAAACATATCATTGAGAGGAACCTAAATAATAAAGAAATAAAACAATGTAACACTTATCAGAGCACGGTACAGACTAACCACTCCAACCAGTCTCCTATAACGTAAAGCAGGAATCACACCAAATGTACTGGGTCACCACACCGCACATATGCTGGTCAGATAATCCGCCAGCCTGACATTGGGATGAGACCGCTCCTGATCTGAAAATCTGCATCCTCGGGTACAATAGAAGTGTCACTGCAATCCGTATATGGTGCGGTGTGGTGGGCAGTAAGGCAGCTATGTAAAACTTTGTTTATATTGTATTTCTATAGGTCAGTGTTTCCCAACCAGGGTACCTCCAGCTGTTGCAAAACTACAATTCCCAGCATGTCCGGACAGCCGAAGGCTGTCCGGGCATGCTGGGAGTTGTAGTTTTGCAATAGCTGGAAGCACCCTGGTTGGGAAATACTGTTATATGTACTGAAGAGGTCCTCCAGGGAAGGCTCCTACTACTTGAAGTCCAGCATGACGCCAGGTGAGCTCAATTGGGACGGGAGTCTAAGTGGGACATTAATAAAGGCCGGGTCTGAGGTGCGGGAATTAGCGGGACCTGCAGGTATAGTGCGTGGCTGGCAGCTCCCGCCCGCAACAACCTCATTTTTTTTTTTTTATTGGGTCATACAGGTCCCTGCTGAGCTGGGTGGCCAGGACCAAACTAAAGATCCTGCAGTCCCTTCATTCCAGGATTGTTGTGGGCTCCGGAGGTAGGACCACTACAGATCCTAAAGTGATGGTATATCCTAGCTATATGCCATTACTTTACAAAATGGAGAAAATCCCCTTTAACAAACTATTAACAAAAACACTAAACATCAAAAATTCTGAATATATTAAAAATATCATCTGTTTCTTTGTTCCTATCTTGTCTCATGCTGCACATACAATTCAGCAATCTATAAAGACTTTTTCTCTGTGTGTCCCGGGACCATAAGCAAGGACTTCAAGGCAAATAAAGGTGTGAAGAAAAAAAAAAAATGTAATTTGTACTCACATTTGCATAAAGCGTGAAGTACTCCTCAGATCCGTCTTGACCTTCAATCACTCCATGTCTTCGGTTAATGCCAGCAATCACAGCCCCTTGGAACTCATTGGGTGCTACAACCTCGACAGACATTATTGGTTCCAGAATGGTAACCGTTGCTTGCTCCAGAGCTGGCATAAAACAAAATCACAGCTTCAAACACTAGAATTTAAAATACTTGTTCCACAAACTTGGCTAAAAATGATGCAAACCTTTAAGCTAAACATTGGATACAACTTTAAGGAGAAAATGGTCTGGGTCCTTAAGGGGTTAAAGGGGTACTCCGCACCCCTAGACATCTTATCCCTGATCCAAAGGATAGTGGATAAGATGTCAGATCGCCGGGGTCCCGCTGCTGGGGACCCCCGGGATCTCGGCTGCAGCACCCACCTGGACTGCTTCCACCTCACACCGGGAAAGCTGGAGGCTTCGGATCCCGACCACAATGGCGGACGAGCGTGACGTCACAACTTCGCCCCGTGTGACGTCACGCCCCGCCCCTCAATGCAAGTCTATGGGAGGGGGCGTGACGGACCTCCCATAGACTTGCATTGAGGGGCAGGGCAAGACGCCACACGGGGCGAAGTTGTGACGTCACGCTCGTCCGCCATTGTGGTCGGGATCCAAAGCCTACAGCTTTCCCGGTGTGAGGTGGAAGCCGTACAGGTGGGTGCTGCAGCAGAGATCCCGGGGGTCCCCAGCAGCGGGACCTGGCGATCTGACATCTTATCCCCTATCCTTTGGATAAGGGATAAGATGTCTAGGGGTGCGGAGTACCCCTTTAAGGACACAGCCAATTTTATTTTTGCGTTTTTGTTTTTTTCCTCCTCACCTTCTAAAATTCATAACTCATATATATTTCCATTCCCAAACCCATATGAGGGCTTGTTTTTTGCATGGTCAGTTGTACTTTGCAATGGCATCACTCATTTTATCATAAAACGTATGGTAAACCCAAAAATTTTTTTTTTGTGTAAGGAAAATTAAACGAAAATCATAATTTAGCAAATTTGGGGGGGTTCATTTTTTACGCTGTACATTTTACAGTAAAAATGACATGTTTTCTTTATTCTCTGGGTCAATACGATTAAAATGATATCCATGGTTACATACAGTTCTATTACTGTAATGCTTTAAAAAAAAAAAAACTAACTTTGTTTTACAAAATCAGTATGTTTAAAATTGCCCTATTCTGACCACATCTAACTTTCCTATTTTTCCATATTCAGTGATGTGTGAGGGATCATTCCGGGACTATTTGATCGCTTTTTATCAAATTTTTTTTAGTAGTTTTGAAAAAAAAAAGTTAAAAATTTCAGCTTTTTTGTCAAACACATTTACGCCGTTCGCCATAGGGGATCATTAACATTATATTTTTATAGTTCGGACATTTATGCAGGCAACAATACCAAATGTTTATTATTTATAATTTTTTATACTTTTTTGTATTAATATGGGGAAAAGCGATGATTTAAAAACGTTATGGGGGAGGGGCTTTTTCACATTAAAAAAAAAAAATGTTTAACATTTATTTTACACTTTTTTTTTTAGTTCCTTATAGGGAACTATTTATAGCAATCATTTGATTGTTAATACAGTTCAGTGCTGCGCATAGGACATAGCACTGATCAGTATCATTGGCGATCTTCTGCTTTGGTCTGCTGGAAGGCAGATCAGTGCAGAAGACCCTGGGAGACAGACGAAGGCAGGTGAGGGGACCTCAGTCCACCATCTTGGCTGATATGATCCCCCTGGCAGTGCCGCGGGCGATCAGATTAGCCATTATAAGTGCCGCACTGCCGCGATCTGTATTGATCACAGCACCTGTGAATGACTTCTATTAAAAAAATCTTAATCCTTCCAGTAGTTATCAGCTGCTGAAGTTAAGTAGTTCTTTTCTTTCTGACAAGAGTGCTCTCTGCTGACACCTCTGCTTGTCTCAGGAACTGTCCAGAGCAGGAGAGGTTTGCTATGGGGATTTGCACCTACTCTGGACAGTTCCTGAGACAAGCAAAGGTGTCAGAGCACTGTGGTGAGACAGAAAAGAACAACTCATCTTCAGCAGCTGATAACTACTGGAAGGATTAAGATTTTTTTTATATAGAAGTAAGTTACAAATCTGTTTAACTTTCTGGAGCCAGTTGATTAAAAAACTTTTTTTTTATATATCAACTGGCTCCAGAAAGCTAAACGGATTTGTAAATTACTTCTATTAAAAAATCTTAATCCTTTCAATACTCATGAACTTCTGAAGTTAAGGTTGTTCTTTTCTGTCTAAGTGCTCTCTGATGACACGTGTCTCAGCAACCGCCCAGTTAAGAAGCAAATCCCCATAGCAAACCTCTTCTAAACTGGGCGTTTCCCGAGACACGTGTCATCAGAGAGCACTTAGACAGAAAAGAACAACCTTAACTTCAGAAGCTCATAAGTACTGAAACGATTAAGATTTTTTACTAGAAGTAATTTACAAATCTGTTTAACTTTCTGGAGCCAGTTGATATATAAAAAATTTTTTTTTCCTGGATAACCCCTTTAAGGACCAGACCCATTTTATTTTTGCATTTTAGTTTTTTCCTCCTCGCCTTCTAAGAATCATAACTCTCTTATATTTCCCTCCACAGACCCATATGAGGGCTTCTTTTTTTCATCACCAACTGTATTTAGTAATTACATCACTTATTATATCATAAAATGTATGTCGCAATCAAACAAATATTATTTATGTGGGAAAATTTAAACGAAAACCGCAATTTAGCAAATTTTGGAAGGTTTTGTTTTCACACTGTAGACTTTCCGGTAAAAATGATGTGTTCTTTATTCTGTTGGTGAATACGATTAAAATGATACCCATGTTATATGCTTTACTATAATTGTACCGCTTAAAAAAAAAAAAACTCAAACCATTTTAACAAAATTAGTATGTTTGAAATTGCCCTATTCTGACCACCTATAACTAATTTTTCCATATATGGGGCGGAATGAGGGCTCATTTTTTGCGCCATGATCTGTAGTTTTTATCAGTACCACTTTTGCTTAGGTTTTACTTTTTATTAATTTTTTATACATTTTTTTGGAATAAAATGTGACAAAAAAGCAGCAATTTTGGACTTAAAAAAATAAATAAATAAGTTTACGCCATTCATCATACGGGATAATTAACAATATATTTTAATAGTTCAGACTTTTACGCACGCAGCGATACCAAATATGTGTATTAATTATTTTTTTATGCTTTTTTGGGGGTAAAAATCGGATAAACGGACGTTTAACTTTTTTATTGATTTATTTTTTACACTTTTTATGTCCCCATAGGGGACTATTAATAGCAATTAGTTGATTGCTAATACTGTTCAGTGCTATGTATAGGACATAGCACTGAACAGTATTATCAGTGATCTTCTGCTCTGGTCTGCCTGATCTCAGACCAGAGCAGAAGACCCCGGGAGACGGCCGAAGCCAGGTGAGGGGACCTCCGGTCGCCATGCTGGATGATCGGATCCCCTTGCAGTGCTGCGGGCGATCCGATCAGCCATTCAAAGTACCGCACTGCTGCAGATGCCGTGATCTGTATTGATCATGGCATCTGAGGGGCTAATGACGGACATCCGTGCAATCGCGGAAGTCCACCATTAGCAGCCGGGACCTGCCGGGCATGACGCTCCGATGCTCGTGATCATGGCAGCACGTAAATGTACGTCATGGTGCGCTACGTACCACGTCACCATGACGTCCATTTACGTCCATTGTCGTTAAGGGGTTAAAGTAAAGCTCCAATATTAAGTCAGGTCACACTGAGAATCTCTGGACACAAAAATTCCAGTCACAGATTCCAAGTGCGGCCAACACCAACTGATTTCAGCTAGGACCGCACAGAAATTGCTGTTCCTCCCACAGACAACAATATCTGAGGAGCACATCCTGCCTGAGGAATGAACGAAATTCCATAGTGTGCACTGTGCAGCAGAAACCCATTACCACAATTTCCGACTGACATTTCATGAGCTAAATACCAGTCATAAATTCTGTAGTATGAACCCGGCCTTAGGTTTTTTATATAAACAAGTTTACCTACACCAGCAATGGTCTCCAGGTACCTAACTTGTAATGTTATGAGAGAGTAAGTCATATACAGAATTAAAGGCTTAGACTTCTGTTTTGTAATAGTCAGTGCTGGACCCCTCAATGCTGCAATGTCTGAGTGCGGGTAAACGGGAAGGGGGAGGGTAATGAACGGGAGGCTCGCTCTCCTATGTATACGTACCAATTAGCTCCAAGCAGAAATGGAGGTGGATGGTTGGTAGAAGCCTAGAAGACTGAGTACATCTTCTACAAGCTTTAAGATGTGCAGCAGGGGTGTCTCCAGTGCAGATAACTAGAATATGAACCCCTAATACTGTATACTGCAAACAAGCTTCTCTTAGTTTCGTAACATGTTAAACATCAGTTGCAACTGTATAATTTACTTAGAAGCGTACCAGTCAGATCCAACAAAAAAACATTTTTTTAAATATATCACTCAGTACCTAATCCTGACCATGTACATCTAACCGTATTTTTCGCCATACAAGACGCACTTTTTCTTCCCCTAAACTGGGCGGAAAAAGTCGGTTCGTCTTATACGGCGAATTCACCCCTATCGCGGCGGTCCCTGCGGCCATCAACGGCCGGGACCCGCGGCTAATACAGGACATCACCGATCGCGGTGATGCCCTGTATTAACCCTTCAGACGCGGCGATCAAAGCTGACCGCCGCGTCTGAAGGGAAAGTGACACTAACCCGGCTGTTCAGTCGGGCTGTTCGGGACCGCCACGGTGAAATTTCCCAAACAGCCCGACTGAATAGCCGGGTTAGAGCTTACAGGACACCGGGAGGGACCTTACCTGCCTCCTCGGTGTCTTCTCCGTTCAGGGATCCCCTGTATGGCCGGCGCTCTCCTTCCTCGTCATCACGTCGTCGCGTACGTGCGTCGGCGTGCGTAACGACGTGATGGCGGCGACGGAGAGCGAGGATACCCGGCCGGCAGCAGAGACATTCCAGAGCGACGGGGACACGGCGACAGCGATGGAGCGACATCCAGGGCAGCGATGACGGATCCGGAGCGGCGGGGACACGCGAGTATTACCTCCTATGCAGTGGTCTTCAATCTGCGGACCTCCAGATGTTGCAAAACTACATGCTGGGAGTTGTAGTTTTGCAACATCTGGAGGTCCGCAGGTTGAAGACCACTATTGGGTTCAAAATCTTTATTTTTTTAGATTTTGCACCTATAAATTGGGTGCGTCTTATACGCCGGTGCGTCCTATAGGGCGAAAAATACGGTAATTTTTGTGTGTCTAGCTCCTTTATTTTTATTACAATTTTAATTTAACTCACTAGTCTGAATTCCTCTCAAATAATTAAAGAAAAAAAAAAGCATTGGTATCTCATAACAATGAGAAGAGAATGTGACCCAACAATAAATACAAGCACATCCAGTAAGGGTGACATGACCCATTTACCTTGTTTTAAGGCTCCTTCTCCTGCCCTGATGAAGGCGATTTCATTGGAATCCACAATGTGATGAGCACCATCTTCCAGGACAAAGCGTATCCCAGAAATCTTGTGTCCAGTCAGAGGTCCTTTCTCACAGGAATCACGGAAACCCTTTAAGAAACACAGACAAGACAGTACAAATTGATGTTCTTTGTGAGACATACAGGGCCCCATACTAATAATTTACTATGCGAATACTTTATTAACCCATAAGTTGTTCACCTTGTAAAGACTGAAGAACCCCCATAACCACAAGAGTTGACAAATACATACCTCAATGCTAAACATAGATCTGACCCCATTCATACAGCAGCTCAGTCCCTGTTTACATCTGCCTAGGACAGTGTTTCCCAACCAGGGTGCCTCCAGCTGTTGCAAAACTACAACTCCCAGCATGCTGGGAGTTGTAGTTTTGCAACAGCTGGAGGCACCCTGTTGGGAAACACTGGCTTAGGAAGTTCTGTTAGGACAGCGGTCTTCAAACTGTGGCCCTCCAGATGTTGCAAAACTACAACTCCCAGCATGCCCGGACAGCCAACGGCTGTCCGGGCATGCTGGGAATTGTAGTTTTGCAACATCTGGAGGGCCGCAGTTTGAAGACCACTTTGAAGTTTGAAGACCACACAAAATAGCAGAGTGCATGCTGGACACCAAGATGAAAATCTGAAGGATCCCTAAGAATGAGGGGTCCATCGGGGGCATGGGTTTGTCATTTTGACAGATCAGTCCCGTCATGTGTGTGTGTGGGTCCTATGAAAGGCATTACTATTGTTCTGCTCGAACAAAGATCCTTCAAAAGTATAAAAAGACTGGTTGAACCCAGGAGCTGGGTAACCAACACAGTTATAAAATTTACTAGTAGTGTCCAATAATTAGGGTAAATTCTGATGCCCATCAAGGCATTACTACAAGAGTTGAGCGAACTTACAGTAAATGTGCTCGTAGTGAACCCCGCAGCTCGGCTGTTGATTACTTTAGTCTCCGTAAATTAGTTCAGCTTTCCAAGGGCTCCGGTTGCTTGGTAAAGGTGGATACAGACCTAGGAGACCTAAGACTGTCATCCCGGACTTTTCCGGGCAACTGGAGCCCTTGGAAAGCTGAACTAATTTATGCAGACTAAAGTAATCAACAGCCGAGCTGCGGGGTTCGCTACAAGCACATTTACTGTAAGTCCACTCAACTCTAATTATTACTGGGTCACTAAAGTGATTAGAGATGAGCGAACTTACAGTAAATTCGATTCGTCACAAACTTCTCAGCTCGGCAGTTGATGACTTTTCCTGCATAAATTAGTTCAGCTTTCAGATGCTCCCGTGGGCTGGAAAAGGTGGATACAGTCCTAGGAGATTCTTTCCTAGGACTGTATCCACCTTTTCCAGCCCACGGGAACACCTGAAAGCCGAACTAATTTATGCAGGATAAGTCATCAACTCCCGAGTCGAGAAGTTTGTGACGAATCGAATTTACTGTAAGTTCGCTCATCTCTAAAAGTGATCTTAGTGGATTCTTAAGTGTCCAGTAAGTTGATCTCTGGTTCTAATGTACAGTGGTCAGTAGCTCACCCTCTCCACAGCAGGGACAAACTGTTTGGGGACATTTGTTCCTACAGTTCGGTCGTCGAATTCCAATTTTGTGTAGTTTTCAGCTTCCAGCGGCTCGATACACCCAATGACTTTACCATATTGGCCAGCCCCTCCAGACTGCTTCTTATGAGTGAAGTCAAACCTGAAAATATGCAACAATAACATTGTATCACAGACCTTCAGCAGCAGCAATATATCACTTATTATAAAACATGTATATATCGAGATACAGAAAAGACTGATGGATTTCAGCTGATAACTACATTCACATGGATTAGCCCACAACTACTACATAGTTTCCCCTGCACACGATGATCGTCTCTTGGCATACTAAAATGTTTCCAGACCTACGTTATTTTGCGGATAAAGCTTTTTGAATCCTAAACAGGCTGGAAAATTAATTGTTGACCAGTCCACAGTATGCCACCAGTAGCTGACTGGCGAGGTGCACCCAACACACTGCACCCCTACGACTCAGCTCTTCAAGGGGCCAGAAAAAAATACAGTATACGGCGCATGAAGCCTCTGCTCCATACATTGTATAGCGGTTGTGCTGGGTTACAGAGATGTTCCCATTCACTTTGTAACCTGATGTCACCACGACACAATCTAAGGAGCTGTACACGGCATCTGCTCCTGGTGCCGCAGAAAAGCTGATCAGCCGGAGTGCCGGTGTAGTAAAGAAAACTGCTTTGGAACATTTCTCTTCAGGAAACAGTTTTCTTCACTACACCGGGTGTTGGCACCCTGACAATCAGCTTTTAATGGCCTATCCTGTGGAAAACCCCTCTAAAGTGAATGGCTATTCCGCTGTATACCTTGGCACAGTCTGCTGATATGCCAAAATATATCACAGACATACAGGAGGGAATTTATCATTGGTCCTTGAGTAAAATGTATTTTCTCTGCGCTTTTTTATTTTTTTTTTGTGTGTTGAATATCGTGAAGTTGAGGGAAATTAAATGTTGTATAAATTTATTAAAACCACAATAAAGGCAAAAGTAAAAAATAAATCCCTCCCCCACAGCCCTTTTCTAATGTAATCCTAGCATCAATGCTTGCCAAGTTATCTGTACAGTACCTGGTATAAAGTCTGCACTTCTCACAATAAATCAGCAGACTCTACAAAAACTAAACATGGAAGGAAAACCTGCAGAACTGTGAATGTTACTCTGGGATATGATCCAGATCGGAGCTCAGGATCAGTACACAATGGGGGAGATTTATCAAAACCTGTCCAGAGGAAAAGTTGCTGAGTCACCCATAGCAACCAATCAGATCGCTTCTTTCATTTTCAAAGAGGCCTGTAAAAAATGAAAGAAGCAATCTGATTGGTTGCTATGGGCAACTGCACCGCTCTTCCTCTTAATATCCCCCAATGTCCCAGATGTATCAAACTGTGTGAGAGAAAAAAAATAGAGTGATTTTCCCACAAAAGCCAATCAAAGCTCAACTAACACACTGAGGTAAAGTGAAAGCTATTCATCTGTTTAATGTGCCTGGATGGGAAGAAAAATCTAATGTTTCTTATTCGTTCTTAGTATACAGAAGAATAGATATTGCACAATACAGAAAAACCTGAGAGCTACAAGACTGCGATGTGTAAGTTCAGAGGGTAGTGTTTAGAGCAGAGCAGACCAGCCTTCCCCCTCCCCCTCCCTCCCCCTTCCTGTGACGTTGAGGCTGAATCTTCCTTATTGCTGGACGTGAGTTTTGCAATCTCATTTATTACAAGGTAGAGCTACAGGCACTGAAGCAGGACTGCAGTGCATTGTGTCCTACACCTCTGACCTAGGAGAGACATCATGGAAACTATTAATCCATCACATTACCCGGCCTCTAGAGCAGCAGGTGTGGCTGGGGACTACATCAACTACAAACTAGGGGGGCCACACCGGCTTTATGAGCAGCAGCAGGTGACAAGTGCCAGCAAGGAGGTAAGAGTGATCGCATGGCACACAAGTACATAAACATAGCAATGTTACTCCCATTTGTCTTAAGTCTTCTAATATAAGGTTTCCTATACAAGAGATGGATAACACAACTGCTATATCTTTTTTCTTAACAGAGAATTGAAGGAGTGGGAAATAAGTATCGCTTGGAATTTGCTATAAAGGATTCCCTGAATGAGGTGAGTATTCAGTTCTATCAGGTTATTATGGTGTCCATTACCTATCGCACTATATACACACACACACTGATGGTACACACCAGTCTAACAAGTGTGCCGAGGCTCACCCAGCACAGTGAACACAAATGCTATTATATATCTAGGGCACTCTATGTATGCCAATGGTCTCCACACTGTGGACCTCCAGATGTTGCAAAACTACACTGCACTGCACTCCTCCAGCAGGCAGAAAAATGCAGATCATTATGGTACTAGGGGAAGGGGGGTGCAAGGGTGGTGCTGGCTGGGCAGTTGCTTCGGACACGGGCTACTTACTTTCTTGCAGTGGGCAAAGTGGTGCCCCCATCAAGAGGGCGCTCTAGGCGGCTGCCCATTTTGCTTCTAGTTTTTCTGTGTCTATTCCACTCCTGGTTTTGCCTAAAAACACTGACCAAAATACGGCTCTCACGTGTGTATCTCCATGGTAGAGGAAGAGATTCAGTGTTCATGCATCCTCAACTCTCCCATAGAGCTGTATGGAGGGGGCGTATCATCAAACTCAATGAGGTCGACGATAGGAGCATTAGCTGCGGTAATACCGGGTCCCCATAGGGAAATCGCGGGGGTCCCATATAGGGGATAATTGTCTATGGCTGCAGTACTCTTTTGAAGGGGTTATTCAATTAATAAAAATCATCCCCTATCCACAGGGACCCCGATCTCCAGAACGGGTCAGTCTCTTACATTGGAGGGCTCCGGCATTCACCTTCCAAAACAAACTGGTCTCGAGAATGACAGCCCGCTCTACCAATCGCCAGACGCAGCGATGTCCCACCTCAGCTGGTGATTGATGGAGCGGGCAGTTAATGCTTTGGGGGGCCAAAGCAGTCGGAGGTAAAAGACGGGCCCAGTTGTGAAGATCCCGGGAGATCCGACCGCTGGGACCTGTGAATAAAGGTTTTATCTACAGAACAGGATACTGAAAATGCTTTGTTCACATTCTGTCAAGATTCTGCTTAATGCCATGCTTTGGCTCCACGATAAGAGCAGAAAAACAAAAACGTCCGATCTGCAGAATGACGGACACCAACAGCACCTGACAGATTCCAATGACTTCTAATGGTGTCCGTCACATCTGTCACATGCCACTGCAGAGACTATTGTTTTGGTAGGAAGAATAACATTGCACGCAGCCCTATTCTTCCTATGATACATGACACTGTTCGACAGAGGTGTGATCAGAGCCTTAAAGGGGTACTCCACTGGCCAGCATTCGGAACATTTAGTGCGCTGCGGGGGTCGGCCATGCCCCCTTGTGACGTCACGCCACGCCCCCTCAATGCAAGTCTATGGGAGGGGGTGTGATGGCGGTGGAGTACCCCTTTAAAAGCCTTAATGAAATAACAATCCATAAACGTAGCAAACTTATGACACCGTTATCTAGCAGTTTCGGGGACAGTACTCTGAGCATGCAGGATGCTGATGATCACTGGAGTACTGGTCCCTTCTTTATTATAAGTAAAATCTTAGGAGTCCTGCTCTGTCTTGTGGAACCACTACTTCCGTGTCAAGATGATAGGTCAGGTTTGATCTCAGGGCTGCTAGTATTTAGTGGGAGTGATGAATATATACAAATCCTCAGTAATGGTTTTTCTCTTCAGCACCCACAAATAAAGTGTACTGCGGAGGTCCTCTACTATACAAATAATCAGCAATCTGCTCCAAATGTGACCTACAAACTAGAGGGTGAGCCACAGAACTACACCGCACAAAAAGACAAGGAATTCTACAACAAAATGAAGAGTCGCTCTGAGCCGCTAACTGGAGAAGACATTCCAGGTAACTTGTGCCTCCAAGTCAGTGATTCCCGAGCAGGATGCCTATAGCTGTTGCAAAACTACAACTCCCAGCATGCCCGGACAAGCTTTTGGTTGTCCAGACATGCTGGGAGTAGTAGTTTTGCAACAGCTGGAGTCACCCTGGTTGGGAAACACTTTTCTAAGTAAGGAGAACAACAGCAGCTAAGCTCATTCTCTGATGTATAACGCTATTTAATATTGTAGATAAATTTGGCAACATTGCACCCGATATGGAGCCCATCCTGCACCTGGCACAGGCAGCTAGTGGTTTTGTCAAGTGGCAGAACTCCGCAGAAGAAACATTTTACCGAATGGCCATCATTAAGAGTGTCAAACAGGTGGTAAGTACAACTGCCATAGTAAACTTCATCTTTGTGGTGTTAGAAAGGAGGAACGGACTGGAGCGCAATATTTTTAAGAGGATGTCCACACATACTTTATATGCTGTGGAATTTATGCTGCACATTTTTATCACTGTCCTATCAGCATAAAATCCTCACCATAAAGAGTATGTGTAAACACACCCGAAATTAGAATTTAACCTTAGAATGTGAATCCAGGTCAAATATCAGAATAGACCATCAACGCTAAATCCTGACAAACCTATTTAAAGTGGTATTCCCCCGAGACATCTTATCCCCTATCCAAAAGGATAGGACCCCCACAATCTCTGTACCGCACCCAGCATTCGTTTAGAGCGCCCCTTCCCATAGACTTGCATTGAGAAGGTGCAGCCGTGACGTCACGAGACCGCATCGCCAGTCATCCGGCACGGAGCGAAGTTCACTCAGTGCACCGCAGCCACCGTGATCAGACATCTTATCCCCTATCCTTTGGATAGGGGATAAGATGTCTAGGGGCAAAGTACCCCTTTAAAGGGTAACTCTCATCAAAAAAAAACTTTTGATATATTATAGATTAATGTATGCAGAATAACTTTACAATTGCATGTTATTAAAAAATATGCTTCTTTCTATTTAATTTTCCACTTTGAAGAAATGACCACTAGGGGTCTCCCTACCAGTCCTGGCAGCAAGCATTTCAGACTCATGCTGGAGTCCTAAACACTACGAGCTGCCAGTCTGCTTTGTTCACAAAGGAGAACACTCAGAGCTGCCAGCCTGCTTTGTTCACAGCCTGTTTGGCTGTGAACAAAGCAGGCTGGCAGCTCTGAGTGTTTAGGACTCCAGCATGAGTCAGAAATGCTTGCTGACAGGACTGATCGGAAAAAATACAATAGAAAGAAGCATATTTTTCATTAACATGCTATTGGAAAGTTATTCAACATTCATTAATCTAAAATATATCAAAAGTTTATTTGATGAGAGGTACCCTTTAAGTGCAGCTTCCTTAGAATGGGAGTATTAAAGAGTACTGAAATAGGACAGATTGTAAGCATTACTCAGGGACGGGTAAGTATCTGATGCAAGGTTTCTCCTTGCAAGACACAACACAAGTGCAATTTCCAGAAGTTGTGCAATATGATGCTTAAAGAGAAGCTGACACCTTGTTCTCTTAAAACTAAACCCAATAAACAGGTTTATAATTAAAAAAGAGGTATAACTCCCCCTGATCAGTGGTCCGGTTCCCCTGCATAATAGAGGCTGGAGCCAGTATACAGAGCTTCCCTGCCTCCATCCTCACCCACCTATACATATTCCTAGTCCCCCCACTCATGTGAGAGCAGAAGAGTGCGGAGGCAGGGAAGATCCGTATACCAGCTCTAGCCTCCAGGACATATTAGTAATGTGCCTGTATACAGTCTGGATCTCCGGAACCAGTCCACTGACCCGAGTGGGTTATACCGCTTTTTAATCAGGTTCACTATAACCTTGTTTATTGGGCTTAGTGTGGGTGAACAAGGTGTAATGTATCTAGATATTTTTGACACAAATCCTCTAAACACAATGTTTAACCCTTGCAGATAAGCGACAATGCTGCCCTGGAATTACATTACATTATGCTGATCCATGATATGGTTTCACAGGTAAGTGCACGCAGTCTTACATATATATTTATTTATATTTGTGGGGTGAAAGTGAAAAAACAAAAACAATGAAAAAAAAAATACGATTTAGCTACTTTTTAAGAGTTTTGGTTTTATAAAGTGCACTTAATGTTATCTTTATTCTATCTGATTACTTTAGTCAATACGATTATGATACCCAATTTATATAGGTTTTGGTTTTACTACTTTTACTTTTTGCATGAAAAAAATATGTATGCTTCAAATTGCGCTATTCTGACCCCTATAACTTTTTTTTTCCCATATATCGGACTGTATGAGGGCTCCATGATCTGTAGTTTTTATTGGTTCCATTTCTATTTAAATTGGACTTTTTGATCACTTTTTAATCCTTTTTTTCTGATAAATCAAGTGACCATAAAATCAGCAATTCTGGCATTTGCCTGTTTATCCTTTACGGTATTCATCACACAGATTGATTATTATATTGGACATTGCTGCACACTGCAATACCAAATATGTTTATTTTTGCTTACAACTTCTAATTTGAAAAATGGGAAAGGGAGGGCAATTTAAACTTTAATTCAGGGAGGGGCCTTTTCATACTTTTTTTTATTCTTCGCACATGCAATTGATTGCTAACACTGTGCAATGCTATGCCATTGCATTAATCATTGTTATCAGCACTCTGCTTATACAGCCTTACAAGGCAAACTGTATTAACAGAGCAACCCTCATCTTAACTGATCGGGACCCTGCAATCATGCTGCAGAGGTCCAGGTCTACCCCTAACCATCCAGCACCTGAAGGGTTACACCAATGTCCAGCATTAGCAGTGTGTCCTGGCATACCTGTTACTCACCGAGTATGAAGCGAGCTAGGCTTGTGAGCGCACTTCCTACACGTGGAGCTTGAACAGGGCGTACATGTATGCCCTTGTGCTGTTAAAGGGACAATTGTATTTAAATAAGACTATCACCCCAAGAAATATAACTTACTAATTTAGTGTCACCAAATGTACTGTCTTCAAAACATTTTTGCTCGACTTCCCCTTCTGTAGATCTTTAGTGTAGCATTAGCGCCAGCTCCCTGGCTCCTCCCCTTCTCCTGAAAGAACAGATCATCTTATGCCAGCATTTCCCAACCATGGCGCCTCCAGCTGTTGCAAAACTACAACTCCCAGCATGCCATGCTGGGAGTTGTAGTTTTGCAGCAGCTGTAGGCACCCTGGTTGGAAAACACATTCTTATGCTGTCTCAGGAGGCTTGGTTAGATCTTGTCTTTGAGCTCTTGCCCCAACCCCCCGAGTGATGACACCACCTCTAAACAACCCCTTACAACACCATCACCATCTTCCTGTCATAGACACATATACAGTGCATTTGGAAAGTTTTTAGACCCTTTAACTTTTTCACATTTTGTGCTAAAGTATAAATAAGCAAAATACACCCCCCCCCCCCACCCCCTCATTCTGCACTCAATGGGGGAGATTTATCAAAACCAGTCTAGAGGAAAAGTTGCTGAGTTTCCCCAAGCAACCATATTGAGTGTGAAAAATTAAAGAAGCAATCTGACTGGTTGCTAGGGGCAACGCTGCAGCTTTCGGTAAATCTCCCCGAATGTCCAATAATGACAAAGTGAAAAAGAGAATTTTAGAAATGCATTAAAATGAAAACACAAAAATTCTGCATGAACATAAGTATTTCGATCCTTTGCTATGACATGACATGACATTTAGCTCTGCCCCCCCCCCCCTATTTCTTTTGATCACCTTTGAGTTTCAACACATTTATTGAAATCTACCTGTGGTAAATTCAGCGGGCTGGACATGATTTGGAAAGAAACACTCCTGGCCATATAGGTCTCACAGCTGACAATACAAATCAGAACATAAAACCAAGCCATGAGATGGAAAGAGCTGCCTGTAGAGCTTAGAGACAGGATTGTGTGGAGTCACAGATCTAGAGAGGGGTACAAAGAAAAAAAAAAAGAAAAAAAAAAAAAAAAAAAGAAACAAAATATATCTTGCTGCACTGACCGTTCCCAAGAGTATAGTGGTCTCCATCATTTTTAGACAGAAGTTCGGAGCAACCAGGAACTTTAGATTGGTGGCTGCCCCTCCAAACTAAATAATCAGGGAAGTAGAGCCTTGGCAAAAGAAGTGACCAAGAACACAATGGTCACCCTGGCTGAGCTAAAAAGGTCCTGTGTGCAGATGGAAGAAACTTCCAGAAGGTCAACCATCACTGCAGAGCTCCATCAATCAGGGCATTCTGGCCCAAAATGAAGTCTTTCCTCAGTAAAATACAGCACATAAAGGACTATCAATCTGCAAGAACCAAGATTCTCTGTCTGCATTTTTTTCTTTCTGGGCCCAATTCTAAGTGTCATGTCTGGGGGAAACCAGGCCGACTGGAACGGAACATATCTAGAGAGATTTGAAAGTGTCTGTCCACAGACAGTCCCAATCTAACCTGACGGAGCTTGAGAGGATCTACAGGGCAGAAAATCCCCAAATCCAGGTGTGCCAACCTTGTGGCATCATCCCCAAGAAGACTAGACGCTGTAATCACTGCAAAAAGTGCTTCAACTATGTACTGAGTAAAGGGTCTGAATACTTATGTCAATGCAATATTTTATTTTTTTTACTTTTTAATACATTTGCAAACATTTCTATTTTATCTTTGTCATAATAAGGTATTGAAGGCAGAATGATTGGGGGGCTTGAATTTTGTTTATTTTAGCACAAGGCCACAACATAACAAAATAAGAAAAAAGGTAAAGGGTGTGAAGATTTTCTGAATGCAATTCATCCTTACAGGAACATTTACGGAGGAATGAGGTGGGTTTACAGCGTGCTGCCTGATACCAGAGGGATCCAGACAAGGAATACATGTGCAGCAGGTTCTGCAGACTGTTCTGCTCTCACAGTAAAGAACCCCCGTCTGTGCTGGTGTAGAAACCTTCTTTCCTCTAGACGTAGAGGATGCCCCCTTGTTATAGATACAGTCCTGGGTATAAATAGATCATGGGAGAGATCTCTGTACTGTCCCCTGATATATTTATACATAGTTATTAGGTCTCCCCTAAGCCTTCTGTTTTCTAAACTAAGCATTCATTTTGATAACTTTTCTGGGTACTCTAGTCCTCCCATTCTATTTGTTTCTATGGTTCTGTGTCTTTGAACCCTCTCCAGCTCCACTATATCTTTCTTGTACACTGGTGCCCAGTACTGTACACAGTATTCCATGTGTGGTCTGACTAGTGATTTGTACAGAACTATTTTTTTTATGTGTATCTATGCCCCTTTCATGCACCCTATGGTTCTATTTGCTGTGGAAACAGCTGCATGACACTGGTCACTTGAGAAAAGGAACACTGTAGTGGAATATAACTTATCCGAAGCATAGAGGATAAGTTATAGATCGCGGGAAGGCCGACTGCTGGCATGTCAACCACTGCATCAGGTGTGCCCCGTACAGGAGATTGCGGGGGGGTCCAAGCGGTCGGACCCCACCCGATCTATAACTTATCCCCTAGCCAAGTTATAATCCACTACAGTGTTCCTTTAACTTTACATGGAAAAGTCCCTTTTCCATGTTAGTTTTACACAGTGTTCCCATTATAATGCTTTGAATTGCAGGAAATTATACCCTGGTCAATGGAAGTTTTATGGGACCTATCAGAAGGACTAAGGGTCAATAATCACCAACGTCTGCCAAAAATCAACCCAGATGAGACCAGCAGCTGACGGGAGCTCAGACGTCACCCAGAACATTATATATTCCAAACAATACTCACGGAACAGGTCTTGCAACAGTCTCTCGGAAGGCAACTTTAGGTTTTCCAATAGTACAAGGACAGTCATATTCCCTTTCCAGTCTCTGAATGAAAATAATGACAAATTTTGCAAATAAAATGTTTATCAATCCTATGATGGGCAAGTAGATAAGAAGACACTACAGTCTGGCTTCTGCATTTTGTTCTTATCTTATTCAAGTTACCTGAGCATAAATCTCCAGGTGCAGTTCTCCCATCCCGGATACAATGGTCTCTTTGCTTTCTGTATCATAATGTACTCTGAAGGTTGGGTCTTCTCGGGTGAATCGATTGATACCCTTAGAAAACTTGTCCATATCATTCTTGAAGGGGGAAAAATAAAAAGATAAATATACCAAAATTATTCTAACTATAAGACGGTAATAAATCATCATTTTTATTTAGATAGCACCAACATGTTCTGCAATACGTTACTATAGAAGCTACATAGAGAAAATTAGACACTAAATGAGACAAGACGCAGTTGGGGATTTTATCACAACCTGTGCAGAGGAAAAGTAGTGCAGTTGCCCATAGCAACCAGAGTGCTCCTATCATTTTTACAGAGGCCTCTGATAAACGAAACAATGTGACTGGTTGCTATCGGCAACCATACCCTTCTTTTACACTGGGTTTGATATTGATAACTCTCCCCCAGTGTCTTCCCTAATACATTGGGTCTCAGGTACTGTATAGATAAGTTTTATGTCAGTGTTTCCCAACCAGGGTGCCTCCAGCTGTTGCAAAACTACAACTCCCAACATGCTCGGACAGCCAAAGGCTGTCCGGGCATGCTGGGAGTTGTTGTTTTGCAACAGCTGGAGGCACCCTGGTTGGGAAACACTGCCTTATGCCTTGCAGACAAACAAAAAGATATGTCATTGTATACACCACGACCAATAACATTCTATTAATACTTATAAAGTAACTGGAAATATTGCAGTTTATAATAAAAGACAATCTCATGATCAGATCCACAGAGTAATGTGAGATTAAAAGCATCCTACCTTGTTACCAGGCTTTATCGCTACAGAAATGACTGGGTCTGGCACGTGGATGGATTCCTGCCATCATAAACAATACAACACACTTATCAATTAATCCCACACATAAAATTAATTCTTTAATACTAATACTGTATATTGTATATATAAATTTTAAATACTGCTTGAAAACACACATGATCATGCACAGGGTTTACATAGTTAAAAATCTTTATTGATAGCACTGTGCTATGCATTCCCATACCATGGCGATGGTGAGAGGATGCGCTGCTCTCATGACCTCCATCATTGCAGCATTGATGGTAGAAAAGTCCTGCATTGTCTCTGCTGCCTGATCACTTGTCTTACTTACGTATACAGTCTAGCACACTTCCCAGGTGTACAGAAACAAAAGAGCATCAGTGGACCCAGGTAAATGCAGGAATATGTAGCATTAAATAGGCACTGCCAGATTCAAAAACTTTACCGAATAAACTTCATAAGAAAATGTTATGTCCCTTTTACAAAAATCATGGCTTATAAAATCCTGGCTTTGTCCAAGCTGAAGCACAGGCATGGACACAGTCTAGTAAGTGAGGGTGGGCTAGCTCTGAAGAGGACTCCTCTGTGCTCTCTCCTGTCTGGTGGGACAGGAGAGAGCACAGAAGAGTGTTATCAGACCGGAGAGAGCACAGAGGAGTGCTATCATACAGGAGACAGCACAGAGGAGTGCTATCAGACAGGAGACAGCACAGAGGAGTACTATCAGACAGGAGACAGCACAGAGGAGTACTATCATACAGGAGACAGCACAGAGGAGTGCTATCAGACAGGAGAGAGAGCGCACAGAGGAGTGCTATCAGACAGGAGAGAGAGCGCACAGAGGAGTGCTATCAGACAGGAGAGAGAGCACAGAGGAGTGCTATCAGACAGGAGAGAGAGCACAGATGAGTGCTATCAGACAGGAGAGAGAGCACAGAGGAGTACTATCAGACAGGAGAGAGAGCGCACAGAGGAGTGCTATCAGACAGGAGAGAGAGCGCACAGAGGAGTGTTATCAGACAGGAGAGAGAGCACAGAGGAGTGCTATCAGACAGTAGAGAGAGCACAGAGGAGTACTATCAGACAGGAGAGAGAGCACAGAGGAGTAATATCAGACAGGAGAGAGAGCACAGAGGAGTGCTATCAGACAGGAGAGAGAGCACAGATGAGTGCTATCAGACAGGAGAGAGAGCACAGAGGAGTGCTATCAGACAGGAGAGAGAGCACAGATGAGTGCTATCAGACAGGAGAGAGAGCACAGAGGAGTACTATCAGACAGGAGAGAGAGCACACAGAGGAGTGCTATCAGACAGGAGAGAGAGCGCACAGAGGAGTGTTATCAGACAGGAGAGAGAGCACAGAGGAGTGTTATCAGACAGGAGAGAGAGCACAGAGGAGTACTATCAGACAGGAAAGAGCACAGAGGAGTGCTATCAGACAGGAGAGCGCACAGAGGAGTAATATCAGACAGGAGAGAGCACAGAGGAGTACTATCAGACAGGAGAGAGCACAGAGGAGTGCTATCAGACAGGAGAGAGCACAGAGGAGTCCTATCAGACAGGAGAGAGCACAGAGGAGTCCTATCACACAGGAGAGAGCACAGAGGAGTCCTATCACACAGGAGAGAGCACAGAGGAGTGCTAGCCCACGCTCACTTACTGGACTTTGTTCATGCCTGTGCTTGAGCTTGGACAAAGCCATGATTTTATAAGCCATGATTTTTGTAAAAGGGACATAACATTTTCTTATGAAGTTTATTCGGTTACGTTTTTGCCAAGATGTACAACATCGAAATTTTTTTTTAAATCTGACAGTACCCATTTGAGCACAAGTTTTTTTTTTTTTTCTTTTTTGTGGACATTTAGCCGCCCGTTTTGTGGCTCAAAGGACAAACTTAAAACAAAATATGCCTTTTCTAGCAATTTAAAAAGGTAAAAAAAAAAAAAAAAAAAAAAAAAAAAAAAAAAAAGGAATATGCAGGAATGTGTGTACCTACTCTGTTTGGTTTAAAAAGTTGGTATCACAGCATGAGCGCATCCTTAGCCTGTCTAGTTTAAGTTTATGCAGCCCAAAGATTTAGATATCATTGGTAAATCTGAGCCAGGAATCTCTATATACAGTACATTAGGTAAACCTGAACCAACACAATATACTAGTTAATTTCATATATAACTTGTCAGACATGCTCACTTGACAAAAGGGAACTATCTAACAGCACAACAGTGCCACCTATAAAATGTAACTTTCCCATTGCTTTCCAGTCATCTCAGCAGACACATGTTCTTGCTGTTAGTGAGCAGATGATATCTCCTTATTGAGTCAAATGGGCAAAAGTACTGAATGTGCACTGCAGCCATGTTCGGGGAAAAACTGCACCACTTATTTAAACACAGCCTAAAAAAAAAGCTTAGGTGGATAAACAGTACTGGCTGGGACCCGACTTGCTGCTATGATTCCACAGAAGAACCATTGTGTTCTATGGCTTAGGGTCCAGACTGTCCTGATGCTTGCATTTGCAGAAAATAAATGAGTTCCTATCATTAAACTGACAGGTTACATACATTCTGGTAAAAATCGACTTAAGCAGAATGTTTGCATTCCAATTAGAGATGAGCGAACTTCCAGTAAATTTGATTCGTCACGAACTTCTTGGCTCGGCAGTTGATGACTTTTCCTGCATAAATTAGTTCAGCTTTCAGGTGCTCCGGTGGGCTGGAAAAGGTGGATACAGTCCTAAGAGACTCTTTCCTAGGACTGTATCCACCTTTTCCAGCCCACCGGAGCACCTGAAAGCTGAACTAATTTATGCAGGAAAAGTCATCAACTGCCGAGCCGAGAAGTTCGTGACAAATCGAATTTACTGTAAGTTCGCTCATCTCTAATTCCAATGGAACCATATCATGTTCCTAAAACAAGTAGAGCTAGATATGCAAATTATTTGTACTATATATCTATTTTGTTAAAAAACAGCAGTATGACTTCTTCATATTTAAGTGCACACTTCTGTCCATAAGAGAGTGCTACTTACCATTGAGAGATGGTCACTGGCTTTGCTTGCAAAGGTGTCTCCGCTAGCACAGTCAATACCGAACAAGGCACAGATGTCTCCTGCATAACCTACTTCCACATCCTAAAGGAAAAGAAGAAAAAAAATAAAGTAAAAACATATAAGCCAAAGATTTACATTTTTAATCTCAGGGAATAAACATGTGAACTGTACTATGATATAAGTGACCTGTGAAGTGGTAATAAAAGTAATGGACATTACTAGTACAAAGGGAAGGGAACAGTTTTGACAAGGCGATTGCGTCCTGAAATGCTTATAAAGGGTTTGTGTAAGCACATGGTTAAGAAAGGCGCCAAAACCACTGTATTATGTGGACTAACCAAATTGATGCCATCTAACAAGTTTGCAGAACAGAACTATACCTCCATTGAATCTGCGTGAAGCCGGACCAGCCTCTGTACACGTACTCTCTTGCCAGTCCTTGTATTGTAGATGTAGTCACCTTTTCTCAGCATTCCCTGATACACTCGGATATATGTAAGTTGACCAAAGCGACCAGCCTGCACATCAAGAAGACAGGTAAGACATTTAAATGGACACTGTCATTAAAACTAATTTTTGCCATTGCACTCCTTATGGTAAATATAAAAATAAACTTTCTAATGTACCTTGTTTGAAAAACAATTAAAATAAATAAAAAAATGAAGTTTTCTATGTTTTATTTGTGTTGAAAAAAAGCTCCCACTAGGTGTCTCCCTACCTGTCTAGAGCACATTCCCCCCCCCCCCCCCCCCCATCTCTTGCACAGACGTTGGACTCCTGCTGGCCTGGCAGAAGTCCAAAATCAGGAGATGCAGTCTGGAGTGCTGAGGGGTGTGTGCGCAGCCTTAGCCAATCATAGCTCATTTCACACTGAACTGCTGGGCTGTGTGTAGCAGAGTGAGGGAGGAAGTTCTGGCCTCAGAATGATGTCACCGCTGCTGGGTATAATGCCCCTTCCCAGTCTGTAAATCTGACTGAGACCAAGTAGAAAATACAACGCAAAATCAAGGTAGAAAACTAAAAAATAAAGGTAGGGGGTGGTTTATCATTATGGGGGCAGTGAACTGGGAGGATTATAAAATTCATGACAGGTACTCAGGTATATATAATATTAGTTGAATCCTTTAAAGAGTACCTGTCATGATCTTGCTACATAATGATAAACCACCCCTGCCTATTTTTTAGTTTTCTACCTTGATTTTGATTTGTATTTCCTTCAAAACATTGCAAAACTACAACTCCCAGCATGGTGAGAGTTGTAGTTTTGCAACATTTAGAGCTCCAAAATGTAAAGACCACTAACACCAAGGTGGTCGCTATTAGCCCTACACTGATATTCTGAAAAGGCCCGGACCAGCTTTGGGCTGCCAAAAAGGTAAATAATGAATTCTATTCAATGTCAGCATTCAGAGATCTTGGAAATGGCGGGGCACAGAAACATAAAGTCGCACTCTATTTATACAATGACTTTATATTTTATTCACAAGACTAAACAACCAATTGCATTAGCTGCTGTATCCGTCAACTATGAGCTACAGCATTCCATACGTTTTCTAAGTTTACAGCCATAACAATGTGGTACCTACTTCCAGTTTGAATGCAAGTCCAACAAACGGATGGGAATCATCTCTTGCGGGGCTCATCAGAATCTTGGTAGGCTCCTCGGAATTGCTAAATAAATAAAAAATAATAAAAATATTACACATATATATATATATATATATATATATATACACACACATACACACACACAAAATTTCACTGATCAATTTTTAGGTTTACATACAGATCTATGTGGAAGATCACTAGTCTGAGGAGCAGGAGAATTATATTATAACTTCAGAAGACACTGTAGAGCATCTGAGCCCCTAATAGGTCACAACTATGTTTACCCTTTACCATTGTCCTGAAAAAATATTGTGAGGAATGTTCTAAATTTTTGCACTTTTAGGCTACGTTCAGACGGCCGTCTAGACCTGTCCCGTTCTTCACCCGTCAAAAATAAAAACGGAATTAAAAAAATAAAAACACAAAAAACGGACAATAACGGATGCAAACAGATGTTATCCATTTGGAGCCGTTATTGTTCAGTTAATAAACCCACACATTTTTTTTTTTTGTTCTGAGCTTGCTCAGACGTAAAATCTGATCATAAAAAACGGATTGAGAAAATGGATGCAAACGGATGACCTTAAAAAGGCTCATCCGTTTTCCATAGACTTCAATGTTAAATTTACTGTATCCGTTTTTTTGATGGAAGAAAAAAAATACTGCATGTGCCGTATTTTCCTGCCATAAAAAAAAACGGAAATAAGTGCAGATGGTTACAAATGGATTGTAAAAAAAATCCCATTGATATGAATTGGATTTTTAAAAAAACAGTTTTAATCTGTTTACAGCCTGCAAGAACGGAACCGAAACGGTTATATACCAGAACATCAGTGTGTGCATTTATAAAACATTCACTGTACACTGTAGACTCTGGCATCTCTGCAATAATATGGCCCAGATTTATCAGACAATTACTGGTGTGTTTTTCCCAGAACAACCAATCACAGCTCAGCTTTCATCTCTTTATGAGCTCTGGTAAAATAAAAGCAGAGCTGTGATTGGTTGCTGTGGGCAAATCAATTTGTCTGGGATGGATTGATATAGCTATATACAACAAATCTTAAGAAGGATATGTCCAGAAGGGACAGATACACTGAGGGCTTCCTACAGTGGATTTAAGCATAAATAATCTGCAGTGTATTACAGTAGGTACAAAAGTGGTCAAACGCATTTTAAGTCCTGCAGCCCATTTAAGGCTATGAACAGGTAAGCAACATGTCAAGCTGCACGTCAGCATCCTTTGTTTACAGAATGACAATGTACATTCTGATATAGCCCTTACCAGGATTTAGTGACCTCACACCCCCTCCATTCATGTCTATGGGAGGGGGCGTGACGTCAGTCACGCCCCCTCCCATAGACATGAATGGAGGGGGCAAGACGACACTATGGGAGGGGGCGTGATGTCCGTCACGCCCCCTCCCATAGACATGAATGGAGGGGGCAAGACGACACTATGGGAGGGGGCGTGATGTCCGTCATGCCCCCTCCCATAGACATGAATGGAGGGGGTGTGGCATCACTAGGGGCGTGGCCGTGACATCACGTCCCTGTCTCCGGGGTAGCGCCTGGCACAGAATATCGGGGCTGCTCACGAGGGTCCCCAGTGGCGGGACACCTGCCATCATACATCTTATCCCGTATCCTTTGGATAGGGGATAAGATGTATAAAGTCGGAATACCCCTTTAAATGAATACATTACATGTTATACAGTTTTGTAGAAATGATTCATTGCAACGTGTTGTTTGCAGATCGCATGACATGTTCTACATGACAGCTTTGGGTTAAGTCAAGACAGGACCCTAAAACTTACTCTTGATTCAGAATTGCATAGTTGGAAACTTCTGAGGGGTCTGGAAGATATTCTAGCACTGCATCTAGAAGGGGTTGGACACCCTTGTTTTTCAGCGCACTCCCTACCAGTACAGGTGTAAACATCCTCTTCAGGGTGGCTCTGCGGATAGCCATCTATAGAAGACAGGGTTGGTTAGCATAGGACAAGAACCAGGTTTACACCCATGCACACCACATGTATTGCGTTACCTTGAGATCAGTAATAGAAGGGATCTTTTCCTCCAGGAACATCTCCCCTAAAATATCATCTGAATTCGCCACATGTTCTATTAGCTCTTGGCGTCTGTCTGCTGCTTCAGCTCTGAACTCGGCTGGAATATCCTCATAGCGTATCTGCTGCCTGAAGCGACATTCAGTGCATTGTTAACCCCTTAAGGACCAGGCCAATTTTATTTTTGAGTTTTTCGTTTTTTCCTCCTCGCCTTCTAAAATCCATAACTCTTTTATATTTCCATCTACAGACCCATAATAAGGGATTGTTTTTTGTGTGACCAATTGTACTTTGTAATGAAACCTCTCATTTTACCATAAAATGTACGGCGAACCCCAAAAAAATATTTTTTAGGGAGGAAATTTAAATGAAAACCAAAATTTTGCACATTTTGGAGGGTTTTGTTTTCACACTGAACACTTTACGGTAAAAATGACATGTGTTCTTTATTCTGTGGGTCAATACGATTAAAATGATACTTTTATATTTTTGTACCGCTTAAAAAAAAAAAATCTAAAACTTTTTGTACAAAATCAGTAATCTAAAATCGCCCTATTTTGACCACCAATAACTTTTTAATTTTTCCGTATATAGGGCGGTATGAGGGCTCATTTTTTGCGCCGTCATCTGTACTTTTTTTAGATACCACATTTGCATATATAAAACTTTTAGATCATTTTTAATAAATAATTTTTTTTTTTATAAAATGGGACAAAAAAGCTGCATTTTTGGACTTTAATTTTTTACGTTTACGCCATTCACTGTACAGGATCATTAACATAATATTTTCATAGTTCGGACATTTACGCACACGGCGATACCAAATATGTTTATAAAAACATTGGGGGAGGGGATTTTTCACTTTTTATTTTTACATTTTTCAACTTTTTTTTTTTTTTTTTTTTTTTTTTTTTTTTTTTTTTTTTTACACTTTTTATGTCCCCATAGGGGACTATCTATAGCAATCATTTGATTGCTAATACTCTGCAGTGCTATGCATAGGACACAGCACTGCTCAGTATTATCGGTGATCTTCTGCTCTGGTCTGCTCGATCGCAGACCAGAGCAGAAGACCCCGGGAGACGGCCGGAGCCAGGTAAGGGGACCTCCGGCTGTCATGTTGGATGATCGGATCCCCGCGGCAGCGCTGCGGGCGACCCGATCATCCAATCAAAGTGCCGCAATGCCGTGATCTGTATAGATCACGGCATCGGAGAGGTTAATGGCGGTCATCCGCGCGATCGCGGATGTCGGCCATTACGGACGGGTCCCCGGCTGCTGCTAGCAGCCAGAACGTGCCGTGTATGACGCGATGCTCGCGGTCATACACAAGACGTAAATCTACGTCCTGGTGCGGGAAGTCCCGCCAAACCAGGACGTACATTTACGTCCGTGGTCGTTAAAGGTGTACTCCGGTGAAAATTATTATTATTATTATTATTTTTTTTTAAATCAACTGGTGCCAGAACGTTAAACAGATTTGTAAATTACTTATATTTATAAATCTTAATCCTTCCAGTACTTATCAGCTGCTGTATACTACAGAGGAAGTTCTTTTCTTTTTAAAAATATCTTTTCTGCCTGACCGCAGTGCTCTCTGCTGACAGACTTTGTCCAGAACAGGAGAGGTATACTATGGGGATTTACTCCTGCTCTTGACAGTTCCTGACACAGACAGAGGTGCCAGCAGAGAGCACTGTGATCAGAAAATAATTTAAAAAAGAAAATACTTCCTGTAGAGAATATAGCAGCTGATAAGTACCGGAAGGGTTAAGATTTTTAAATAGAAGTAATTTAAAAAAAATCTGTTTAACCTTCTGGCACCAGGTGATTGAACAATGAATAAACATTTTTTATTTTTCACCGGAGTACCCGTTTAAGCCACAAGAGAAGAATACAAACATATAGAAATCCTTCCCCCATGATATAGATTTACATACCCAAACTGCCCATCAAAATAAATAGCACGTTCATCCACAAGGTCGATGATTCCTCTGAAGTTGCCCTCAAGTCCAATAGGAAGCTGGATGAATGATGCATTGTGGTTCAGTTTAGACCTATTACAAAAAGCACAAATAGAATCACAACATCCTGAAGAGTCCTTTACATTGTGTATATTTTAGCTGGTGTATACCTTAGCTGCTGCACTGCCCTATCGGGATTAGACCCCAATCTGTCGCACTTGTTGATGAATGTTAGGAAAGGGACGTTATATCGCTTCATCTGCCTGTTGACCGTCATTGTCTGACACTGAACTCCACCAACAGCGCACACCACAAGTACAGCTCCATCCAACACTCTCAGAGCTCTTTCCACTTCAATTGTGAAGTCCACGTGTCCTGCAGATAGAAAATCACAGATTTCGTGCTTGTAGCGTTTAACGTATAAATGGTAGAGTCAGCTGCAAGATAACATACACATTTTTTATTCTAAAAGGGGTACTCCGCACCTAGACATCTTATCCCCTATCCAAAGGATAGGGGATATATCAGATCAATGGGGTCCCACAGCTGGGAACCCCTCAATCTCTGTGCAGCAGCCAGCGTTTGTTTAGGGTGCGGGCGGCAGGGGGCACCACGTCATGCCATGCCCCCTCAATGCAAGTCTATGGGAGGGGACGTGGCAGCTTACATTGAGGGGGCACGGCATGACATGTCACGACCCCTGCTGCCCTCTCCAAGTGTTAGGAAGAAAATGTTCAGAACGCTGGGGCAGTGGAGTATCCCTTTAAGGCTAAATAAGTTAACAATGTAACTGTTAATTCATCATACAACAGATGTTCCCTTTGCGAGTTAGGTTGGGTCCACGCCACAATTGTCTGACGCTTTACTCGTCTATGTCACAATGGGATGCTGCAGCACATCATACTATGGGTCCAAGTCAAAAAATGTAAATATGTATTTGTTTGGAAAATGATCGAAACATAGTCACTTGATATCCATGTTCTGGCGATGCGATCAAGTTTTGATCGAATCGGGTTTAACTCTTGAGACGTGATGCGATCGGTAGTTATACGCTGGCGAGATTTGCGGCAGTGCGCACCTCGCTCTCAGGTGTCAATCAAATTGGACCTTTTTACTACATAAGTATGTGCAGTGAAAAGGATGCGCCAACATGAAAATATAATGTTATAAGCATAACCCAAAACTGGATAGTTATTTATGTAAAATTCTACAGCATACTATCCGCAGAATATAGAACCATGACATAGGAACATGTGATCACTTACAGTTTGCTCCATTTACCTATAGTACTCTACCTGGTGTGTCAATGATGTTGATGTTTGTGTTCTTCCACATGGTGTAGGTTGCAGCAGACTGAATGGTAATTCCTCTCTGCCGCTCCAATTCCATTGAATCCATAACAGCACCAACACCATCTTTACCTTTCACCTGCATGAACATAGCAAAACCATAATAGTGAGGATGGAGATGGGATACAGAGGTTATGACAGTAACAGGATCACTTATTACAGAGCTGTGTGATTCCCTCAAATACTGTGGCTGAATCATGGTTATAGAAATGTCTGGGAACAGGGACTTTTTACACTTCCATGTGTCTAACAATATACAAAATGTAATAATCTGCCTGGATCCCATTGATGCCAGGTTAAGAGGATTTTAGTGGGGGGGGGGGGGGGGGGTGTTCAGTGGACTTTCTGCCTAATAGAAATCTATGCAGACTTTTTCTACTACATGTGGACGCTGCTTTGACAACTCCCTCCACGTATATTGTACTGTATACTGCCAGGGATTTGTTTTCTGCAGAGTCCACACTGCAACATCTGAATATTCCTTTTAATATCAGCCTGTTACAATCTGTACGGATAATTTACCTCTGACCGGTTATAAGAAGAAAGTCTATCAAAAAGCAGGACATCCATGTCAGCACCCTAGAATGAGTCTGATCATTTCCAGGAAACATATTACCGCCCCGCTGGGTATACAATGGACTCACCTCGTGCATCTGCGCTATCCGGCCAGTGTAGTAGAGAATACGCTCGGTCACGGTGGTTTTGCCAGAATCAATGTGGGCAGAGATCCCGATGTTCCGAATCCTTTCATTGGGAATTACGCCAGAGGAGCAATGTCGGCAAAAGTTCAGAGGCAGCTGTAGCATAAAAACAAGTCAGATCAGAGCCAGAAAAAGTCATAGAAGTGACCAAAATATTATCACATTTAACATGGGGGGGGGGAGTCACATACAACTTTTTGCTGCAGTGTTTGGAGCCAAAGGCAGAAATGGATTCAGAAGTAATGAGAAATAGAAAAGACCTTTAGGTCAGAAGACGGAATGAAAAACTGACACAAAAAGTGGCGTGTGCTTCTAGACGGCTATACTACTTCATTATTCTTATTTATTCTTTTTTGCCTCTGTCTTGTAATGGAAGCCTATGGAGATGCTTAATGTGGGTTTACATTACTATTCGGCTTTCCATGGCGTGCAATATATATATATATATATATATATATATATATATATATATATATATATATATATATATATATATATATATATATATATATATATATACATACAGATTAGTTAGGAGTAGCCGTATTAGTCCAGTGATGCAAAAAGCAAAATCATCGGTAGTTGCAGTATCTTGTAATACCTTTTTTATTGGACTAACAAGATTTTGCAGAGACAAGCTTTCAGGATTCCTCCCTTTATCAAGTCATAAGCATTTCTGAGCTCAGAAATGCTTATGACTTGATAAAGGGAAGAATCCCGAAAGCTTGTCTCTACAAAATCTTGTTAGTCCAATAAAAAAGGTATTACAAGATACTGCAACTACCGATGATTTTGCTTTTTACATATACACACACACACACACACCAAAAAATGTTGCAGTATCTTGTAATACCTTTTTTTATTGGACTAACAGAATTCACTGGACTAATACAGCTACTCAAATTTACTATATAGAGATAGATAGATCTATCTATCTCTCTATATATCTATCTGTATCTCTCCATCTATCTATACAGAGAACTTTTCAAAGAGTAAGAACAAACACGGGTTTATTGACCTAAATGGGCCAGAAAGAGTCAGATACTGAGTATGTGTTGGTCACATAATATATTTGATTGTAACCTGGACTATGAAGTGCAGATCACCACACAACAGAGTTTAAAATGACCCAAACATTGCCCCTAGCTGACTACGTCTGGGTCATTGAAGTCAATGGGGTACATACACATACATCATTCCCATTTTGGACAGCTAACACCCTTATACATGACACAAAGGGCACAATGGTAACGTGAACATGGCCTCACAGCTGTGCTCGCCTACATGCAAAACAGAGAAAATAAGAAAATAAAAAACATACAAGAACAGAGGCAGCCCTAAGGGCTAGTTCACACTTATTAGGTATTTCTGGTGTTCTGCGCAGTCACAGGGGCAGAACAATTAAAATGACAATGTGCCTGATCACATGATGGATACATGGGAAGATTTATCAAGCACATGCAGAAGATCGGTGTTACTGTTGTCCATGGTAACCATATTACAGCTTCAATTTTTTTTATATATAGTTGGTCTAAGGCCCCTCATCTCAGCAAAGCCAGATTACCCTGCTCTGTACTGACGAGGGGGCAAGTACCCCGAAACAGCTGTCTGCAGATGAGTCCTCTTTCCTTCTGGAGAGAGAGTTCTGGCTTGTCATTAATCCCGACAATATACGATTATATTCCGTAACTGGAGCTAAGCTGATACCAGGGAACATTGCCTGAAAAGGTGATGTAATGAGCTGATTTGCATATTCCTCTATATATATATATATATATATATATATATATATATATATACGAAAAACAAAAGGTGGTTTTGCAGCACTACTTAGCTTAATGAAAGAATAGTCGGGTGCCAGCTCCCAATGAACTTGATCAAAGTCCCAAAATTAATCCATCCAAAGAAATGGTGCAGCACTCCATGAGTAAATCCAAGGTGCAAAAAAGATTTATTCACTTCACATCATAGCATAGCAACGTTTCAGATCACACAGGATCCTTTTTCAAGCTTGAAAAAGGATCCTGTGTGATCTGAAACGTTGCTATGCTATGATGTGAAGTGAATAAATCTTTTTTGCACCTTGGATTTACTCATGGAGTGCTGCACCATTTCTTTGGATATAGATATATATATTTATATGTATGAGCCCCTTTTAAAAAAAATTTAAACTGGTGCCAGTTTATCTGCACAAGGTTTGAGAAATCTCCCCCATAATGCCCAATATACTCCATTGGCTATAATAGAGGCCATCAGTTTCCATTAGGGATTGACCGATATTGACTTTTTTAGGGCCGATACCGATAATCTGTGAACGTTAAGGCCGGTAGCCAATAACTTATACCGATATACGTTATTGGCTATTTCTTCCCCCCCCCCACGCTGCAGATCAATGATTTAAAGCGGGTGCTTTAAATCAATGATCTGCAGCGGCTTTTGCTGGGCCAGAGATCACCGCCCCGCTTCTCTCCCCCTTCCTGTCCTGGGGTCCTGAATCCAACCACCACCGCTGCCCCATTACCTCCCCATCCCCGGTTTCATAATTACCTGTTCCCGGGGTCCACGCTACTTCTGGCTCCGGCGGCATCCTGAGCTGTCACTGTGCGCACTGACGTGACGTCGCATTGAGGACGTCACTCGTCATTGCGCAGCGCACAGCAATAGCGCAGGACGCCACAGGAGCCAGAAGTAGCGCAGGAACAGGTAGTTATAAAACCGGGGATGGGGGAGGCCATGGGGCAGCGGCGGTGGGGGGTCTCTGGCCGGGGTGGTGTTGCGGGGGCATTATCGGCAAGGTAATTGCCGATAACGCCCAAATTCGTGAATATCGGCCGATAATATCAGCCAAACCGATAATCGGTCGATCCCTAGTTTCCATGGCAGTGCCAGGAGTTTGCTGGTCCTGAATGTTGACTTATTTTGTCCAGAACCAACGAGAACATCTAACACAACCTGTGGATGAGGCTTTAGATCGGCGTATCTCCAGTAGTTGCAAAACTACAACACCCAGCATGCCCGGACAGCCAAAGGCTGTTCGGGCATGCTGGGAGTTGTAGTTTTGCAACAACTGGAGGCACCCTGGTTGGGAAATACCCCTTCAGAGTGTGTTTCTGTTCCCATCCAAGAGTAAGGAGCCCAGTACCACAAACAGGTGCTGATGTATGATGGGGAGATCTCCAGTCCCAACATGCTACCAACCACTGTCACAGATTGCTGAGACTTGTTGTCCCACCAGGCAGGAGAGAGCTCCCAACACACCCCCTATGTCCCGACAACACTCACCTGAGCTCGGGCTGAGGGTAACCAGGACCCGATCACAGATGCTGCCCGCAGGAGACCCATAGCTGCCTGTGAATGTCACGCTGATCTCTGCGCACAATCACTTCCGGGTGTCACAGAAGCCGGCAAAGGTCAAACTACAACTATTTCCGTCATTTGGAACGCAGCCCAGTGATGGCGGAAGTCTTATTATATTAAATGATGTGCCCCATTCCTCCCGCTCTCTCCTATGTGCTGTATTCGTGGCCATGGTCTTAGTCTACGCAAGAAAATCCACCAAGATGCGGTTCACGGTACTGCGCTGTTTGCCGGTAACCAGGCTGTGAGCGAGCGCCACCTAGAGGTGAGGATGCAGAAGAGCAGGTGCGCTTCGCTGTCAGCGGCTCCAGGCTATGGTCGGGGCTTGCGACGGGTCCGAGACTGAGGTGTAGTTTCCGTTTCTGACGGTTGTGAGGAGAGGAGACCGCAAGGAGGCGCCCTAGGAGGGTCAGGTACGGGCACACATCTCCTCTACCGAATCTTTCTACACCTGTGTGAAGGAGGACTGTGCTGCGCATGTGTGAGAATGAGTGGATCCAGGAGGGGCACACTATGGCATCCGTTGGAATCCTTTTTTTGGGGGGTTACTGGTGTAAACCACATCATATGTTTTTAAGTGTAAACGTACCCCTATAACACTGCGTAAGGTTCACACCACGTTTTTGCAATACAGTTCCCGTATCAGGTTTTTGATTAAAAAAAACCAAAAAAAACTGATTCCTCAAAACCTGACTGAACTGTATCAAAACGTGTGTACAAATTTTAATCCAACAAGTGAAACTTTATTCATAATGGAGCGAAAAGTTAAAAACGTATACATTTTTAACTTTTCACTCCATTATGGATAAAGTTTCACTTGAAAAGTGATATCCAGTTGCGTCTGTTTTTTAAGAAAAAAAACGTATACGTTTTTAACTTTTCACTCCATTATAAATAAAGTTTCACTTGTTGGATTAAAATTCCAAGAAAAAACTGTGCAAAGTCAAAAACCGTATGGTGAAAACTGATAGAACTGTACGCACATACGGTTCTGTACAGTTCTCATTGACTCCCATGTTAAAAAAAAAAAAACGTAAACCTTTCAATATGGTTTTTTACCCGGACCAAAAACCGTGGTAGGATATGGTTTTGGGTAAGGGAAAAAAAAAAACTGATAAAACCGTACAAGACGCAAAACTGACACGACCAGATACCATTTTCAATATGGTTCCATGAGGTTTTCAAATTGAAAACGTATACGGGAACTGTATTGCAAAAATGTGGTATTGAGGTGTACATCCGAACCGTATGGCAATGTTTCCCAACCGAAACGCCTCCAGCTTAGGGATGTAAGAAAAAATCGATTTGCGCGATTATCGCGATTTTTCACTTGCCGATACTGAATCGATTAGTGATGTGGAATTTGTATCTCCTGACGCCCGGAACAGCATGTCCCAGGCATCAGGAGATACAAGTTCCACATTTTGTCAGCAGGATCTGACGCGCGTTGTTCTGGGTGTATGGAGTGGGCTCCGACTCGTGCCGGGGGGCCGCTGATGTAGCCGGGGGCCGCTGATGCATCACCGCCGCTAATATCCAGCATGCGGTGCTCTGCAGTGTGTATGGAGCGGGCTCCGGACTCCTGCCCGCTCCATACTCTGCAGCCCCCGGCTGGCTATTAACCCTTTAAATTGCCGCTGTCAAAGCTGACAGCGGCGTCTAAAGGGATCTGTGAATGCTCCCTGGTGGGCTAGTGGGGTGGATTGCCCCTACCAACCCCCCCCCCCCCCCCCCGCAGCACGATCGCGGGCAGGCGATCCACTGTGGAGGTAGCGGAGGGCTTACCTCTGCTTCCCTGCTCTCCGTGGCTCTGTCATTGATAGAGTCTGGCTGGACCAGGCTCTATCAATGGATCGCAGATAAATGGAGTTCAATAGAACTCTATTCATCTGTCTGAGGAATCTAGTGATTCCTAAAAGACTAATAAAGTGTATATAAAAAAAATAAAAATAAAGTTTTAATAAAAGTGTAAAAGACATTGTTTTTTAGACAGAATCGGGATATATCGCGATGTATCGTCACCTAAACGGTATCGCGATATATTGGGATATATCAAATCGCCACACTGGTATCGCAATTCGAATCGAATGGGCAAATTATTGGCGATTCACACCCCTACTCCAGCTGTTTCAAAACTACAACTCCCAGCATGCCCGGACAGCCAAAGGCTGTCCGGGCATGCTGGGAGTTGTAGTTTTGCAACAGCTGGAAGCACCCTGGTTGGGAAAAACTGGCATATGGCAACACGTACAGCTTAGGGACAACTCTAGGAGTGGCCCAAAAAAAAAAAAAATTGTACAACACACGTGAAAATTTATTGAAAAAAAATAAAAAAACACTCCCCCGTAAGCCCTCGCTAACCATTTTATTGAAGCAAAAAAAAAAACAAACAACCCGCAGGTCATGGACAGATAGTACTGCCGCTATGACATGGACTAGAAGTGTTTATATTAACGCCATTGATGGATCAGGATATTTATACCAATATTCACTGCCTTAGTGAATCCATGGACAGAGGACATAAATGTACTGTACTGTTATATACATGTTATACAATGTACGTGAACGAGGATTGATGTTGGGATAATATTTAAAAATAGAATATCTTGAGAAATGAATGATTAGAAATAGTTTGTGTTGTTATCTTAGTAGTACACACCTAGCGCAACATAGAACGGAAAACGAGAACTAATGAGCGCCCAAGGAAACAGCAGTGTCGGTAAGTCGGTACTCTTCTTACTCTGGTTTTTTGGGAAGGTCTTTGGTCAGAATTCGTCCATATTTAAAGGGGTTATCCAAGAAAAAAAAACTTTTTTATAAACAGATTTGTAAATTACTTCTTAATCCTTCCAGTACTTATGAGCTGCTGAAGTTGAGTTGTTCTTTTCTGTCTGAGTGCTCTCTGATGACACGTGTCTCGGGAACTGTCCAGAGTAGAAGCAAATCCCCGTAGCAAACCTCTACGCAAACCTCTACGCAAACCTTGTGCAGTTCCCGAGACAGACAGAGGTGTCAGCAGAGAGCACTGTTGCCAGCCAGAAAAGAACAACTCAACTTCAGCAGCTGATAATTATTGGAAGGATTAAGATTTTTTTAATAGAAGTAATTTACAAATCTGTTTAACTTCCTAGAGCCAGTTGATATATATAATTCTGGAATACCCCTTCAACACATTTTTCGCTGCCCTTCATGGGGAGTTTATTGAAGGGGTATTCCAGTATAGTAAAATGTATCCCCTATTTATCCACATCCAACACAAATGCTGTATCTCCGGCTCTCCCATAGAGATGCATGGAGGTTAGGGGGGGGGGAAGGGGGGGTGTCAGCCAGAGCTTTGTGCCGTAGTCGACACTGCTCCAGGAGATCGCGGTGGGATCCGAGTATCTTTTGGATAGGGGATCATTTTTAGTAAACCAGAGTACGTTTTTAAAGATATATTTATAAGCCCCTATTGAATTAATTGATCACATTATGAAGAATGATGAATTTGGCACAGAATTTTAGGCCTATCTCGTTATGTACTCTTTTCTGGCAGGCAGATCTGTAATTTATATCCTACAGGATATAGATGATTGTTTGGTCTTAAAGGGGTACTCTGCCACTAGACATTTTTTCCCCTATCCAAAGAATAGGGGGATATCATGTCTGATTGTGGGGGTCCGGCCGCTAAGGACCTCTGCTACCTCCACTGTGGCACCCCCGAGCAAACTCCGCTCTGTGCCGAATGACTGGCGATCACAGTTGCCACGCCCCCTCCATTCATGCCTATAGGAGGAGGCGTGACGGCTGTGTACTAGCAGTCACCCCCCCTCCCATAGACTTGAATGGAGGGGGCGTAGCGTGACGCCATGATCACAGAAGTCCCAGGCTTCCATGAACGTAACGCCGATGCAGGGGTCTCAGTGGCCGGGCCCCCCGCGATCAGACATGTTAACCCCTATCCTGTGATCCTTTGGACCCTTTAATGTATGACATGATGTGATCTTTCATATTACACGATCATATAACATATTCTATCCCTTTTTTCCGTAGATCCGGGTCAGAGCGATGATGACCTCACCAGTCTGTTGTATGACCTGGATGAATTATTGGATGGCGTTAGTGAAGCAGAAGTTACTTCTGCAGCAGATGTTCTTACTGATAAAAAAGCTCCAGTTGTTGATCAACCAGTACAAGAGGAGAACCGGAAATGTCCTGCAGAAGAAAAGAGTCATCCCAATAAAAATCCCTATGAAGAATGGTACTACATGCAGGTCATGCAGCTATCCAATGTGCTGGAGCGGGGCTTGACGGGAATTTCCTCCGAACTGAATCAGCTCAGTAGTTCTGTGTTTCAGTTAGTTTATGGCATGAAAGAATGTGCAGACACCATGGGATTCTACGCAACCAGAATGCTGGCATTCCAGCAGGAAATGCTTAATGCCGCCTCAAAGGCAAACATTTCTCTCCAAACTGGGGTCCATCTGCTACACGAGCTCAAAGCTAAACATGGTCCATGTCTTCTGGACACCTGTAAGGCTTCCAACTGGGATGGAAGAACAGGCCAGTCTGATGAAGGCCGATTCAAGAGACACTATAGGGATGTCCAGCCAAGATCCCCCGAGGATAATGGTTCACATTATTCTAAAAGAGACAAAAAGAAGTAAATGTCTAATTTTAAGTGAATAATAAAAGTACTCATATCTCTTGGCTGTTAGTGTTTTATTTCAGTAAAAATGGTACCCAGCAGTCGCCAATCTTGCAAAAGTGAAGGTTTATTAATCCATATCACGGTACAGGGACGCGTTTCGGCAAAGGTGTCTTCCTCAGTTGTCTGCCGCCGGCAGACAACTGAGTAAGGCACCTTTGCCGAAACGCGTCCCTGTACTGTGATATGATACTACGGTGGTAACTTTAATTTTTTTTTTTAATCAACTGGTGTCAGAAAGTTAAACAGATTTGTAAATTATGAATTCGGGTAGAAAACAGACATGGTCGCACATCTACAATCTTGTATAATGATCTGATTGCTTCTCAGCATAATATCAAAAACTAACAGGTTGTTAGTATACATTTTTGATCAAAAAGTACAAGCCCACTCGCCACGTCAAGGCCACCTATTTAGAGTGGGTCCCTAGCATAAAATGGCGCAGCACCGGGCGGCGACCACCACCACCGCGACACCAGTGCCCACGGGGGGGAAACGACCCACTGGCAGAGCGACCCCAATGCCACTCAAACCAGTCTTCTATAAGTAGTAGTTAGCTACACAAGGGCCATTTCTTTCCTAGTAGCCTCTGACTGGGAGAGCATGGTAAGTGAGCTATTACATCTTGTTCACACTGGTGTGGTGCTGTGTGGCGTCTGTTGCTGCCGTGGCGCCATGTCTGCGGGGAGGTGCGACCCATAGACTGGTTTGAGTGGCATTGGGGCAGCTCTGCCAGTGGGTCGTTTCCCCCCGTGGGCACTGGTGTCGCGGCGGTGGTGGTCGCCGCCCAGTGCTACGCCATTTTATGCTAGGGACGTTAGGGACCCACTTTAAATAGGTGGCCTTGACGTGGCGAGTGGGCTTGTACTTTTTGATCAAAAATGTATACTAACAACCTGTTAGTTTTTGATATTATGCTGAGAAGCAATCAGATCATTATAAAAGATTGTAGATGTGCACCATGTCTGTTTTCTACCCGAATTCACAGATTTGTAAATTACTTCTATTAAAAATCTTAATCCTCCCAGTACTTATCAGCTGGTGTATACTACAGAGGAAGTTGTGAAGTTCTTTCCAGTCTGGCCACAGTGCTCTCTGCTGACACCTCTGTCCATGTTATGAACTGTCCGGAGCAGCACATGTTTGCTATGGGGATTTTCTCCTGCTCTGGACAGTTCATGACATGGACAGAGGTGTCAGGAGAGAGCACTGTGGCCAGACTGGAAAGAACTTCACAACTTCCTCTGTAGTATACAGCAGCTGATAAGTACTGGAAGGATTAAGATTTTTAATAAAAGTAATTTACAAATCTGTTTAACTTTCTGGCACCTGTTGATTAGAAAAAATTATTTTCAACCGGTGTACCCCTTTTAACCCCATAACGACCATGGACGTCTATACTTGTCCAATGGCCGTTAACAGGGTATGACGCAGGCTCCCGACTCGAGCCCGCGTCATGCCGGCCGGCCCCCAGCTGATTCCTGTAGGTGGGGACCGGCATTAATAGCCGACATGCGGCGATCGCCGCGGCCGGCTATTAAACCTTGAGATTGCCACTGTCAAAGTTGACAGCGGCGTCTAAAGGTGCCTGCATCCAGTCCCTGGTGGTCGAGTGGGGTGGATCGCCCCCCCCCCCCCCGCAGCGTGATCGCGGGAGGGCGATCCACTACTGAGAGAGACTGAGGGCTAACCTCTCCTGCTGCGGCAGCTCCAGTGCTCAGAATGATATAGCCTGGCAGGACAGGCTTTATCAATCGAGCGCAGAGCACACAGATCAATGGGATTGTATGGAACCCCATTGATCTGTATGAGGAATCAAATGATTGCTCCTAAAAGTCCCCTAAGGGGACTAAAAGTGTAAATAAAAAAAAAAGTTTGAAAACACACACATTAACCCTTTCCTTATTAAAAGTTTAAATCGCCCCCCTTTTCCCAAATGTCCATATAAAAAATATATAAGCATATTAAAAATAAACATATGTGGTATAGCCACATGCGTAAATGACCGAACTATAAAAATATATTGTAAATTAAACCGCACGGTCAATGGCGTACGCGCCAAAAAATTCCAAAGTCCAAAATAGCGTATTTTTGGTCACTTTTCATACCATAAAAAAAGGAATAAAAAGAGATCAAAAAGTCCGATCAAAACAAAAATGGTACCGATTAAAACTTGGGATCACGGCGCAAAAAATCAGCCCTCATACCACATCGTATGCGGAAAAATTAAAAAGTTATAGGGGTCAGAAAACGACTATTTTAAATGTATTAATTTTCGTGCACGTAGTTATGATTTTTTCCAAAAGTACGACAAAATCAAACCTATATAAGTAGGGTATCATTTTAATTGTATGGACCTACAGAATAATGATAAGGTGTAATTCTTAACGAAAAATGTACTACGTAGAAACGGAAGCCCCCAAAATTTACAAAATTGTGTTTTTTCTTCAATTTTGTCGCACAATGGTTTTTTTTCCATTTCGCCATAGATTTTTGGGTAAAATGACTGTCATTACAAAGTAGAATTAGTAGTGCAAAAAATAAGCCAGAATATGGATTTTTAGGTGCAAAATTGAAAGTGTTATGATTTTTAAAAGGTAAGGAGGAAAAAACGAAAGTGCAAAAACAGAAAAACGCTTGGTCCTTAAGGGGTTAAGGACACAGCCCATTTTTACCTTTAAAGGGTATTTACCACTAACATAAATAGGTCTAAATTGTTGCATTATGTACATTTTAAACATATTTCAAATGTACAAGCATTTCGGAAAATGTACTGCTTGAGAGAGCGATATATAATTTACTATTCCCCCAGGATTTGCAGCTAAGGCTGCTTTCACACTATAAAATTCATCCGTTTTAAAGATCCGTTTGATGTTCTGTTATAAAAACCCTGAAAATCGGCCATTAAACGTCTGTTACAAAATCCCATAATAGTCTATGGGATTTTTACATTATGAGTTTTAATCCGTTATAGTCCGTTATTAATAATGGACATTATTTTGTGACGGGAGAATGAACGGAAGAAATAATGCATGCACTATTTCTCCCATTACTATCTTCCGTCACAAAATAACGGCCGTTATTAATAACGGACTATAACGGATTAAAGCAGATAATGTAAAAATACCATAGACTATAATGGGATATTCTAACGGACGTTTAATGGTCAATTTTCAGGGTTTTCATAGCGGAACATCAAACGGATCTTTAAAACGGATGAATTTTATAGTGTGAAAACAGCCTAAGTTCCATTGAAGTGACTGGAGCCAAGTTTTAGTAACACACACAACCTGAAGACAGAGGCAATTTCATCCAAAAACACACCTGTTTTTCTTTTCCTGAATAATCCTCTTTAATTACCTGGCCCTATTTAGAACATCTGACATGTCTCTTGATGTGGTAATAACTTTAGAATGCTTTTACTTATCCAAGTGATTCTGAGACCTTGTTATTGAGAAAAACTTAAATGTAATAAAACATTAGTAGTTTTACAAATAAAATTTAACTCACTAAGCAGCTGATGTGTTATATAGTATTTAGGGTGTAGTTGAGAAATGTAAAGTGTACACATAGTTTGAAAAGATTTTTAAAAACCTTCATGGTTCATTAGCAGCTCTCACTGCTGTTATTGAGCACTTCAAAGTCCCCTTTATGATGCACAGCTATTTCTCATTTTGTATATTTTAGGGACAGAATCACAGCTGGCCTGTTTGCCAACAGAACACACACAGTTACTTCCCCCCTTACATCTCTGGCCAGTCACTTGGCTACTCCCCTTTGCTATGCTTATATTGTGGTTGTAAATGTTCCCTGGACTGAACAAGCTGGCACTGTGCTGGGGAGGATTTACAGCACACTACTATAAATATCATGTTGGGAGGGAGAAGGGGTTATTGATGCACTAACTTTGCAAGTTGTTGTGTGAGCAGAAAGGATTAAACTAAGCACTAAATTGGTGTGAATGCTTGGTCTGATTGGTGTATAGAGATTAAACACTTGGGGATGCAGGGCGTACAGGTACGCCCTGCATCCTGAGTCCTTGACCTGTTTGGGACGAAGGGCATATGCATACGCCCTTGCGTCCTGGTACTTAAGGACGAAGGGCGTATCCATACGCCCGTGGGAATTTCGGTCCCCGATGCGCGCCGGGCGGGGACCGGACCGGGGTGACTGTTGATATCAATCAGCAGGCACCCCGTGCAAAGGCCCAGTAGGCACCCCGTGCAAAGGCCCTCCACCCCCCCCCCCCCCCCCCCCCCCCATGTCGGCGATCGGCGCAAATAGCAAGTGTGAATTTGCGCCGATTCCGGGTCATACGGGTCTATGGTGACCCGGAATATAAGGGGTGTCACGGTTGTCTAAGACACCTACGATCCCCCTGAAGGGACAGGAGTGAGGTGGCAGGGGTGCCACCCCTCCTATCCCTGCTATTGGTGGTCTAGACACGACCACCAATAGCAGATCGGGGGCGGGGGGGTTAACTTTCGTTTTCCCCATCCTGCCCACCCACAATAGGTGGGGCAGGGCAGGGAAACCATCGGGGACCGGCGGCGAAAATCCACTTACCGATCCGGAGGCTGCGGGCGACGGTGATCGGCAGGCAGCGATGACGTACGGCAGAAGAGGACGGCTCCCTGGATCCTACGGAAGCTGGTGAGTTGTTTAGCAACATCTGGAGGGCTACAGTTTGAGACTATTATACAGTGGTCTCTAACCTGTAGCCCTCCAGATGTTGCAAAACTACAACTCCCAGCATGCCCAGAAAGCTGTTTGGGCATGCTGAAATATGTAGTTTTGCAACAGATGGAGGGCTACAGTTTGAGACCATTATACAGTGGTCTCTAAACTGTATCCCTCCAGATCTTGCAAAACTACAACTCTTAGCATGCCCAAACAGCTGTTTGCTGTCTGGGCATGCTGGGATTTGTAGTTTTGCAACATCTGGAGGGTCACAGTTTGGAGAAGTGGTCTATAAACTGTAGCCCTCCAGATGTTGCAAAACTGCAAATCCCAGCATGCCCAAATAGCAAACAGCTGTCTCAGCATGCTGGGAGTTGTAATTAAGTACCTCCAGCTGTTGCATAACTATATCTCCCAGCATGCCCTTCGGCAATCAGTACATGCTGAAAGTTGTAGTTTTGCAACAGCTGGAGGCACACTGGTAGGAAAATACTGAGTTAGGTAACAGAACCTAACTGAAGGTTTTCCAACCAGTGTGCCTCCAGCTGTTGAAAAAGTACAACTCCCAGCATGCATGGTCTGTCAGTACATGCTGGGAGTTGTAGTTTAGCAACAATTGGAGGCACAATGGTTGGAAAATACTGAGTTAGGTAACAGAACCTAACTGAAGGTTTTCCAACCAGTGTGCCTCCAGCTGTTCCAAAAGTACAACTCCCAGCATGCACGGTCTGTCAGTACATGCTGGGAGTTGTAGTTTTGAAACAGCTGGAGGTTTGCCACCCCCCCATGTGAACGTACAGGGTACATTCACACGGGTAGGTTTACAGTAAGTTTCCTGCTTCAAGTCTGGGCTGCGGCAAATTTTTCGCCGCATCGCAAACTCCTGGCGTGAAACTCACCGTAAAACGCCAGTGCGAATGTACCCTAAAAACACTACATATACACCCCCTTACACTGTCTCCCCCCCCCCCCCCCCCCCCCCAATAAAAATTTAAAACTTATTGTATGGCAGTGTTTCCAAAACGGAGCCTCCAGCTGTTGACTGTCCAGGCATGTTGGGAGTTTAGCAACAGCTGGAGGCACCCTGTTTGGGAATCACTGGCGTAGAATACCCCTATGTCCACCCCTATGCAATCCCTAATTTAGTCCTCAAATGCGCATGGCGCTCTCTCATTTTGGAGCCCTGTCGTATTTCAAGGAAAAAGTTTAGGGTCACATATGGGGTATTTCCGTACTCGGGAGAAATTGCACTACAAATATTGGGGGGCTTTTTCTCCTTTTACCCCTTATGAAAAGGAAAAGTTTGGAGGTTACACCAGCCTGTTAGTGTAAAAAATGTTTTAAAATGTTTACACTAACATGCTGGTGTTGCCCCATACTTTTTTTTTCACAAGAAGTAAAAGGAAAACAAGACCCCCAAAATTTGTAACACAATTTCTCCTGAGTACGGAAATACTCCATATGTGGGCGTAAAATTATCTGCTGGCGCACAACAAGGCTCAGAAGTGAGAGCGCACTATGTACATTTGAGGCCTAAATTGGTGATTTGCACAGGGGTGGCTGATTTTACAGCGGTTCTGACATAAACGCAAAAAAATAACTACCCACGTGACCCCATTTTGGAAACTGCACCCCTCACGGAATGTAACAAGGGGTATAGTGAGCCTTAACACCCCACAGGTGTTTGACGAATTTTCATTAAAATTGGATGGGAAAATGAAAAAAAATAATAATTTCACTAAAATGCTGGCGTTACCCTAAATGTATTATTATTATTATTTAATAATAATAATTAGCTACTGAAGAAAGGACCTAGTGGTTCCTGAAACACGTCCAGCGACCCCCCTAAGAGAATTGAGAGACCACCTGTACCATTACTATTATCTGCAGTCAATAGAAATCGCATCTCATCTCATCACTTTGCAGAGACCTGTCAATCACCCTGTGAGCGCGCGGTCTGTGAATACGAGTGCGCTCTGTAACCACGAGGACGCCACTGAGATTACCTGCTTGTGGGCCCCGCGTCAATAGGAGTCGGCCGAGACTCCAGCGGTGCGCTCTCCGGCCGGAGAGCGGGCACGGGACAGCCGCGGAACATCGTTTCCAGTAACTCAAAACTACAATCTGCATCCGGACTGGTGAGCGATCTCTATATTTTATATCATGCGCATAGTTTGATCAATTGCCGGCATTTATTGTTGAAATCAGCGGTATTGCAATAAAAAGTGACAGAATCCAGAGACTATTCTGATCACTACCTTTTGGTATATGGATACATAATCATCACAACTATTACATTGTGAGGAATTGTCACATTCCGAGGAACTGTGATCCTATTGGCATATAGCAATACAGACATTTCTTTTGACTGCTACAGCGCTTCAATGAACATTTATTGGCAGCTTTACAGTGATTAGCTGCTTTGATTGAACTATAAAGTATCATTGAGTATAAGCTACTTATTTATTTATTATATCTACAGTGGTCTTCTTATATATATTATATTTTAAAACCTTTTATAATACTATCTTAACCAATTAATCACTCTGAACCTGTGGATTCACAAGGGCCCTGTGATCCCAGATCTATCAGTTTGATATTTATCCTCTAACAATTATCTTTTAATAAACAAGTGTGTACATTATCTAACGACCTTGAGCCTCAATATTTCCTATCATAAAGTAGAATATGTCACGAAAAAACTATCTCGGAATCAAATTTATAAGTAAAAGCATCCCAGAGTTATTAATGCTTAAAGTGACAGTGGTCAGATGTGCAAAAAATGCTCTCGTCCTTAGGGTCATAATGGGCTCCGTCCCCAAGGGGTTAAGGACCCAGGGCGTACAGGTACGCATGTTGGAATTTTGGTCCTCGCCGCGCACCGAAATCATTCAGTAGGCATCCCATGTGCTGGTCAATTCAGACCGGCGATTCTGGGTCATATGCATCTCCGGTGACCCGGAAAATAAGGGGGATCGGGGCAGTCCAAGACAGCTCGATCCCCCTAAAGGGATAGAAGTGAGGTGCCACCCCTCCTATCCCTGCTATTGATAGGTCAGAAGCGACCGACCAATAGCAGATCGGGGGGCGGGGGGTTAAAGTTCAGTTCCCCCGCTCTGCCCACTTCCGGGAGTCTGGGCAGAGGGGGGGAATTGTGCTGGGAGCGGTGCCGGAGGTCCCTTACTCAGAGCGGGCGGTGATCGGCGGCGGGCAATCCTGCTCTGCAAGCGGTGGCGATCCTGCAACTGAGCGGCGAGTTGTTGCCCAGCAACATTTGGAGGGCCACAGTTTGGCGACCACTATACAGTGGTCTCTAAACTGTAGCCCTCCAGATGTTGCAAAATTACAAATCCCAGCATGCCAAGACAGCAAACTGCTGTGTGGGCATGCTGGGATTTGTAGTTTTGCAACATCTGGAGGGCTACAGTTTAGAAACCACTGTATAGTGTTCTCTAAAATGTGGCCCTCTATATCTTGCAAAACTACAACTCCCAGCATACCCAAAGCAGTTTGCTGTCTGGGCATGCTGGGATTTGTAGTTCTGCAACATCTGGAGGGCCACAGTTTGGAGATCACTGTGCAGTGGTCTCTAAACTGTGTCCCTCCAAATGTTGCATAACTACAACTCCCAGCATGCTCGAACAGCAAATGGCTGTCTCGGCATTCTGGGAGTTGTAGTTGCGTGCCTCCAGCTGTTGCTTAACTACAACTCCCTTCGGCGATCAGTACATGCTGGGAGATGTAGTTCTGCAAAAGCTGGAGGCACACTGGTTGGAAAATACTGAGTTATGTAACAGAACCTAACTCATGGTTTTCCAACCAGTGTGCCTCCAGCTGTTGCAAAACTACAACTCCCAGCATGCATGAAAAATTTGCCGCAGCTCAAACTGCTAGCGGGAAACTCACCGTAAACCTCCATCCGTGTGAATGTACCCTAAAAACACTACACTACATAAAATAAAGGGTAAAACACTACATATACACCCCCTTACACTGTCCCCCCCACCCCCAATAAAAATGATTTTTTTTTCGTACGGCAGTGTTTCCAAAACGGAACCTCCAGCTGTTGCAAAACAACAACTACCAGCATTGCCGGACAGCCACCGACTGTAGGCACCCTGTTTGGGAATCACTGGCATAGAATATTTTTGGTAGCGCGGAGGCAATGGTAACACTTGGATCTGAGTACGTCCCTATGCAAATCCCTAATTTCGGCCTCAAATGCACATGGCGCTCACTCAATTCGGAGACCTGTCGTATTTCAAGGCAACAGTTTAGGGTCACATATGGAGTATTCCCGTGCTCAGGAGAAATTGCGTTACAAATTTTGGGGGGCTTTTTCTCCTTTTATCCCGTATGAAAAGGAAATATTGGGGGCTACGCCATCCTGTTAGTGTAAAAGAATTACATTTTTTACACGAACATGCTGGTGTTGCCCCATACTTTTCATTTTCACAAGAGGTAAAAGTAAAAAAAGACCCCCAAAATTTGTAATGCAATTTCTAAATGCAAAAAAATAAATACCCACATGTGACCCCATTTTGGAAACTACACCCCTCACGGAATGTAACATGGGGTATAGTGTGCCTTAACATCCCACAGGTGTTTGACAAATTTTCGTTAAAGTTGGATGTGAAAATGAAAAAAACTTTTTTTCACTAAAATACTGGTGGTACCCTACATTTTTCATTTTCACAAGGGAAAATAGGGAAAAAAAGCCCCCCAAAAATTGCAACCCCAGAACATACCCCATATGTGGATGTAAAGTGCTCTGCTGGCGCTCTACAATGCTCAGAAGAGAAGGAGCGCCATTGGGCTTTTGAAGAGAGAATTTGTCCGGAATTGAAGGCCATGTGTGTTTACAAAGCCCCCGTGGTGCCAGAACAATGGACCCCCCCACATGTGACCCCCATTTTGGAAACTACACCCCTCAAGGAATGTAATAAGGGGTGCAGTGAGCATTTACACCCCACAGATTTTTTTGAACAGTGGTCTGTGAAAATGAGAAATGACATTTTTCATTTGCTCAGCCCACTGTTCCAAAGATCTGTCAAACGCCAGTGGGGTGTAAATGCTCACTGCACCCCTTATTACATTCCGTGAGGGGTGCAGTTTCCAAAATGGTGTCACATGTGTGGGGTTACTGCTGTTCTTGCACAATGGGGGCTTTGTAAACGCACATGGCCCCTGACTTCCATTACAAACAAATTTTCTCTCCAAAAGCTCAGTGGTGCTCCTTCTCTTCTGAGCATTGTAGTGCACCAGCAGAGCACTTTACATCCACATATGGGGTATTTCCATACTCAGAAGAAATGGGGATAAACATTTTGGGGGGCATTTTCTCCTATTACCCCATGTGAAAATGAAAAATGTGGGCTAACACCAATATTTTAGTGAAAAAAATCTAATTTTTCATTTTCACGTCCTACTTTAGCGGAAATTCGGCAAACACCTGTAAGGTGTTTAGACTCACTGTACCCCTTGTTACGTTCCTTGAGGTGTAGTTTCCAAAATAATATGCTTTGTGTGTATTTTTTTGCTGTTCTGGCACCATAGGGGCTACCTAAATGTGACATGCCCCCCAAAAACCATTTCAGCTAAATTTGCTCTCCAAAATCCCATTGTCGCTCCTTCTCTTCTGAGCCCTCTAGTGGACCCACAGAGCACTTTACATCCACATATGAGGTATTTCCTTACTCAAGAGAAATTGGATTACAAATTTTGGGGGGATTGCTCTCCTTTTACCCCTTGTAATGACTCTACAAGAACATACGAGTGTAAAAAAAAGTGAAACACCTAAAGGGTTAAAAAAAACTGAGGGGTGCAGTTTCTATAATGGGGTAATTTATGGGGTATTTCTTACAGAAAGACCCCTCAAATTCACTTCAAACTTAACTGGTCCCTGAAAAATTCAGATTTACAATTTTTTTTTCGTGAAAATTTTGAAAATTGCTGCTATACTTTGAAGCCCTCTAATGTCTTCAAAAAGTAAAAACATGTCAACTTTATTATGCCAACATAAAGTAGACATATTGTATTTGTGGATCAATATATAATTTATTTGGAATGTCCATTTTCCTTACAAGCAGAAAGTTTGTAAAATGCAAAATTCTCAAAATTCACATGAGATTTGGGGATTTTTCACCAAGAAAGAATGCAAGTAACGACGAAAATCTACTACTATGTTAAAGTAGAATATGTTACGAAGAAACTATCTCGGAATCAGAATGAAAGGTAAAAGCATCCCAGAGTTATTAATGCATAAAGGGACAGTGGTCAGAATTTCAAAATGAGTCCTTAAGAGGTTAAAGGGGTATTCCAGGATTTTTTTTTTATTTGACGATGCTACAGGGGCTGTAAAGTTAGTGTAGTTCATAATATAGTGTCTGTACCTGTGTGTGACTGTTTTCTCACAATTCTTCTCACAATTTATTTTTAACAGTATATAAAATTACTCAAGTCTCAGGATTTCCCAGGTTGCAGTGCATCTAGACCCGACATCACAAGTCAGGTGATCAGAGGAAGTCTGTCCTGCTTCAATGGGTGTTCTTTTTTTCTTCAATGGGAGTTCATTTTGCAACAGCTGTAGGCACCTGATCAGGAAACACTGATGTATTGCATTGAAGGGATCACAGGTGTGTTTCAATGGGTGGGCTGGCTGATGTGTGGGAGGAAAGTAACAATAGGAAATATCTAGTTCTGGCAGGTACGTACTACTAAAATCACCTTACGGTGGATAACCCCTTTAAAAAAATGAAGCCTGCAGTGAGGAATACTAGTAGAAAATGCCATCTACAAGTTATATTGGCCAGAAATGATGCTACATCTTGTGAACACACAGCAGCTTATATTGAAAAGTTATCTAAAGATTCAGGTGCACTTCACTGAATTGTAAAAAAAAATCGAATAAACATAAACTTTATTATATTAGTTGTAAAGACAAAATCTCCACTGAAGTCTAGTACTGTTGTGGCCATGATTGTTGGGGTGTCAATCTCACAAAATCCACTGTGTAAATTATATTTACGTCACTTTTTTAATACAATAATTAAGCTTTATTTACATAAAACTAAATCCCCCCTTTACTGTTTGTTAGTCATTACTGCACAATTCAGATTGTATCTTTTTGTAACATCTGTTCAATTTATAATTGATACTTATAAAAGGAGAAAAAAAGCAGCAAAAGTGTACAAGGACGTTTATTCTGCAATACAGTCAAAAGCCTGGAAGTAGAAACATGATTTACATATTCTCAGTTCAAGAAGTACTGTGAATATTTACTAAAATGTTAATGCATTACGTACAGTAATAATAGAGCAGCTTCTATATATATTATAATACAGCATGATCCGTAAAGAAAAAAGGTGGAGAAACAAAGAAAAATGACTGATTGGTGAATTATTAAAGTATATATTTCATGCAAATGATCACAATGCAGTGGCTTGGGGAAACGGTTTACTTTGACAGCGAATAAATCCTGCAGTTTGTCATCTGTAGGGTAGATACCGGGATGGATGACTTTACTTCAATGAATGCTAAAGACTGTGTTAAATTCTGTTTCTCTTCTACATTTGAAGAGCTCAGTTTTTCAGAAATCTTTGTAACTACAGTATTTTACATTCCAAGGCAGGAGAAAGGGTCTCCGAACATTCCAACTAGGTATTAATTAAAGGGGTACTCCATTGGGAAACGTTTTTATTTTTTTTATCAACTGGTGCCAGAAAGTTAAACAGATTTGTAAATTACTTCTATTTAAAAATCTTAACCCTTCCAGTATTTATCAGCTGCTTTATGTTCCAGAGGAAGTTCTTTTCTTTTTGAATTTCCTTTGTGTCTCATCACAGTGCTCTCTGCTGACACCTCTGTCCATTTTAGGAACTGTCCAGAGTAGGAGCAAATCCCCATAGCAAATCTCTCCTGCTCCGGACAGTTCCTAAAATGGACAGAGTTGTCAGCAGAGAGCACTGTGATCAGACAGAAAAGAAATTCAAAAAGAAAAGAACTTCCTCTGGAACATAGAGCTGCTGATAAATACTGGAAGGGTTAAGATTTTTAAATAGAAGTAATTTACAAATCTGTTTAACTTTCTGGCACCAGATGATTTAAAAAAAAAAAAAAAACTTCTGTTTTCCAGGGAAGTACCCCTTTAATATTCATTCTGTAGAGATGGAGACCAGGAAGTAGTGAAAAAGGGGGGTTGTGGCAGGAAAGTATAATTTTTATTTTTTATCCCAGCCCAACATGTCTAACGTCCCCCCCCGACAGACTCCTATATCCCCTAACAGACTCCTATATCCTCTAATGTTATGTCAATGTTCCGGTCGTGTCCTGTGATTGGCTGCTGGTCCTGGCCAATCACAGGACCCAGCGGGAAGTGTGAAATGACAGCAGGGGATTTTGGAGTCTGCGGCGCCGGTATATGTTATAAGGAGCCCGGGCTGACATTACAGTGCAGCCGCCCGGGCTCCTCATACGGCCTCCCCGCTACCCTCACTTAATAATGATGGGGACACTGATACCCCCCCTTGTCTCCCACCCGCGCCGCTCAGCTCCCGCTGCTACAAGACTACAACTCACAGCGTGTCCTCACTGTAAGGGCATGCTGGGACTTGTAGTCTTGAAACAGTTAGCAGACAGATGGGAGTTGTGTGGCGCTGGCAGGTGAGAGTGGGGGATGTAAATCACTGCAGTGTCCCTGTAGCGAAGTGAGGGTAGCGGGGAGAAAGTATGTCGGAGCCCGGGCGGCAGTAGCTTTTACTGCTCCATGTTGGAGCTGGAGTAAATTTAGTCAATTTTTAAGGCCGTTGCGACTTTCTATTGTGCAGCTGCGACTGTCGCAGTTAATAAATACCTGACTAAAGCAAATCCATTTAAAAAAATTTACTACGTAAGCAAGTTTGAATTTTCTTGCTTTTCTTGTTCTTCACGCAAATTGTCGCACGAAAACACACGTAGTCGCAGTTGCGACAATTTTGCAACAATTATAGTAAAGAAAACCTGACTAAACCCCTTGATAAATGTCCCCCATTGTGCTAATAATTTATGTATAAAATAACATACCGTAAATAGGTGGTTCACAGGGCCCTTGTGAAACCACCACTTAAAATAGCCTCAAATAAAATCACATGAATATTGCACTGTGTAGATATTAAATACAGCCAATACGTAGAATACCACCAATTATGGTCACTAGTTAGTGGGATTAGATAAAATAGTCTAGGATAGCTGAGCTGGTCTTATACAGAATGACTAGAGTAACTTTTATGATTCCACAATAAAGTGCATAACTCCAGATAATTGTATTATATCCAAGTAAATGTCTGTAACAGTTCCAGGCTAGGAAATAAGGTGCAATATGTCTTATCCTTATATTGTGATCGATGTGGAAAATAGGCGACCCTGGTATGGCGCTCACCCGTACGGCAGGAATGAATATCGGAATCCGATGGTAAAAGTAAGTGGAGTTTATTCAGGATATAAAAGGGGACTACGCGTTACGAAGGGACACGCTCCCCTCTTCCTCAGGTCCAATCCCCCGGGAGTGTGTCCCTTCGTAACGCGTAGTCCCCTTTTATATCCTGAATAAACTCCACTTACTTTTACCATCGGATTCCGATATTCATTCCTGCCGTACGGGTGAGCGCCATGCCAGGATCGCCTATTTTCCACATCGATCAATCTACACGACGGGAGGATCCAGGCAACACACCACGACCATTGACCCACACCAGTTGGGCTCCTGAAGCAGCTGTATATGTTATGCTCTAAGCATAACACTACCAGGTGAGCACATTTCTTCTTCTTTGTGATTACCTTACCTTGTTGGTTGGGAGTAACGGCACATAGACGGGCGCATTGTCCTTTTTTGTTTTACATATTCCATTCTTATCCTTATATGGCACATTCCGGCACAGATATATATCCAAACAGACCAGGTGTTGTACAGGGCGATATCTACCCGATATCTCTTAGTGATAATATTGTCCAACACAGCGATTAGTAGATTGTATTCAACTCACCCTCCGGAGGATCAATAGATCTTGTGCTGCGGGTGGTGGTGGTAGATAATTGCGCTGTGTATCTGTAGATGTTGGTGGTGCGGCCGGCTGGGTTAGCGATCCCCGTATGCTCGCGCTTGTCAGCTGTAGATAATGTGAAGACTTCATTAGCAGCACTGGGCTAGCGTCCTTGTGGATGCCGAGCGTGCGCTCAGATCACTCTGATGATAAAGGATGGTTCCAGGTGACTGATAACAGCTTAGTCTAATCCCACTAACTAGTGACTATAATTGGTGGTATTCTATGTATTGGCTATATTTAATATCTACACAGAGCAATATTCATGTGATTTTATTTGTGGCTATTTTAAGGGGTGGTTTCACCAGGGCCCTGTGAACCAGCTATTTATGTATATTATTTTCACAGTCTAGTGCCATTTAGTATCAATTGAGCTGCATCCGTTTTTTTTTACTATTCTTTTAAGATTATTTTTGCCACTTGCAATAGTTCAGTTCAATATCCAAACACACAAATGCCTTGATCACTGGAGTTCAAACATTCGAAAAGTCACATCATATACTGCAACCTGACACTCTTATGTCTACCTTAGTTTTTCATCCTTTACATATGAGTTCTCTGCATCTTTGAATATCTATAATAAAGTACTGGCTTAAATGAGGCTAGAATGTGTTAAAGGGGTACTCCGGCCCTAAGACATCTTATGGATAGGGGATAAGATGTCTGACCGCGGGGGTCCCACCGCTGGGGACTTCCGCAATCTTGCATTCAGCACCCAACCACCTCGGGGAGCTGCACGCCGCGCTGCGAGCTCAGAATCTGCCGTGTGGCGACCACGGGGCCGGAGTATCGTGATGTCACGACTCCACCCCCTGTGATGTCACGACTATCCCCCTCCCCTTTCCAATAGAGGTCCCAGCTCATGGACCCTAACTAATAAAAATGTCATGTGCTCTTGTCACCAATAAAATTACTTTCTTATTTCAGTTTAAGGGTTTTTTTTACACTGTGTTTTATGAGTATAGTGAAAAAGTCATTTTGATGAATATACATTTTCTCAAACATTATAATAAAGACTGAAGAGATGTAAAGTCAGCCCTGTAACAAGCATTCATTGCATGAGGATGCTATATTACATTCATATAACAATAATATACATCTCACAGTATATGGAGAGTTAGTGAACAAAAGAGACATTGACCTCTGTACAGGACAAGCTTAGACAGTTCTGATGTACAGTAACAATTACAGTATATGACAATGCGACCTTCTTAATAAAATAGAAAATATGATTTAGGACAATTACAAAATATAGTTTTGGCTGTCTATAACCTTTACTGAACCTGGTAAAGTGCAATCTCAGTAAAAAGTATTAAGTTGCCAAAGTGCTGAAACTGCCCTACATGGAGTTGATTTGCACAACACTAAGCTGGCACAGGAGAGCGGGCTCCGTCAGTATTCAATGACCTTTCAAATAAGATGCAGAACTAATCGGATGTGCATGTCTTATTTATTTAAGAGACCCCGTTACACCTTGCAAGTCCCTTCAAGAATTTCCTGGTTGATCTTGAAATGTTCTTATAACTGAAGTCACATGCTTTATTCAATCTTCTAGATAACCATTTTTGAGATGCACCGTTCCCTAAAAAAAACAATATATATATACATAAAGGTAATGTTATACCAGTTCACAGTGCTTCTATAGTGTTACATATTGAGCAATACCCATACACATTAGGATCCAGAGAAGAATAATGCAATGTATAAGCACCTGTGCCAATCTTGTTATTATATGTATGGCTTAAAGGGATTATCCAGTTAAAAATAACTTATCCCCATCACAGGATCAGGAATACGCCACTACCTTCCCCCATAATCTCCAGAATAGGAGCCCTAGCTCTCTCAGCTGCGTGGAGCGGTAGACGGCACATCCACTGCCCGGTGCAGGGGGAAGAGCCAGGGCCCCAATGGGGAGATATTAGGGGGTCCCGAAGGTCAGGCTCCATCACCTTCCCCTCAACCCTGATCAGACACTTATTCCCTATAATCTGGTGATTATAAGAATATTGCAGGATTGGTTCAGGGGCACATCGCTGTACTATCTGTATGTCCCTGGAGACCCATTTAGACCCTCTTACCCTCACCCTACTCTTCATTATCTGAGGCACAATGGACAAATCCTTTGTTACAGAATGGAGGGCATAGAATGTCATTCGCCAAAAACAATATCAGCCTGGTCAACACTCCCTGTTTCAAAATTTCTGGGGTAGATGGCAAGACAGAGGCCCGAAAATTGTAGCTGACATAACAGACCCCTCTCCCAAGAAGGTCCTCACATTAAATAAGACCTGTCTAAAATTAGATTTTCTACACAGTCGTATTTTTCACTATGTGCGATTACAGAATTATGCAATGACATTCTCTGCCTGCAGGGGACCATTATACACTAGACTTTTCTCTCTCATGCAAACAACGAGTCTCATCTTCCAGCACAATAAAATTACAATTTGGCACAATCTGAAATAATGAAATTGTCTACCCATGACTCCGCACTAACAACCACACTGATTGTTCCAGGTGTGGGGGGGTCACTGCTGATAACTACCGTTGTTATAGAATCTTTACCACTACAGAAGTCCTGCACAAGTTCCCTTTCCTGTCTGCTCAGGTTCTTCATTAGTCCTCTCCCTCAGGTTTTGTGGTCTCTGACACCTTCCATATGGTGGTACTTAAATATGTTCCCTCCCCCCCTAAACCCCTCCCTCATTTCCCATACTACCGGCAGAGTTAGGACTATGGAACCTCCATATTGGAATGCCTTAGGATCAAGTCTTTACTTTGTTTGGACTCTAGAGTCCTAGTTTCTTCATTTTAACTTCTTTGCCACCAAGTAATCTTGAACTGTGCCCAGCTTCATGGTCCATCCAATCACCCCTTATTGAATCCAGGTGCATTAAGACCCCCTCAATTAAAGGGGTACTCTGCTGCTCAGCATTTGGAACAAACTGTTCTGAATGCTGGAGCTGGCGCCAGGAGCTCATGACCCCGCCCCTCATGATGTCACACCCCACCCCCTCAATGCAAGTCTAGGGGAGGGGGTGTGATGGCCTTCGCGGCCCCTCCCATAGATTAGCTTTGAGGGGGCGGGGCATGACATCATGAGGGGGCGGGGTTATGACATTACGAGCTCCTGGTGCCGGCTCCAGCGTTCGGAACAGTTTGTTCATTTATATTTTAGTGTTTATTAGTTTGTGGAAGCTGTATTAATCCAATGATGCAGATGTAAAATTATTCATCCTATGATTTTGCATGGTAATGTTTAAAAGATCAGCAAAAGATAATAAAAACAAGCATGAGACTAATACGCGTTCTACTTCTTTTTCTATTCTCACCTTCTTGGAACATCTGGGGGTCCTATTTTGGTAGAATACTGAACTCTTTGGTGTTTAGGAGCTTCTAGGGCGAGCTTTTTTTCAAATGGTTTGAACTTCGAAATCTCGCGTTCCCACTCAGTGTCAAATAATGGTGCGTCAGCTGCAATTCAAGAAAATACGCTTACAATGCAACACATGGTGATTTTGAAATAAATAAAATATAGAATAGCTTTTCTATCAGTGAATTCTGGCAAGAAAACCCTATAATGACCATAACATTCTTGAAGGGCCTCATTGGAATTTTCAGTACTGCCGTTGTGTATTAGTGCACCTTGTTAGTAGTTATGATTATAGATAAGGATTAGGAACGGGCATGGCAAACATATTGTGTAGAGTAAGATTGTGTACATACGTTCAGTAACATATTTTATAATTGATAATCTGCTGCAGAAATCCGACGTTAACACTTGTGCCGGAGGATACAAACAATTATTAATCCAATGTTCACTCAATGGAGCTAATCTGCAACTTTCCCAAAATGCATGTACCAGTTATGTTTATGCACTGAATTTTTCTCCACAGCGTGTGAATGACGTATGAAATTCCCCATTCTCTTGGGTTGGATGCAGAATGTCAGTGGATTTGATGAGGATTTAGGAGCAGAATCTATGCCTAAAGCCTCATCTAATGTAAAACATGTGAACCTAGATTTATAGATCACATATTCACAATGGGCAGGAACTTATAGTTTGTGTATGATGTGTGATATTGTATGATGTGTGTATGGCATGCTGGAAACATGAAATCCTTGAACTTCCTAGAGGTAGGGTCACACATAGCGCATCTGCAGCGTATTTTTCACTGCGGATGCGCCAACGGCAGTCACAAGAGCGAGCTCCCTGCTGTAGCTGGGTAGCTCTCCTTGTCCGCTCTTAGCGGCGGATTTCCTACTGTAGACACAGTGTCTGCTTGTAGCAAATGCGCAGCAGTAAAATATGCTGCGGATGGGACCTTACCCTAAAGGATATTGGGGTAGATTTATCAAAGAAACAGCAGTATTCACATCTGAGGACTTCTGGCAGACCAGGTGCTCAGGGCATTGCAGCTGTCATGCAAGAAGAACAGCAGAAAATAGTATCCAATCTATTGTTTAATCCTAAAGGAAATCTTGCACTCAATTTAAAATCTTTGTACGTTACTGACCCTGTATGTTCCATATTCCATTGTTTGCCTAAACCTCATAAGGGCATTTTTGCACCGCCACTCTGGCCAATTGTGTCGGGAATTGGGTCAGTAGGGGAACTGAAGCAGAGAATTTCAGAACATCTAGTAAGAGCTCTTCCAACACTATTCACACCTTGCGATCTTGGGTGCTTCAAAGCACTTTAGGGATTCGCACAATAGTAATACAGATTCATTGCAGGTTATCCCTATTGAGAGAGTTAACCGGCCATTTAGAGGTGGAAATTGGAGACAAAGGGGGATTTATCAAAACCTGTACAAAGGAAAAGTGTCCCTGTTGCCCACAGAAACCAATCAGATCGCTTCTTTCATTTTGCAGAGGCCTTGTTAGTAATGAAAGAAGCGATCTGATTGGTTGCTATGGGCAACTGGGCAACTTTTCCTTTGTACAGGTTTTGATAAATCTCCCCCCATAAGCTCTTGGCTAGAGAAGCCTTTTGGATAGTGAAATTGAGTACAGGATTTCCTTTAGGATTAAATAATAGATCGGATATTATGTTGATAGTATGTTTTAATAATTACTATGCAATAGCAAAGGTCCTTTATCTATTGTCATCCTTTGCACATGTTAGGATTTAATATTATTGTAACAATGGGCACGTTGCAATAATCATATAACTGTATCTGTATAATATGGAGTATTTTTATATCTAGTTAGTGGATCTTATCCACTCACTTTGCTAAATTTTGTTCTGATTCGATTAAGTAAAGGGTTAAATACAAAGGAATAGGTTAACAGGTATGGCAAGGTTTTCCAGTATAGGAACCATGTTTTTGTACAATGTCCATTTATTCGGTGTTTATTTGGTTATTTGTTATGCCTTGACAAAGATGCTGTACCGAAACGTGTCAGATGTTTTTTCATATATTTATGGTCTCTCTATATTTGTAAAATGACGTAAATAAGGCTGTTATATTTTAAATATTTTTTTCTGTGTCTGGACTGGAAGTGCTGGGAATTTTCTATTTTCTGCTAGATTTATCAAAACTTGTGTAGAGGAAGTGCTGCAGTTGCTCATAGCAACCAATCTAATCGCTTCTTTCATTTTTCAGAGGACTTTTTAAAAATGAAAGAAGTGATCTGATTGGTTGCTATGGGCAACTGTACCTCTTCCTCTACACAAGTTTGGATAAATCTCCCCCAATGTGTGTGTATAGCTCTGATGGACTGATAGTTTTGGCAATAAACTTACATTAAAATTACAAAAAATGTTGTACTGATCAAAAGCTGCATGAAGGGGCCTGTAAGTGTAAACTTTTTCTTTTATGTTTGCTACAGCAATGTTTATTGCGTCTACTTTGTTTATACAACAACATTTTGCTATGTTTTCTAACTAAAACCTTTATGAGGGGAATTTATCATTGGTTATACCCTGTTTTTGTGGTGTTGTTTAGAGACTTTTCACAGCGATTTGTGCATAAAGGAAATCTGTCAGTAGTATCACCCGCACTAAACCGGTCATACAGTCTTGTAGTGCGGGTGATTCTGATTAAAACAGTACTTACGTTGTCCAGATTCGCCCAGCCGTTCCACCGCAAATCGCATTTTTCTATTTATGCTAATAAGGGCCTTGGGGCATGGGCGGAGCTCCGATCCGAGCTTGGGGCACGCTGACGTCATCTTTGCCGGACAGCTGCTCTGCCCAGCTCATGAATATTCATAACCCCCTTCCCTGCTCCTCCGCCCGTGTTAGTGTACAGCCCCGCTCACTGTGTACTCCGGGAAGCGGCGTTCCCCTCGGCTTCACTGCCGCCGCCATCTTTGATAAGAAGCTGAGGGGAACGCCTAAAGCTTAAGCTGACCCATAAAATAAATATGGAATGTCAGATTTACCGTATTTTGAAGTCCAAAAAAATTATTGCCCTACAAAATTGTGCAATTCCATTTTTTTTTTAATTTTGTCCTGCATATAATTTTTTCTGGGTTTGTAATACATTGTATGATAAAAAAAAAAAAGTGAATCATTGGAAAGTCCAACTTGTCACGCAGAAGATAGGCCCTAATACAACTTTGTCAGTCAAAAAACTAAAAAGTTATGGGTCTTAGAATGTAAAAAGGAAAAAAACATGAACCAGAAATCAAAATTTGCTGGGTTATGAAGGGGTTAAGAAGCTTTTTTTCTAAAATTGTGTAGCTATGTCATAATCTGGTTATTTTTTTGCAGTGATCATGACTCTATCATGTGTGACGTGCCACATAATTTTTCACAAATCTACACCAGTTCAGACCTGGCTTTAGACAGCATTTGTAAAAAGTTGCAGAGGATAAACATACAAAGTGGTGTACTGAAGTACGGTATATTTTCTAAATAAATGTGTCCTAGCACCATCTTTATCACAGGCCACGCAACTACACAAATTAAAGGTGTAGAAAAATCGTTCACTTACACCACCCTTGATAAATCCCCCACTAGGGCTGGGCGGATTGACCAAATATATGTATCACGGTATTTTTGTAACTTATGGTGGTTCCACAGTATATAACGTATTTCTTTCACCCCCACCCCCCCAAATCATGTTGTTACCTGCCAGGGCTGTTCTGCTCCCCCCACCAAATCATGTGACCCGCCAGCGCTGTTCTGCTCCCCCCACCAAATCATGTGACCCGCCAGCGCTGTTCTGCTCCCCCCACCAAATCATGTGACCCGCCAGCGCTGTTCTGCTCCCCCCACCAAATCATGTGACCCGCCAGCGCTGTTCTGCTCCCCCCACCAAATCATGTGACCCGCCAGCGCTGTTCTGCTCCCCCCACCAAATCATGTGACCCGCCAGCGCTGTTCTGCTCCCCCCACCAAATCATGTGACCCGCCAGCGCTGTTCTGCTCCCCCCCAATTAATTATCATCCCAGTAGGGTACTACTCACATATGTCACCGCAAGCACTGCCCTCCTCCTCTTTGTTGGGGGCCGCCGGCACTGGAACTCTATACTGTACGCCAGTGGTCTCCAACCTGCGGACCCCCAGATGTTACAAAACTACAACTCCCAGCATGCCCGGACAGCCAACGGCTGTCCGGGCATGCTGGGAGTTGTAGTTTTGCAACAGCTGGAGGTCCGCAGGTTTGAGACCACTGCTGTATGCTGTATCCCTATGCCCGGGCTGCAAAAGATAAAGGAAATAAACTTTAACTTACCTACGTCGGCCTTACTCTGGGGACGGGAACGTCTGAGAGCCGTCAGCCTATCACCGGCCGGAGTGATGTCCCGCCCCGGCCAGTGATAGGCTGAGCCCACTGTCATGTCAGAAGCCGGTAACATGATTTGGTGGGGGGGAGCAGAACAGCGCTGGCGGTTAACATGATTTTGTGGGGGGTGTAGAACAGCGCTGGCGGGTCACGTATGATTAGTTCCCCGAAGTGGGCTGATAATTCATTCCCAAGGGGGAGGGGCCCAACCGGTATTGCGGTATGGGAAAAATTCATATCGTGCAGCCCAAAAATTTCGGTATTCGGTATGAACCGGTATATACCGCCCAGCCCTATCCCCCACCCCCCATTTCTTTGTAACAATGTAAAGATTCTGCCAAATATGAGAGAGAAAAAAACATCTACAAGAATTTGTGTGCAAAAGCATTAAGACTTACTTTCATCCATGTTTAAAAATTCCTGGTTGAGTTCTTGATCTCCAGTCTTGTTGTTCTTCATTTGCTTGACAATGTGGGCACGGTCTTTGATGTGATGGCCAACGCTCATCTGTTCCACTCCACTTTCAGAGTCTTTGAGTGCTTTCTTTGTTTCTTTTATCTGCATGCAAACAGTGGTTAAGGTTATTTTTGTTATTACAGCATTGTAACTGAGTGGTATAAGCTTATGATATGTACACATTGGGGGACATTTATCATTGGCTTTACACCACTTCAGTGTTCTAAATGTCCCTGCAAATTTTGCACAATTACGATTTTTTTGTGCATTTTTTTTGCGCAGTTTACAGTAGAATATCTATCAAAGTTTTCTATTGTTTGATGCACTGTACACCACTTTTTGCAGTGGAGCTGTATTTATTATTTGCGCAAATTACATTTAGAAGTGTTTTTTGGTTTTTTTTGCGCAAAGCTTACTGTATTTGCGCAAACCTACACCACCTAATAAGACACGTACAAAAGTGTCATATGCCAGAGCACAAAGCTTAAACCTATATATTTTATAATTGAGCAAAATTGATCAAGTCCCGTGTACCTTTTTGTTAAATTTTGAGCAACAGTGCAAAAAATACACCAAGCAAACGGGTAAAATCTCTACTACCTTACACCAACAAAGACAAATGTCCCCATTATACCTTTCACAGTTTACCGGCTAAAATGAATGCAGTTAAAGGGGTATTCCAGGAAAAAAACTTTTTATATATATATATATATATATATATATATATATATCAACTGGCTTCAGAAAGTTAAACAGATTTGTAAATTACTTCTATTAAAAAATCTTAATCCTTTCAGTACTTATGAGCTTCTGCAGTTAAGGTTATTCTTTTCTGCCTAAGTAATCTCTGATGACACGTGTCTCGGGAAACGCCCAGTTTAGAAGATGTTTGCTATGGGGATTTGCTTCTAAACTGGGCGGTTCCCGAGACACGTGTCATCAGAGAGGACTTAGGCAGAAAAGAACAACCTTAACTTCAGAAGCTCATAAGTACTGAAAGGATTAAGATTTTTTAATAGAAGTAATTTACAAATCTGTTTAACTTTCTGGAGCCAGTTGATATATAAAAAAAAAAGTTTTTTTCCTGGATAACCCCTTTAACTCAATAATCAAAAAAGGATAAAACTACACACACAATAAATTAGAGGCTAATATATTCATGAGACTATCATACCCTAAACTAGTGGGCTCAGTTTTGGAGGTGACCATGGTAAAGTGGAAACTGATTCTAAATTTACTGTGTGGTTACACTATAACTGCAAATAAAGCAATGGTAATATACTGTGGCCCCCACTAGGTGGCATCACAGTACACTAGCTATGGCACAGCTCATCTATGTACTCATCCTTTGATTGATGATCAGGTTCAACAACAGTCATGTTGCTTTGTTTACTTTTTCCACAGTATAGATGTGAGTAATTTCACACTGAAACTGGATGGTGAACGCTTATGACAAAAGTTAAAATATCAGCACTAATCATAAAATGTAATAATAATAAATACTTTATAAGTTAAAGTCATTATTAAACTGGGAATCCAAACTGGCCAATGTTTTTCTGTCATCTTTTATAACAACTAAAATCATACAATGCCTGTATAATATAATTGTACATGTACTCCCTAAATAACCATATAGTGCCCAAATAATATAATCATATCCTGCCTAAAGAACCATACAGTGTCCAAATAATAATATCATATACTACCTAAATAACCAGTATCCAAATAATATAATCATATACTGCCTAAAGAACCATACAGTGTCCAAATAATAATATCATATACTACCTAAATAACCAGTATCCAAATAATATAATCATATCCTGCCTAAAGAACCATACAGTGTCCAAATAATAATATCATATACTACCTAAATAACCAGTATCCAAATAATATAATCATATACTGCCTAAAGAACCATACAGTGTCCAAATAATAATATCATATACTACCTAAATAACCAGTATCCAAATAATATAATCATATCCTGCCTAAAGAATCATACAGTGTCCAAATAATAATATCATATACTACCTAAATAACCAGTATCCAAATAATATAATCATATACTGCCTAAAGAACCATACAGTGTCCAAATAATAATATCATATACTACCTAAATAACCAGTATCCAAATAATATAATCATATACTGCCTAAAGAACCATACAGTGTCCAAATAATAATATCATATACTACCTAAATAACCAGTATCCAAATAATATAATCATATCCTGCCTAAAGAATCATACAGTGTCCAAATAATAATATCATATACTACCTAAATAACCAGTATCCAAATAATATAATCATATACTGCCTAAAGAACCATATAGTGTCCAAATATTAATATCATATACTACCTAAATAACCAGTATCCAAATAATATAATCATATACTGCCTAAAGAATCATACAGTGTCCAAATAATAATATCATATACTACCTAAATAACCAGTATCCAAATAATATAATCATATACTGCCTAAAGAACCATATAGTGTCCAAATATTAATATCATATACTACCTAAATAACCAGTATCCAAATAATATAATCATATACTGCCTAAAGAACCATACAGTGTCCAAATAATATAATCACATTCTATGTAAATATCCACATAGTGCCCAAATAATATAAACATACACTGCATATAATAGTACAATAAAATACCTAAATAATCACTGTGTCCAAACAATACAATCATATACTTCTTAAATAACCATACAGTGCAAAAATATTACAATCATATACTATTTAAATAACCACATAATGCCCAAATAATACAATCATATACTACCTAAATAACCACATAGTGCCCCCCCCCCCAAAAAAAAAAGATCATATACTACTTCAGTAACCACATAATGCCCAAACAAAATAATCATGTACCGCCTAAATAACTATATAGGGCCAAATGAATATAATAATATACTACCTAATTAACTATACACGGTTTATATAATATAATCATATTCTTCCTAAATAACTATACAGTTCACATGTAATCGCATACAACCTAAACAACCACATAGTGCCCAAATAATATAGCTATATACTGCCTCAATAACCATATAGGGGGAGGTTTCAAAACCTGTCCAGAGGAAAAGTTGCCCAGTTGCCCATAGCAACCAATCAGCTTGCTACTTTCAATTTTAACAAGGCCTCTGCAAAACGAAAGAAGTGATCTGATTGGTTGCTATGGGCAACTTTTCCTCTGGACAGGTTTTGAAATCTCCCCCTATATGGTTATTGAGGCAGTATATAGCTATATTATTTGGGCACTATGTGGTTGTTTAGGTTGTATGTGATAAATCATCCCCATAGTGTCTAAAAATATAATCATATACTGCCTAAATATCACTATTAGACAACTGCTGAATGCAGCTGCCTTATCACAGGTTGGGAACTAAGGGACTAGGGGTGCAAGTGCAACTGCATAGGTTACACACCCCTAAGGCCAGCCTTGTCTGTTCTGCAGGATACATATAATCTAGGCCTCTGTATCCTGCTCACAGAATTGCAGAAGGTAAACTGTAGGGCTGAAACAACTTATCCACAACTAATGGATTCTGAAAATAATGGTTTATTCAGGGAAATTCTATAACAGTAACAGTGAGAATGTGAAATAATTCAGCAGTTTTTAGTTACCATATTTTCCAGCGTATAAGACAACTTTTTAACCCCTTAAAATGTTCTCAAAAGTCGTGGGTCCCATCACATTTGGGACATCCCTGTGTCCCGAAAGATCTTTTCGGGACACAAGGATTTCCCGCTTACCTTCCTGCAGCCGCGTTTACTTCAACAAAAATGCAGGGGCCGCCAGGAGGTGGAGCACACAGGGACATCACCTGCACGTCATCTTCGGTGCTCCAACCACCGCTCCTCCGGTCCTGGGACCTACTGCTATGGCCTATCGTGACCCCTATCGTGATCGTGACCCCAGACCGGAGGAGCGTTGGTCGGAGCACTGAAGTGGGGCAGTACACAGGCATACAGCCTCCAGCCATACACTGTATATGGCTGAAGGCTGTATGTCTGTGGGGGAACTATACTGCCAACCTAATGTGGGGGAACTTGTGTGGGGAGAACTATACTGCCAACCTAATGTGGGGGAACTATACTGCCAGCCTAATGTGGGGGGAACTACAACCTAATGTAGGGGAACTATACTGCCAACCTAATGTGGGGGAACTATACTTCCAGCCTAATGTGGGGGAACTACAACCTAATGTAGGGGGACTATACTGCCAACCTACTGTGGGGGAAACTATACTGCCAACCTACTGTGGGGGAACTACAACCTAATGTGGGGGAAACTATACTGCCAGCCTAATGTGGGGGAACTACAACCTAATGTGGGGGAACTATACTGCCAGCCTAATGTGTAGGGAAACTACACCCTAATGTGGGGGAACTACAACCTAATGTGGGGGGAACTATACTGCCAACCTAATGTGGGGGGAACTATACTGCCAACCTAATGTGGGGGAACTACAACCTAATGTGGGGGAAATTATACTGCCAACCTACTGTGGGGGAACTACAAACTAATGTGGGAGAACTATACTGCCAAACTAATGTGGGGAACTATACTGCCAACCTAATGTGGGGGAACTTGTGTGGGGAGAACTATACTGCCAACCTAATGTGGGGGAACTATACTGCCAGCCTAATGTGGGGGGGGGGAACTACAACCTAATGTAGGGGAACTATACTGCCAACCTAATGTGGGGGAACTATACTTCCAGCCTAATGTGGGGGAACTATAACCTAATGTAGGGGGACTATACTGCCAACCTACTGTGGGGGAAACTATACTGCCAACCTAAAGTGGGGGAACTACAACCTAATGTGGGGGAAACTATACTGCCAGCCTAATGTGGGGGAACTACAACCTAATGTGGGGGAACTATACTGCCAGCCTAATGTGTAAGGAAACTACAACCTAATGTGGGGGAACTACAACCTAATGTGGGGGGAACTATACTGCCGACCTAATGTGGGGGGAACTATACTGCCAACCTAATGTGGGGGGAACTATACTGCCAACCTAATGTGGGGGAACTATACTGCCAACCTAATGTGGGGGAACTACAACCTAATGTGGGGGAAACTATACTGCCAGCCTAATGTGGGGGAACTACAATCTAATGTGGGGGAACTATACTGCCGGCCTAATGTGTAGGGAAACTACAACCTAATGTGGGAGAACTACAACCTAATGTGGGGGGAACTATACTGCCAACCTAATGTGGGGGGAACTATACTGCCAACCTAATGTGGGGGAACTACAACCTAATGTGGGGGAAATTATACTGCCAACCTACTGTGGGGGAACTACAAACTAATGTGGGAGAACTATACTGCCAAACTAATGTGGGGAACTATACTGCCAACCTAATGTGGGGGAACTACACCCTAATGTGGGGGAACTATACTGCCAACCTAATGTGGGGGGAACTACAACCTAATGTGGGGGAACTATACTGCCAACCTAATGTGGGGGGAACTATACTGTCAACCTAATGTGGGGGAACTATACTGCCAACCTAATGTGGGGGAAATTATACTGCCAACCTACTGTGGGGGAACTACAACCTAATGTGGGGGAACTATACTGCCAACCTAATGTGGGGGGAACTATACTGTCAACCTAATGTGGGGGGAACTATACTGCCAACCTAATGTGGGGGAAATTATACTGCCAACCTACTGTGGGGGAACTACAACCTAATGTGGGGGAACTATACTGCCAACCTAATGTGGGGGAACTACACCCTAATGTGGGGGAACTATACTGCCAACCTAATGTGGGGGAACTACAACCTAATGTGGGGGGAACTATACTGTCAGCCTAATGTGGGGGGAACTATACTGCCAACCTAATGTGGGGGGAACTATACTGTCAACCTAATGTGGGGGGAACTATACTGCCAACCTAATGTGGGGGAAATTATACTGCCAACCTACTGTGGGGGAACTACAACCTAATGTGGGGGAACTATACTGCCAACCTAATGTGGGGGAACTACACCCTAATGTGGGGGAACTATACTGCCAACCTAATGTGGGGGAACTACAACCTAATGTGGGGGGAACTATACTGTCAGCCTAATGTGGGGGGAACTATACTGCCAACCTAATGTGGGGGGAACTATACTGTCAACCTAATGTGGGGGGAACTATACTGCCAACCTAATGTGGGGGAAATTATACTGCCAACCTACTGTGGGGGAACTACAACCTAATGTGGGGGAACTATACTGCCAACCTAATGTGGGGGAACTACACCCTAATGTGGGGGAACTATACTGCCAACCTAATGTGGGGGAACTACAACCTAATGTGGGGGGAACTATACTGTCAGCCTAATGTGGGGGGAACTATACTGCCAACCTAATGTGGGGGAACTACAATCTAATGTGGGGGAACTAAACTGCCAACCTAATGTGGGGAGAACTACAACCTAATGTGGGGAGAACTACAACCTAATGTGGGGGGGAACTATACTGCCAACCTAATGTGGGGGAACTACAACCTAATATGGGGGAACTATACTGCCAACCTAATGTGGGGGAACTACAACCTAATGTGGGGGAACTATACTGCCAACCTAATGTGGGGGAACTACAACCTAATATGGGGGAACTATACTGCCAACCTAATGTGGGGGAACTACAACCTAATGTGGGGGAACTATACTGCCAACCTAATGTGGGGGAACTATGCTGCCAACCTAATGTCAGGGGAACTATACTGCCAACCTAATGTGGGGGAACTACAACCTAATGTGGGGGAATTATGCTAACAACCTAATGTGGGGGAACTATGCTGACAACCTAATGTGGGGAACAATGGTAAGGTATTGTATCGCGGGGTATTCTTATACGGAGAGTATATCCCAAGCACTATATTTTAACTGTAAAAGTTGGGGGTCATCTTATACGCTGGAAAATACGGTACTTTTCTGCCATGTGTGATTGTTGAGTGCAGGCATACTACTTATTATGATATCCTGAAGCATACTGCTATACACAGCTGAATTTGACTACTCACATGATATAAAGGTGCAGGTTTTCCAGTGTATTTCATGCCATCTAATAGGTTGATGATTTTTTCGGGTTGGTGAAGCTTTGTGGCTGTTATTTTTAGGCAGTGATATGCCACTCTTGGCCTCACCTAAATATAAACTGCACGGCCTTCAGCACTCTCCTTCACACAGTGACTAATACTCATACCTTAATATTTTCTTCACAAAACAACAACCAATTACTGCGCCATGTCGCTGACTGGCAGGAACCTCCAGGGTATTATTATTAGAGACCTTCCCTGAAGCAAATACTTCTCTGACAGATTGCTATTTTCTACTTCCTTCTATAAGGGGAAATGCACTCGGCTGTAGGGTTCAAATTCATATTTCTCAGTGGCAATAGATTTAGCAGCTGCACAGGAACCACCAAAGCACCAGTGTTACATCAGTCACTAAAGAAGCGAATGACGGTGTAAAGGTACTCAATGCTGTCCATTTATAAAGAGCAGATTTTACACCATCAATAAAATAATGTTCAAGATATAAAAAAAAACAAGCTTGTTATAGACATAAAACAAATGTCATACTCACGCCACCAGGAGCTTTACGGGTTTGACTTGTTGCATGGAAAATCTTAGGAGGTTCATCTCCAGTCTTGGAATATGTCATTACTGAGGAAGACTTAAATGAGTGAACGTCGGGTCTGTCTGCAAGTCCTTCCTATATAAAGATAAAACAAGTATAATAGGTAACGGTGAAAACAGAATACTAGCCTAATAAGGGACCCAGCAGGCACATATAAGAAATATAAGGGACCCAAGGGCAGTGGGACTTAGTGGCTAAGCATATGTGTTCACAAACAGACAGATGGCGGCACCAAAACAAGTATATTATTACTGCAGTAGACACATGAGCATTTAACAGGGATTACAGGGAAAAGTTATGTTTTAAATGAAGAATGAAATCATTTTAAAAAAGCAGGAAAAACTCTTTATAGATTTAAAAAAGTGAATGATGACAATCTCCATAGAATCCTTTGGAATATAATAAAAACAATAACAACAGTAATAAACCATTAGATTCATGAAAATAGTTATTGGTGTGGATGTAATGGAGGTGTCTCTGCATTCCTGGTTACAATACACAGTATGGGACACTCTGCAGGCAAGAATGTATTATGAATCTGAAAGGTAATAGCAGGGGCGTAGCTATAGAGGTAGCAGAGGTAGCAGTCGCACCAGGGCCCTGGTGCTTAAGGGGGCCCCAAAACACATCTGCCCCATAAGAGACCAGTATTTTAATTGGCATATAGGGCAGATTTTGCATCGGGGCCCAGAAGCTACAAGCTACGACTCTGGGTACCAGGAAAGGAAGTGCCCTTCAATCTCAGGATCATGGGGGTCCTGGCAGTCAGAAAATAATGGCATATGCTGGTGATACCCATACCATCCCTTTCTGTGATGGGAATAGCCCCTTAATGTATTTTAAGAATCAGATGACTTCCTTAAAGGGGTACAAAATGCTCCCAACGCTTAGAGCCGGCGCCAGCAGCTTGTGATGTCATAGCCCCACCCCCTCATGACATCACGCCCCACCCCATGAATGCAAGTCTATGGGAGGGGGCGTGACAGCCCATAGACTTGCATTGAGGGGGCAGGGTGTGATGTCATGAAGGGCGGGGCTATGACGTCACGAGCCCCCGGCGCCGGCTTTAAGTGTTGGGAGCATGATTGGATGGGGTCTTAGTGCTGAGACCCCCAATGATCATTAGAATGAGCGGGAAGAAGTGCACAATAGCTTAACTCTCTGGCTCGCAGTGATCTCTCGATGGTGTATTAACGCTTTGTTTAACTTTTGATAGTTTAAATGAGCCTCCTTGTATGTATGTATATATATTTAAACACAGTCTTCCAGTAAGGCTGGGTTCACACCACGTTCACACCAAAAAAAACGTATACGACCGTATCCAAAACCGTATGCATAGAGAATGCATTGTAAACCGTATTCCAAATGTTGTGTACGGTTGCATCCGTTTTGCCTCGGATACGGTTTTGCCGATTTTTCAACCGTAGGCAAAAACGCTGTCGACCACGTTTTTGCCTCCGGTTGGAAAACATTGTTGTCTATGAGAACCGTACACAGAATTTCAGAATACGGTTGCACGCGGTTTTTCTAATCCGTTTTTGTAGTTGACACATGCGCAGATTGGAATTTCAATAGAACAATAGTAACTTTATTAAATTGCTGGAAAACTAATTCCAACAAAATAGCAAAACCGTTGGCAAAAACTGATGCAAACGGATAGAACCGTACGGGGAAAAACCGTATACGTTTTAATTTGGAGTCATACGGTTGTATAAGGTTGCATACGATTTTTGCCATACGTTTTTTAGCGGAAAACCGTATACGGTAACCGTATTTGAAAAACGTGGTGTGAACCCAGCCTAAGATTATTTTTGCTGTCACAGAATTAGGTACAGACCTATGTACACAAACTCTGCTGTAACCGGTGTGCTATGTTTTTGGAAGAGCAAATGTGAACTTGCGAACTGTAGCATGAATATAGCACCATGATCCCACGGCTAGGGTGTCTCGTGTGCGAGTGAAGATTAGAAAATTTTTTTTAAACACTGAGATGCAGCATTAGAGGGGAGATAATATTACTACATTAAAGTATGAATCACTCATATATAGACTTGGCTGATACACTGTACACATAAGCAAGTCTGTGTAGCCTTTCACCATGACCAAACATGGTAGACTGTTACAATGGAGTGTATGTCAAGGGAAGGGTTATATATAGCAAGAACTTTGATATATAAAATGATGCCTTAAATCAAGTGTAGGTATAAAGAAGGCATTTTCTTGGAAAGACTAAACAGCTCTTAGCCTGGCATACGAAGAGGATTCCAAAAGGCTTGAAAAGCTTCTATTAATCGGCCAACAGGAACAGTGAATGAATATTGTGTCAGGTCACGGAGAACATCTTCTTGGCAGTCATTGTGCAGGGGTGGAAAGTGTATCATAACAGGATCACATATACCCCATATGACCTGGAGTCCCGTAATTTTGTAACAGAAAACCCAGACATCAATATGATATGAAAGTGGCTTCCTTTATAACAGCCTCCGCTCGCTTTATTTTAAGTTCACCTCACAGGACTCCAACTAAAAATAGGCTGGAAATGCAAATTGTGCAGCAAGTTGAAGCCTAAGCAAGATAATCGATCGATAATGTTAACGGGATTTCCAGGAGAAATATGGCTAGTTTCTTCTAAAACCTGCCCAAGGCTTGTGCCTGTTATTGCAGCTCTCTTCTGATGAAGTGAATAGGGCTGACCTGCAATACTTAACCTGGGGACAGATGATTGGAGAAAAAGGAGTTATGTTTTTTGGGAGGATTTGTTTTTTAAATATTGGACAATATTTTTATTGTTTCCAATAGATTATTAAAATAACACTAAACCTAAATAAAAAAATAAGAAGCTTTCCACTGGGACAACCACCAGGTAAGCTAATTCGGCTCTACAGTAGGTTGAGGTCAGTTCACAATTTGTGTAGTTTTGATGCATTTTTTAAATTTTTATTCAAAGTGCAGTTTTTTTGAGAAATATTACCATGAGACAAAATTGATTTGATATTAACTTCATTTTTGACATGTTTTTACAGATTTTTTTTCTGTTAATGCCACAACTTTTTTTTACAATCATGGTAAAAATAACACATTTTTACAATGCTTTGCAAAACTGATGCAGGTGCACAGGAAATCGGCTGACCCGGGACTGAAATCCTCTGACACACATTAGGCACAGTACCTTTTAGAGCAGTGTTTCCCCACCAGGGTGCCTCCACATGTTGCAAAACTACAATGTCCAGGCATGCTGGGATTTGAAGTTTTGCAACATGTGGAGGCACCCTGGTTGAGAAACACTGCTCTAGAGGGTCATAGTGGTGATCACATGACCAAGTTAGAGTAATAAAACACATAGGCAATGTATGTGAGTGATAGTGAAGTGATAGTGAGTGTGAATGATTTGGGAAGAGAAGGAAACTGCAGCCGGTTACACATATTCTATTCTGCAGACTGTCAGCTGTATTCTTCTTACTTCCTGTTAGCCCGGCACGTCACACGGAGCTTCAGCCTATCACCGGCCGCAGCGATGTCCCGCCTCAGCCGGTGATAGGCTGAAGCTCAGTGTGACGTGCCGGGCTAACAGGAAGTAAGAAGAATACAGCCTGGGGACCGAACACTTGTACCGGAGCTCCGGGGGCTCGTTGGCAGGTAAGAGAAAGTTTGTTTTCTTTAAATTGCAGCCCGGACCAGATAAAATGAGAAAAGTGCGCGCCGGACTACTCCTTTAATTAAGAGGAACAAAAATGTTTTCTAGGAGATCAATAGAACCCTTACCCTATATTTCTTTATTTTTGTTGTTTGATACTTTAATTGCAATATGTGGGGCACAAATGATCAGAGATGATAAGAATGTGAAGGTAATTGTTGGTAGTATGTTGTTTTTTGCTTGTTTTTAGCTTTACTGGCCCTTTTAATTTCTTTCGCGTTGGATGCACAGACATATAAAATATTGAATGACATTGCCCAATATTTCGTAATCTATGGGAGGCTCCTCAATGTGGATTAGCCTAGATTCTCTGCTTATAAAAACCCTCTCCTAGCAACAGCCCAAACATTAGCTGCTGCTGAGGTGACATATATTTAGAACTGGGTGCACGGCAATCGACTGTCTATCACTTTCCACAAATTACTTTATGAACAATGAATGACTAAAAAGGTGTTGGGTAAAGGTATCAATACTGTCCATCTGTGACTGCTAGACTGGCTTTTAGAGAAAGACAAACTGCACCAAGCATGGAAAGTGTAATGGAGTGTAATGCAAGAGTAATGTAGGACCACAGTGCTGGAAGATGTAAAGGTCATCCTCGATCATCCCTTCCCCCATCCTGTGTAGTAGATAAAGGCATGTGGGCAATGGAAGACCTGTATCACACTGCCCATGGAAGGTACATGGTGTTTTACAGTGTTCCTATTATTATCACAATTCTGGTATCCTTGGTAATGCTGGACTCTTTTAATGACACCGCACCCAGTGCCATGGTTTAGATGACAGAGCAAGAGAGGCAGGGACAAGTGAGAACTATCAGCATTGACATTTAGTTTCATTAGAATTATAATTGAAAACAAGCATACATTATATTACTGACATTATATTGTAATGAATACAAACACTTACAAACTGTCTGTGCATGTCTATCATTCTGTTCCTCATGTTTGCCACCATATTATCAATGGAGTGAAATTCATTCTTCAAATCAGGGACCTAAAATAGCACATAACATAGGCAAACATTGGGTTAACCAGTATAACAATGATAGCTGCCTATTGTACAGATATTTTAAATGGGCAAAATAGTGGAATACAGCAAATTGAAAATGTTTACAAACAGTACATTAGGCCAGGTTCACATATGTTTTATATAGTTGCATTTTTGTGTCCTTATAACCACCACAAGTCCTGACTGCAGGTCTGATGACCTGGACTGATAGCCTCTGCTAATAGCTTTTAAGAAGCAGCGAGGCTCACTTCTAAGTGGTGCTGGCTGCACTCCCACACATTCCCCGAGCCGCAAACACTGTAGCAGCCTGCAGGGGGCCCCCTGGGGGATGGAGGACCTGGGCAATTGCCCGGTTTGCCCCGCCTTAACACCAGCCCTGCTGAGAGCCATGTGGTGAGGCTGGGAAACACAAGTGCAAAAAATGCAGTCATAGAATACCCATATGAAACCAGCGTAAATTGGTAAAACTCCATGCAGATTTCTTTCTATTTTATAGTAAAAATCTAATTTCCGATAGCGAATCCCAATACCCCTTTCCTGTTTGATGAGTGTATGCAGTTTCACTACAATTGCAGCTTACTGTACTTATTAAGCTGTTTTATTTTATAAGGAAATAGCATTATTTAAGTTTCAGACCTCTTTCAGAAATACAATATTATATCATTATTATTATTATTTAGGAACATATTACATTACCACCTGAAGACCCCATAACTATGTTCATGATCTCCAAGTGTAGCCAGGCATCTCCAGGTGATACCTTTTGTAACAGAGTAAGACCTGTAGTCTAAATGAGCATGAGATATTATGTATCCAGGTTTCCCCAGTGAATTACTTCACACCCTCACATGTCAGGACATCACCCAGTTATCTTACTTTTAGGCTGCTAAAAATTGTGCATGTAGCTTCTATCATGTATATACTGACTAGAAAATGAAGGCCAGGTGCTCCGAATATATCCACGCCATACATCAACATTCCTCCATAAGAAGAACCAGTACAGACAGGTTTAGTTTTATGACAGGTCTAAATGCTTTACAATATCTTTATACATATAATTATATATCTTCCAATTTGTAAGTTCCTAAAAGAATCTAAGCTCTTTGTCATAACTAACTATTCTGTTCTGGACAGAAAGACAGAAGCAGTACTGAGCAATCCTCACTAACAGAGAAGCAGTACTGAGCAATCCACAGTAACAGAGAAGCAGTACTGAGCAATCCTCACTAACAGAGAAGCAGTACTGAGCAATCCTCACTAACAGAGAAGCAGTACTGAGCAATCCTCACTAACAGAGAAGCAGTACTGAGCAATCCTCACTAACAGAGAAGCAGTACTGAGCAATCCTCACTAACAGAGAAGCAGTACTGAGCAATCCTCACTAACAGAGAATCAGAACTGAGCAATCCTCAGTAACAGAGAATCAGAACTGAGCAATCCTCAGTAACAGAGAAGCAGTACTGAGCAATCCTCACTAACAGAGAAGCAGTACTGAGCAATCCTCACTAACACTAGAGAAGCAGTACTGAGAAATCCTCACTAACAGAGAAGCAGTACTGAGCAATCCTCACTAACAGAGAAGCAGTACTGAGCAATCCTCACTAACAGAGAAGCAGTACTGAGCAATCCTCACTAACAGAGAAGCAGTACTGAGCAATCCTCACTAACAGAGAAGCAGTACTGAGCAATCCTCACTAACACTAGAGAAGCAGTACTGAGAAATCCTCACTAACAGAGAAGCAGTACTGAGCAATCCTCACTAACAGAGAAGCAGTACTGAGCAATCCTCACTAACAGAGAAGCAGTACTGAGCAATCCTCACTAACAGAGAAGCAGTACTGAGCAATCCTCACTAACAGAGAAGCAGTACTGAGCAATCCTCACTAACAGAGAAGCAGTACTGAGCAATCCTCACTAACAGAGAAGCAGTACTGAGCAATCCTCACTAACAGAGAAGCAGTACTGAGCAATCCTCACTAACAGAGAAGCAGTACTGAGCAATCCTCACTAACAGAGAAGCAGTACTGAGCAATCCACAGTAACACTAGAGAAGCAGTACTGAGCAATCCTCACTAACAGAGAAGCAGTACTGAGCAATCCTCACTAACAGAGAAGCAGTACTGAGCAATCCTCACTAACAGAGAAGCAGTACTGAGCAATCCTCACTAACAGAGAAGCAGTACTGAGCAATCCTCACTAACAGAGAAGCAGTACTGAGCAATCCTCACTAACAGAGAAGCAGTACTGAGCAATCCTCAGTAACACTAGAGAAGCAGTACTGAGCAATCCTCACTAACAGAGAAGCAGTACTGAGCAATCCTCAGTAACACTAGAGAAGCAGTACTGAGCAATCCCTAACAGAGAAGCAGTACTGAGCAATCCTCACTAAAAAGAAGCAGTACTGAGCAATCCTCATTAACACAGAGAAGAAGTACTGAGCAATCCTCACTAACAAAGAAGCAGTGAGGATTGCTCAGTACTGCTTCTTTGTTAATAAGGATTGCTCAGTACTGCTTCTTTGTTAATAAGGATTGCTCAGTACTGCTTCTTTGTTAATAAGGATTGCTCAGTACTGCTTCTCTGTTAGTGAGGATTGCTCAGTACTGCTTCTCTGTTAGTGAGGATTGCTCAGTACTGCTTCTTTGTTAATAAGGATTGCTCAGTACTGCTTCTTTGTGAATAAGGATTGCTCAGTACTGCTTCTCTGTTAGTGAGGATTGCTCAGTACTGCTTCTCTGTTAGTGAGGATTGCTCAGTACTGCTTCTTTGTTAATAAGGATTGCTCAGTACTAACAGAGAAGCAGTACTGAGCAATCCTTATTAACAAAGAAGCAGTACTGAGCAATCCTCACTAACACCGAGACACAGTACTGAACAACCCTCACTAATAGAGAAGCAGTACTCAGCAATCCTCACAGAGAAGCAATACTCAGCAATCCTCACAGAGAAGCAATACTCAGCAATCCTCACAGAGAAGCAATACTCAGCAATCCTCACAGAGAAGCAATACTCAGCAATCCTCACAGAGAAGCAGTACTCCGCAATCCTCACAGAGAAGCAAGACTCAGCAATCCTCACAGAGAAGCAATACTCAGCAATCCTCACAGAGAAGCAATACTCAGCAATCCTCACAGAGAAGCAATACTCAGCAATCCTCACAGAGAAGCAATACTCAGCAATCCTCACAGAGAAGCAATACTCAGCAATCCTCACAGAGAAGCAATACTCAGCAATCCTCACAGAGAAGCAGTACTCAGCAATCCTCACAGAGAAGCAGTACTCAGCAATCCTCACAGAGAAGCAATACTCAGCAATCCTCACAGAGAAGCAATACTCAGCAATCCTCACAGAGAAGCAATACTCAGCAATCCTCACAGAGAAGCAATACTCAGCAATCCTCACAGTGAAGCAATACTCAGCAATCCTCACAGAGAAGCAATACTCAGCAATCCTCACCAAGACAGAGAAGCGGTACTGAGTGTGCTTCCCCGTGTTGGTGAGGATTGCTCAGCACTATGTCTCAAGGTTGATGATGATTCCTCATTATCACTTATCTATGTTGGAAAGGATTGCTCAGTATTAATTCTCAATGTTGATGACGATTGCTCTGTACCACTTTGGTATGTTAGTAAGGATTGCCAAGTACTGCTTCTTACATTATTATTCAGTACTGTTTCTCAGTGTTAGTGAGAACTGCTCAGTACTGCTTCCCTACCCTTTAATAACGCAGATTTGTTTTGGGCTTCCCAATGCAGCCAATTTTTTTTTGTGTTTTGTTTTTTTCCTCCTCGCTTTTTAAAATCCACAACTCTTTAAATTAAAGCAATTTTGCAACTTTAAGGGGTTTTGTTTCCAAGCAGTGCACTTTATGATTAAAATGATAAATTTATATTCATGGTATATTTATTTATTCTGTAGGTCCAATACTATTACAACAATACCCAGTTTATATTAGTTTTGTTTTATTACTACTTTAATAAAAATTATAGCTTTTTGTAAAAAAAACTAAATAAATAAATGAGTATGCTTAAAATTGTCCTGTTCTGACCCGTATAACTCTTATTTTCTGTATACGGGGCTGTATGAAAGCTCTTTTTTGTGCCATGATCTTTAGTTTTATAACAGTATGTTGATTGCATATTTCCGATATTTTCATGAATTTTTTTTCTAGTACATGAAGTGACCAAAAATCTGCAGTTCTGAACTTTGGCTTTTTATTTTTTTTACATTTATGCCATTCACAATGGCTTTCACTAACAATATATTTTAGTAGTTAAAAATTTCTGTATATGGCGATATCAAATATGTTTATGTATTTTTTTTTATTTGCATTATTTTATTTAAAAAATGAGAAAGGGGAGTGACAAACTTCTATTTTGGGGGAAGGGCTTCACATTTATTATATTTATACCGGCACCAGAAATTTTGACTTTTAGATCCCACAATCAACTTTAAAAGTGGGATCTAAAGGGTTAATGCCACCATTAGAGGTGAGTTGCACTTGCTTCAAAGATTCAAATTCGAAGTCATTCTGTGTTACCGTATTCCCGCCCAAGACATAACTATATGTCATAGGGCGGAAAAGGGTTAAAAAAAAATTACTAAACACTTAAAATGTTCTTGCACAGTACACACATGCTCAGTCATTCTTCCCAGTGCTGCAGAGCAGCCAACAGAACAGAAGCTTTGTGCTTGTCTGGAAAGGAGCAGAACCTCTGCAGTTACATGGTAGTATAGCTGAAAAGAACTATATTGGGAGATGTCAGAGGAAGAAGGAGATTGATTTTGTTTAAGGCTATGGTCCCACGTAGCACTTTAGCAGGGTATTTCACGCCGTGCAAAAACAGCTGTGCACCAGGAAATATGCTGCGTATTCTCCGATGAGCATAAACACAGGGCTACCCGGCGGTAGCCCAGTTTGTTCACTGAGGTTTGGAGGTGGGGCCACATGTCAGTCATGCAGGCACACCTCCAAACCTCACGGAACACATAGGGCTGCCGCCAGGTAGACCTGTGTGTATGCTCAATGGAGAATACAAAGCGTATTTCTCCCTGCAAGCAGATTTTGCGCAGCGTGAAATACACTGCATAGGCTCTACGTGGGACCTTAGCCAAAAAGCTTTATTTTGTTTTTTCACTCTAGAAACACTGCAAGTTACTTTAAAACATCTGTTGATATCAGGATTTAAAATAATTCACAGTAAAACCCCTAAAATGTATATGGGCAGGGGGATGCATAGACTTTTAATAGTGAAAAGATAAAGGAGGAGATTTATCAAAACCCGTGGAGAGAAAATTTGCCCAGTTTCCCATAGCAACCAATCAGCTTGCTTCTTTCATTTTTAAAGAGACCTCTAAAAAATTAAAGAAGCGATCAGATTGGATGCTTTGGGCAACTAGGCAATTTTTTACTCTAGACAGGTTTTGATAAATCTCCCCCGTAGCTGCTAGATACATCTAGCACTGCCTTTCTTTGGGGATTCAAGATATGACATGTAAAAATTCAACCTGTTAATTCAAACTATCCCACAGTTTCACTATTTAGGGGATTGCCCCCATAGACAACCCCCATTGACAACCCCCATAGATATTACATTTTTGGTGGCTATGTCTAAAACAGCTTAACTTCAGATCAAAGTCATATGTGAAAACTGATATATAATGAAACTGCGACACTTGAGAGTCATGGGGTAAAGAAGGAAGATACCTTGGTATTTAGCATACTCTGCCGTCATCCTTGACTAGAAGATCAGACATATATAACTAAGTATGACGGGCAGTACTGGAGGGACACCTGACACCAATAAGAAAATAGGTTGTGAGAATTTTCCTTAATTAACTTAGTGGGGAGACTTCTAGGGTTACATTCCAGATTTGCATGTTTTTAATAATTGGATAGGCTTATGGAAAGGAAATCACCAAGGGTAAACTTGAAGTAGATAGGGGCAGGGGAGTGGGTGAGTTAAAGGGCTACCCCACCCCTAGACATCTTATCCCCTATCCCCTCTGCTGCTGGAGACCCCGGGATCTCGGCTGCGGATCCCCAGACATCCAGTGCACGGAGCACACTTCGCTCTGTGCCGGATGACCGGGGATGCGGGACGGACGCTGGTGACGTCACGGCGCGCCTCGCTTGTGATGTCACGGCCACACACCCTGAATGCAAGTCTATGGGAGGGGGCATGACATCATCACGCCACCTCCCATAGACTTGCATTGAGGGAGCGTGGCCGTGACGGGTGCAGAAGGGAGATCCCCAGCAGCGAGACCACTGTTTCAGACAGGGGATAAGATGTCAGATCGCCGGGGTCCCGCTGCTGGGGACCACGGGGATCACTGCTGCAGTACCCCGCTATCATTACTGCGCAGAGCGAGATCGCTCTGCACGTAATGACGGGCAATACAGGGGCCGGAGCATCGTTACGTCACGGATCCGCCCCTCGTGACGTCACGGCCCTCCCCCGTCGATACAAGTCTATGGGAGGGGGCGTGGAGGTCGTCACGCCCCCTGCCATAGACTTGCATTAAGGGGACGGGCCGTGATGTCATGAGGGGCGGAGCCATGATGTCACGCTACTCCGGCCCCTGTATCGCCCGTCATTACGCACAGAGCGAACTCGCTCTGTGCAGTAATGATGGCGGGGTGCCGCAGTGGCGATCCCCGGGGTCCCCAGCAGCAGGACCGCGGCGATCTAACATCTTATCCTCTATCCTTTGGATAGGGGATAAGATGCCAGGGGCGGAGTACTCCTTTAAGGACCCTAGCATTTTTTGCACATCTGACCACTGTCACTTTAAGAATTAATAACCCTGGGATGCTTCTAATTTTCATTCTGATTCTGAGATAGTTTTTTTCATGACATATTCTTCTCTATGTTAGTGGTAAATCTTCATTGATACTTGCATCATTTCTTGGTGAAAAATTCAAAAATTTGATGATAAATTTGAAAATTGTGCATCCCATTGGACTATGATGCAATATGATGCAATTGGACATCCCAAATAAATTATATATTGATTCACATATACAATATGTCTACTTAATGTTTGCATCATAAAGTTGACATGTTTTTACTTTTGGAAGACATCAGAGGGCTTCAAAGTTCAGCAGCAATTTTCCAATTTTTCACAAAATTTTCAAAATCAGAATTTTTCAGGGACCAGTTAAAATTTGAAGTGGATTTGAAGGGCCTTCATATTAGAAATACCCCATAAATTACCCATTATAAAAACTGCACCCCTCAAAGTATTCAAAATGACATTCAGTAAGTGTGTTAACCCTTTAAGTGTTTCACAGGAATAGCAGCAAAGTAGAAAATTCTAAATCTTAATTTTTTACACTTGCATGTTCTTGTAGACCCAGTTTTTGAATTTCTACAAGGGGTAAAAGGAGAGAAATCACCCTAAAATTTGTTACCCAATTTCTCTTGAATAAGGAAATACCTCATATGTGGATGTTTAGTGCTCTGTGGGTGCATTAGAGGGCTCAGAAGGGAAAGAAGTGACAATGGGATTTTGGAGAGTGAGTTTTTCTGAAATGGTTTTTGTGGGCATGTCACATTTAGGAAGCCCCTATGGTGCCGGAACAGCAAAAAAAAAAAAAAACACATGACGTGCTATTTTGGAAACTACACCCCTCAAGGAACGTAACAAGGGGTAGAGTGAGCCTTAACACCTCACAGGTGTTTGACGACTTTTCCCTAAAGTTGGATGTGTAAATGAAATTTTTTTTTTCACTAAAATGCAGTTTTTTCCCCAAATTTTATAATTTTACAAAGGGTAATAGGAGAAAATGCCCCCCAAAATTTGTAACCCCATTTCTTCTGAGTATAGAAATACCCCATGTGTGGACGTCAAGTGCACTGCGGGCGTACTACAATGCTCAGAAGAGAAGGAGTCACACTTGGCTATTGGAAAGCAAATTTAGCTGAAATGTTTTTTGGGGGCATGTCGCATTTTGGAAGCCCCTATGGTTCCAGAACAGGAAAAAAAAATGCATGGCATACTATTTTGGAAACTACACCCCTCAAGGCAGGTAACAAGGAGTACAGCGAGCCTTAACACCCCACAGGTATTTGACAAATTTCCGCTTGGTAGTGAAAATGAAAAATTTGATTTTTTTCCCCTAAAATGCTGGTGTTACCCCAAATTTTTCATTTTCACAAGGGGTAATAGGAGAAAAAGCCCCCCAAAATTCGTAACATCACTTCTTCTGAGTAAGGAAATACCCCATATGGTGATGTAAAGTGCTCTGCGGGCGAACTACAATGCTCAGAAGAGAAGGAGCGCCCTGAGCTTTTGGAGAGAGAATTTGGTTAGAATAGAAGTCGAGGGCCATGTGCGTTCACATAGCCCCCATGGTGCCAGAACAGTGGACCTCCCCCCCCACATGTGACCCCATTTTGGAAACTACACACAATTTAATAAGGGGTGCAGTTAGCATTTGCACCCCACTGGCGTTTGACAGATCTTTGGAACAGTGGGCTATGCAAATGAAATAAATCATTTTTCATTTTCACGGACCACTGTTTCAAAAATCTGTCAGACACCTGTGGGGTGTAAATGCTCACTGTACCCCTTATTACATTTCGTGAGGGGTGTAGTTTCCAAAATGGGGTCACATGTGGGGTGGTCCACTGTTCTGGCCCCATGGGGGCTTTGTAAACATACATGGTCTTCAATTTCGTACACATTCTCTCTCCAAAAGCCCAATGGCGCTCCTTCTCTTCTGAGCATTGTAGTTCGCACGCAGAGCACTTTACATCTACATATGGGTTATATCCATACTCAGAAGAAATGGGGCTTCAAAATTTGGGGCTACAAATTTCCCTTGTGAAAATGAAAAATGTAGGGTAAAATGAGCATTTTAATGAAAATTTTTTTTTTTCATTTTCGCATCCAACTTTAACAAAAATTTGTCAAACACCTGTGGGGGTGTTAAGGCTCACTATAACCCTTGTTACGTTCTGTGAGGGGTGTAGTTTTCAAAATGGGGTCACATGTGGGTATTTATTGTTTTGTGTTTATATCAGAACCCCTGTAAATCAGCCACCCCTGTGCAAATCACCAATTTAGACCTCAAATGTACATTGTGCCCTCTTCCTTCTGATCCATATTGTGCGCCCGCAGAGCACTTTGCCTCCACATATGGGGTATTTCCGTAATTTTACCGCTTCTCCTGAGTACGGAAATACCCAATATGTGGCACTAAACTGTTGCCCTGAAATACAACAGGGATCCAATGTGAGAGAGTGCCATGTGCATTTGAGGCCTAAATTGGGGATTTGCATCCGCCACCAAAATACCCTACAGCAGTGTTTCCCAAACAGGGTGTCTCCAGCTGTTGCAAAACTCCCAGCATGCCTTGACAGTCATTGGCTGTCCGGCAATACTGGGAATTGTTTATTTTCAACAGCTGGAGGCTCCTTTTTGGAAACAGTGCCCTACGAGACTTTTTTTTATTGGGGGGGGGGAGGAGGGGGTATATGTAAATGTAGTGTTTTACTTTTTATTTTGTGTAGGTGTAGTGTAGTGTTTTTATAGTACACTCACATGGGCGGGGGTTTACAGCGAGTTTCCCGGTGGGAGTTTGAGCTGTGGCAGAAAATTTGCAGCAGGAAACTCACTGTATACCCGCCCGTGTGCATGTACCCTGTACATTCACATGGGGCAGGGCAAAGCTCCAGCTGATGCAAAAGTACAACTCTCAGCATGCCCTTTGGCTGTCTGTGCTTGCTGGTAGTTGTAGTTATGCAACAGCTGGAGGCACACTGGTTGCAAAACACAGCTTGTTACTTAACTCGGTGTTTCGCAACCAGTGTGCCTACAGCTGTTGCAAAACTACAACTCCCAGCATGTACAGTCTATCAGTGGATGCTGGGAGTTGTAGTTTGCAACTGCTGGAGGCACACTGGTTGCAAAACACTGAATTAGGTAACAAACTCTGTGTTTCATAAACAGTGTGTCTTCAGCTGTTGCAAAACTACAACTCTCAGCATGCATTGACAGCCGAAGGGTATGCTGGGAGCTGTAGTTATCAAACAGCTGGAGGCACATTACTACATCGCCCAGCATGCCCTTTGGCTGTTTGTGCATGCTGGTTGTTGCAGTTGTGCAACAACTGGAGGCCCACTTTTTCATAGAAAAAAAGTGCCTCCAGCTGTTGCATAACTACAACTCCCAGCATGCCCTTTGGCTGTGCATGCTGGGAGTTGTTGCTTAGCATCAGCAGGAGGCAAACAACTCACCTCCTGCTATATCCTGCCGCGGCCACTGAGGGCGCTGCTGCCGCCGACTCCAGGGACCCTCCACGTTGATGCCAGGGAATCCTTCCTGCCTCAATGAACAGGTCAGGGACACCTGACTTGCCCGATCACCTCCCAGCCTGCTCGATGATTGATCGGTCATCTGGACCAATCAATCACGCGATCGTGAGGTGGCGCCCATGTCACCTCACTCCTACTGGTAAAGGGTGATTTTTCTGGGCTGTATTTCCTTGTGCTGGCCTTACAATGTTATTGCGCCACTCTTAGCTGTCACTCAAGTAAACAGGACAAAACTGTAATATCCTGCGTCAGATGCAGCATTGGCCTCTTCAGTCAGCTGACTATCTGAGGTGCTGAGATTTGGCTCACCCATCAGGGATCTCACAAAACCCATTCACTTATTTGGTATAATATAGCAAGCAACTTCTCCACTCATGTTACACATAATACATGCAGTATAGACGGACGACCAACTTTATGAATAATGATGACAAAAATTAGTATATAGTATAATACTGCAACTCCAAATCCAGTGTTAGAGAAAAAGCATGCCTTCAAACTGGGGCACAAGCCCAAACCAGTCATAGACTACTGACCATACTGGAAAAAGGAGCACTAGGCATATGACACAGACTTGACGCCTGAAAGAAAAGTAGCAGTTGTCATGAGATCTTTCTCTGAAACATACATTTAAAGAAAACCTGACATCTCTCCTGACATGTGCAATATTATTAATCCTGTATATGAATAAATTGTCATCTGGGGATTACCATTCCCCTTGTCAAAAGAGTGTGTCCCTGCACAGTCTAATGCTGTCAGCACTGACTAGACCATGTCAGTGTGTAGGGATTTAGCCCTAACTAGCAATACCTGGTTGCCAATTTATTCAGAATTTGTAAGTGAACAACAGAATGCAGAAATGGTTTTCACGTTATGGCTGTTTGGCAGTGTATAATGATGTGAGCACATACACTACATTACTGGGTGATATGTTTTCCTATTACTTTACGTATTTTATTATGTATAGCCATCATCCTACTGGATGACTGTAAAATTAAAGGGGTACTTCGGTGGAAAACTATTATATTTTTTTTTTTTTCAAATAAACTGGCTCCAGAAAGTTAAACAGATTTGTAAATTACTTCTATTAAAAAATCTTATTCCTTTCAGTACTTATCAGCTTCTGTATGCTCAACAGGAAGTTGAGTTGCTCTTTTCTGTCTGACCGCAGTGCTCTCTGCTGACACCTCTGTCCATGTCAGGAACTGTCTGGAGCAGGAGAGGTTTGTTATGGGGATTTGCTCCTGCTCTGGACAGTTCCTGACATGGACAGAGGTGGCAGCAGAGAGCACTGTGGTCAGACAGAAAAGAACAACTCAACTTCCTCTATCGTATACAGCAGCTGATAAGTACTGGAAGGATTAAGATTTTTAAATAGAAGTCATTAACAAATCTGTTTAACTTTCTGGTACCAGTTGATTTGAAAAAAAAAAAAAAAAAAAAAATTCCACCAGAGTACCCCTTTAATGGGGACCGACATCTCATTAGAAATTACAGTTTCAGTAAATTCTTTTATTCTTTATAAAAATAACAATTCTGGAGGAGTTTTTCCTATAACTCTGTGTTGTTCCTCCTCTTTTAAAGGGGTTCTCCGGTGTTTAGACAACTTATCCCCTATCCAAAGGATAGGGGATAAGATGCCTGATCACGGGAGTCCCGCTGCTGGGGACCCCCAGTGATCTTGCATGCGGCACCCCGTTTATAATCAGTCCCCGGATCGTGTTCACTCCAGGTCTGATTACAGGCGACCACAGGGTGATGATGATGGGGGTGTTAATGACGGGGGGTCTGGATGATGACAGGGGTGATGATGACAGGGGTGATGATGACGGGGGTGATGATGACGGGGGTGATGATGACAGGGTGATGATGACAGCGGTCTGGATGATGACGGGGGTCTGGATGATGACAGGGGGGATGATGATGGGGTGATGATGACAGGGGGGATGATGACGGGGGTGATGATGACGGGGGTGATGATGACAGGGTGATGATGACGGGGGTCTGGATGATGACATTGGGGGATGATGTATTTCCCACCCTAGGCTTATAGTCGAGTCAATAACTTTTCTTGGGTTTTTGGGGTGAAATTTGGGGCCTCGGCTTATACTCGAGTATATTCTGTAACTTAATTTTATTTATTTATAATTTATTGCAAAATTAAGCATTTGCAGGGAAAAAAGGAAAATATTTGCTTTTTAAAACACGATTTTTTCTCCTGTACATTACTTCTGATTTGGGGCCCCATGATAGGAATATATTTGGAAGCTCTTTCTTGTGCGCTGCAGAAGACTGTGTTCTCTAAAGCTTCATTGAGCGAGTGATATCTAAATTTAGATTACAGTGTGTGACCCTGGTTGAACTCCAGCGACCCCCACAATGTCTTTATACTCTTCATAGGTTTCAGATAGTTCTGCCTTTGCGATTCACCTGTTGCTTGCTGCATGGTCTTGTATCCTAGTCTTTTCATGACAGATCTCCATGCAAGTGCTGCAGCGGACTGATTTTAGAGCACAGAACTGACATTCTATATATAGCTGATGGAAGAATGCCAAGCCTGCTTTTATCAGTTACACAGTGAGCGGTATAGGAACTGGCATCTGTCGTAGGGGCTCAACAGTACTAAACTAGTACATCAGTGTCTGTAAGTGTCATTCTGGACTTCACTAGATGGCTGAAACTGTTAATAGAACATTATTAATGAGTGTTACACTAGAATAGGAATAGAACTGCAGGAGAACAGCTGTGGATTATATCATAGGGAAAGAGACGGTAAAACCTGGGCAGTAAAAGGCTGGCATTACAGCGCCCGCACCTAAGCTAACAATCAGGTCTCTGAAATGAATCTGACTATAAAATCTCAGCTGATGACAGCAGGGTGAACCAAGGAACTGCTTGGAAAGCGCTTACCCTGTGATCTTCTCTCAGAGCCACCTGGGAACCTTGCTGCCCTCTCCGGCCATGAGATCTGCCATCTGTGATACTGAAGAAGGGATCCCGGCCAAAAGGATCAGAGAAACTTCTCATCATCTGTCTCACATGTTCTTGGTGTGCAGTGAATGGATCCCTACGGAAAAAAAATATATTATCAGTGGCAATATGCGACCTGCGTATACGTGATTGAGGAAATTTTTCATTTTTGATAATAAATGAATCAAGTTTTACTTAGAAATCACATCCACTCATTTACAGCTATGACCAATGGGCAACTAAAATAATAACAATAGGAAAAGCAATGGCATAAAAAAACGGTGAATAAAACAACTCAATACAACCCCAACTGGTATAAGTTGTCAATTTATTTGTAAATTTTTAGGAGGAAAAAACGGAGAAATAGCACAACAGCTCTAAGAGAAGATGTTCCAGACTTGCAAAGTAACAGATCTAACCATTGGCCTTATTTTATTTTCTCTCCATTCCTTGCCAGGCCATTACACTTGTGCATTTCGAGCAGACAGCCAAGGCACAGTACAGATGGGGCAGTACAGTTACACAGCTTAAAGACTAAATGGCTAGTGCTCCAAAAATAACAGTTTTTTCAGGCACCGGTTACCAGGAAATCCAATGCCAAGTAGCTTATTACCTCAGACATTATGTAAAATATAATGTATATACTCGAGTATAAGCCCCCCCCCCCCGGCTTATACTCAAGTGAACTCTCAGCCTGTCAATCCCTTCTCAGTGGTTTTCAACCTTCGGACCTCCAGATGTTGCAAAACTACAACTCCCCGCATGGCCGGACAGCCATCGGCTGTCCGAGCATGCTGGGAGTTGTAGTTTTGCAACATATGGAGGTCCGCAGGTTGAAGACCACTGATGAAGGGATTGACAGGTGGTGATGATGAAGGGGGGGTGATGATGATGGTGGTCTGGATGATGTATTTCCCACCCTAGGCTTATAGTCGAGTCAATAACTTTTCCTGGGTTTTTGGGGTGAAATTAGGGGCCTCGGCTTATATTCGGGTCGGCTTATACTCGAGTATATACGGTACATATCCTTTATATGTTAAAATAGAAAATGTAAAGTCAGCCGGTTAGGTATTTGTTCCCATTCCCTGATTTTTTACTAAAGAGATAACTGGGACTTGCTTATTTATTGCTTTCAACCTGCACACAATGTGGACACAAAGGTACATATGGCTGCCCGTCTGTTCACAGCCGGCGGAGATGGTCCGGCACCGAAAACAGCTGACAGCAATTTGAGTCACTCCCATGGACATTAGTAGAAGTTGCCCAAACTTAATGGCCCCGCTTCTACAGTTACATAAAAAGCATAGTTCCCAGTGCTAGTCCATTTGCGCACATCCAATACAAATTGCGTAACAAAACCTACTCTTTTTGGCACCCAGCCATCTCTGCTGGCCATAAACAGGCTGGAGACAGCCAGCTAGCCATATTTTTCGTCAATGGACAAACCCATTTAACTTTACGTTACTGTCTGCATTGTGTGTACAGCAACAAATAAGCAATTCACATTCATCTATTTAGTGAAAGTCAAAGATTGGGAATAAATACCTAAAATGACTGATTTAACAATTTGTATCATAATATATTAAAAAAGCAACCCCTTTAAATGTGACCTATGTACAAAATAGACACTAAAATATACTATAAAGAAATCTGAGAAATCCTTGTTTTATCAATGTTATTGCAGTCTCATTCCCTATGGAGACAGGTTATAAAGGTTTTCCCCAAATTATCACTTTAAAACAAAGCACCATCGAAGATCTGGTTACCATGCTTTGTTCTGACCTGCACAAAATATATGGCTCATACCTTGGGTTGTATTATAGATGACTCAAAGAAGGCTTAAAACTCCGGTGGAAAACTTTTTATTTTTTTTAATTTTTATCAACTGATACCAGAAAGTTAAACAGATTTGTAAAATACCGTACTTTTATTAAAAAATCTTAATCCTTCCAGTACTTATTAGCTCCTGAATACTGCAGAGGAAATTCTTTTCTTTTTGAAACCCAGTGCTCTCTGCTGACATCATGACCACAGTGCTCTCTGCTGACATCTCTGTCCATTTTAGGAACTGTCCAGAGCAGCATATGTTTTCTATGGGGATGTTCTCCTACTCTGGACAGTTCTTAAAATGGACAGAGGTGTCAGCAGAGAGCACTGTGGTCATGATGTCAGCAGAGAGCTCTGGGTTCCAAAAAGAAAAGAATTGTTTATTTTTCAATTTTTTTTTTAAAGAAAATAATTTCTTCTGTAGTATTCAGCAGCTAATAAGTACTGGAATGATTAAGATTTTTTAATAGAAGTAATTTACAAATCTGTTTAACTTTCAGGCACCAGTTGATTAAAAAAATAAAAACTTTTCCACCGGAGTACCCCTTTAAGCCTAATACACATGGCTGTATAACAGCAGAACTGTAACTCCGTTCCAACACAATTCGATGGCTCCATGTTACCTGTCTTCCTCTGGTTTTATGCAAAAGAAAACCCCTCACATAACATGCATGATTGGATGACATATTATGGAAGTATAATGGAGACACCATTCATCAGCCAACATGCTATTATGGACCATAGTTTTAAAATATCAAGAACTGGACCCTTGGCCTGCATAAACCAGATAAAAACTATGGGGAAATTTATCAAAACCCGAGCAGAGGAAAAGTTGCCCATAGTAATCAATCAGATGGCTTCTTTCATTTTCAGAGGTCTTCTTTTAAAAAATTAAAGAAACAATCTGATTGGTTGTTATGGGCATCTCCGCAACTTTTTCTCTGGACAGGTTTTGATAAATCTCCCCCTACATGGATATGTTCAGACATGGCAGAAATCCCTGCAAGTAAAATATCTGATTGACACATGTGAATGGGAACGAGTGTACATAGTGTACATATGTGATTTTTACAAACCCCATTCAGGTACGTCACAGAGATTCTGTTTCAGTTGCAGACGTTTTTGTAACTAATCTGCCGAATGTGAACTTACCCTATAACCTTTTGGTTCATTCCAAATTTGTCACTGTATTAAATAAAACCAGAAAGGCCTCCAGTGAAAGAAATATCCCTGGAAATCATAGACGCATGAATATACTGAGTAAACATGTGGCGGCTATAAATTAGATTACCGTGTTGCTTTTCTCAGACTTGTGATAATTAAAGAATTGTGACAAATATATTTTCAGTAGGTGCGGACTCACAGTTCCAAGAACTTGCGATAAACCTGTCTAGGCAAGAAATCTGGTTTATTTTAAGGAAACTTTTATTTAATCTCCAAAACTGTATAACTCCTGTCTACTAAACTGACTTAAAGGGGTGTTTCTATGTGACTTTAGCGATACAGCACTATACTGAGTACTGATTGCAGCATTACACTAGACTGTGGATGGACTGACTGCAGCATTACACTAGACTGTGGATGGACTGACTGCAGCATTACACTAGACTGTGGATGGACTGACTGCAGCATTACACTAGACTGTGGATGGACTGACTGCAGCATTACACTAGACTGTGGATGGACTGACTGCAGCATTACACTAGACTGTGGATGGACTGACTGCAGCATTACACTAGACTGTGGATGGACTGACTGCAGCATTACACTAGACTGTGGATGGACTGACTGCAGCATTACACTAGACTGTGGATGGACTGACTGCAGCATTACACTAGACTGTGGATGGACTGACTGCAGCATTACACTAGACTGTGGATGGACTGACTGCAGCATTACACTAGACTGCATACTAAATGAAGCATTACACTAGACCATGGACTGACGGCAGCATTACACTAAACTGTAGACTGACCCAGGCATTACACTAGACTGTAGACTGACCCAGGCATTACACTAGACTGTAGACTGACCCAGGCATTACACTAGACTGTAGACTGACCCAGGCATTACACTAGACTGTAGACTGACCCAGGCATTACACTAGACTGTAGACTGACCCAGGCATTACACTAGACTGTAGACTGACCCAGGCATTACACTAGACTGTAGACTGACCCAGGCATTACACTAGACTGTAGACTGACCCAGGCATTACACTAGACTGTAGACTGACCCAGGCATTACACTAGACTGTAGACTGACCCAGGCATTACACTAGACTGACCCAGGCATTACACTAGACTGACCCAGGCATTACACTAGACTGTAGACTGACCCAGGCATTACACTAGACTGTAGACTGACCCAGGCATCACACTAGACTGTAGACTGACCCAGGCATCACACTAAACTGTAGACTGACCCAGGCATTACACTAGACTGTAGACTGACCCAGGCATTACACTAGACTGTAGACTGACCCAGGCATTACACTAGACTGTAGACTGACCCAGGCATTACACTAGACTGTAGACTGACCCAGGCATCACACTAAACTGTAGACTGACCCAGGCATCACACTAGACTGTAGACTGACCCAGGCATTACACTAGACTGTAGACTGACCCAGGCATTACACTAGACTGTAGACTGACCCAGGCATCACACTAAACTGTAGACTGACCCAGGCATTACACTAGACTGTAGACTGACTGCAGCATTTCACTGGTCATTAAGAACTCAATAATAACAAATACATTTACAAACATTTTTTACAAAATGATAAAATAATTACTCATATTAATCGAATATACAGAACTATAACATGATATTGATGGTGCAATTGCTTTTTTACTGCATTTAACTCATAGTAAACGTTTACATAATTATTCCTGTTACTGGTGTATGTTATACCGGGTGGATGAAAGACTATGAGGCAAAAGGGGGCCTGCTCTGACAATATCACCCTAAGACTCCATGTAAACCTGGAGCCAGACCTGAGGGTGCATATAAATGGGAACAAATTGTCTAGAAGAGATTTCTTTCCTGAGTTACTAAAAAATGAGGCAGAAATATGTAACTGAGAATCTTATTGAATATTCCATTAAAGGTTTCACTGAACACAGACACTTCTGAAATGGAGACAAATGGATGGCCTGGGAAGGAAGATTAAAAAAGGGTGCTTAACCTTATTCTTATGAATTATGCAAGCAGGGGTATCACAACCACTGAAAGAAATCCAAAGGAGGAGGAACAGGGTGGGGGACTTACAATAAGAAATATTACAATACCCTCTAAAGCTTGGCCATAGTTCTGAATGCTTAAAAAGTTGTTTAACAAAGTATTTATTTAAATAAAAACAAACACATAAAAACCCATTTTTCATTCAATGCCAGAAAGCAAAAACATTACGAAAGAGGAAAACAGTGTAGCGAAATGATTAACTACAAATACAATATATCAAAGAGTAATTTCATATGACCGGTCACATACTGTATCATTCTTTCATAAAAAGATGCCTGGCAGAAGCTACTACACATTGTACATTAAAGCTGTCCAAATTTTTGATTTCACACAGCACTAGCCAATTTTCCAACATACCAGTAAAAGAATAATGAGATTCCGACATAGACATGAAAGAAAATCAATTTTAAGGAACGTTCATCCAGCTGATGATGTCATGAAACCATCAGTGCTGAATGAGAATATGTTCCAGCGCTCAATCCTCCATTATTCTCTAAGGGAGTGCAACAACTGCAGGCAACATAAAGCTGAACTGTCCACCATCCCACTAAATAAAAAGAGGTAGCCTAATTAGGGAATCTGGCAGCATAAAGTAGTGACAGACACACTGGTTTCAGTGGTCTGTGAATATGTAGGTTTTGTCATACTAGTCCTGTGTGGCAGGAGTCGGATGTATCCATGAGCTGCAGGCCCCTCCTGCCCACTCAGCTCATTGACAGCTCTCTCCATTTTTACTATACAGTAACCCCCCGACCTACGATGGCCCCGACATATGATAAAATCGACAAACGATGGCCTCTCAGTGGCCATCGCATGTCGATGTCAGCATCGACATACGATGCTTTTATATGTCGGGGCCATCGCATTAACTGCTATCCGACAGCGCAAAATGCTTAAGCTGCTGTCGGATAGCAGTTTAAGCATCCCTGGCAGGTTCGCTTACCTATTCCCGCTGCTCTGGGTCCACTTCGCGATCCTCCGGTGTCTTGCGCATCTTCTCCAGGGTCCGGGCCTTGGTTTCCGGCGTCGTTATTACGTCACTACGCACGCCGCGAGAAAGCCGCGAGAAAGCGAGGCCCGGACCCTGCAGAAGATCCAGAAGAAGCCGGAGGATCGCGAAGAAGACACCGGAGCAGCGGGACAGCATCGGGAGCCCCTGGGACAGCATCGGGAGCGGTGAGGACCTGGTCCGGAGCGACGGGGACAGGTGAGTATAACTTCCTATACTTTACATTGCACGGATCCCTCAACATACGATGGATTCGACAAACGATGGGTCGTTTGGAACGAATTACCATCGTATGTTGAGGGACCACTGTACATAGGGAGAAATCAGTCAGTTGGAGACTGGAGGGCGGTAGGAGATAGCAGCTCTTAATTATACGGTGGGGCAAAAAAGTATTTAGTCCGCCACCAATTGTGCAAGTTCTCCCACTTAAAAAGATGAGAGAGGCCTGTAATTTTCATCATTGGTATACCTCAACTATGAGACATAATAAGAAAAAAAATACATAAAATCACATTGTCTGATTTTTAAAGAATTATTTGCAAATTATGGTGGAAAATAGGTATTTGGTCACCTACAAACAAGGAAGATTTCTGGTTCTCACAGACCTGTAACTTCTTCTTTAAGAGTCTCCTCTGTCCTCCACTCGTTACCTGTATTAATGGCTCCTGTTTGAACTTGTTATCAGTATAAAAGACAGCTGTCCACAACTTCAAACAGTCACACTCCAAACTCCACTATGGCCAAGATCAAAGAGCTGTCAAAGGACACCAGAAACAAAATTGTAGACCTGCACCAGGCTGGGAAGACTGAATCCGCAATAGGCAAGCAGCTTGGTGTGTAGAAATCAACTGTGGGAGCAATTATTAGAAAATGGAAGACATACAAGACCACTGATAATCTCCCTCGATCTGGGGCTCCATGCAAGATCTCACCCCATGGTGTCAAAGGTGTGCTTAGGCTTTCCTTCACCCAAGACAAATATTCAGTTTACTAACCTAGTCCTGTATCCCAGTGTGACATTATCTTGTCCTCGCTCTCCATTGCTTCTTCCCAATTCCAATATGAGTAGTCTCAGAAGGAACTGCCAACTCAGCCAATCACTGTCCGTAGTGGTATCTCTGTCAGTCAGTCAGTCACAGAGATTGAACCAGACAAGATCACAATGGCAGCTGCTGGGAATTGGGAAGATTTTTTTTTTACTTCTAACACCAGCCCCAGCCATATATAAAAATTGCATATCCCTAGACATTTATTATTGATCATTGCGGAGAAACCATCTTCATTAAGATTATTATACCAAATTTGCTAACAGGCACAATTTTGCCATGACAATCCTGTAAATATTAAAGCAACAGGGGCGGGGGTTGTGTGACTCTTCCCAAAAGTGGGACTTTCAGGGACATTCCAAGGTGATCTCAGGTTTGGGGCTTCAATGTCCCAATTATGGCATTTAAACCATTGGCAACTATGTAACAATTAATGTGGACGCATGTCTTAATGGGTAAAGATAGAGAAGCCCTGGTTTGGGTACAGGGCACTTCTAACCAGTGACCTAGAGAATGCAGGAAAAGCCATAAAGATAATAGCTGCACTGACTTAGTGCTAAACATTGAATCCCATTCTTAATTTAACTGTATACTCCTTACTACTTTTTATGATTGCAAATATCATTTCACATGTCCATCTAGCTTATTTTAATTTTGCAAAATACAAAAGACATATTGTGTAAGCATTATTGCCCTGTACATGACCTAAATATATCATAATAACTGTGTCTGGAAAAAGTGTTGAGAATGCTGTAAAGTGTGTGTTTATTGTGGGTGAAACCATATCTCTTCTCTGGTGTGATGATTTTACCTAGGAATTACACGGAAAATACACTATACTGGCTTAGTGCCACAAAGCCAGCCTTAGCCATTGTGACCAAGCATAATCCACAGTACATTTTTCATCTGTAAGTCCAGTGATCAGAGTAGTTACTGCTATGGAAGTAGTAACACAAATGTGTCAGTCACAGTGCCCTATGATCTCCATTTATCTTTTATGGTAGCTGGCAATCTTCAGATACATATCTATTTATGTAGCCATGTTCTCTGGTGCCAGAGTCAGAAATCAGCACTTGAGAAGACAGATTGGGAAAAGTTTGGAGGGAGAGAAACCAAGCTTCAAAAAAACAGATGAAAGAAGTTTTCAGAAGATCAACCATCAATGCAGCACTCTACAATCTGGGCTTTTTGGCCAGAAAGCAGTCTATCCCCTGTAAAAGACATATGAAAGGGTGCCTGAAAATTGTGTGGTGTCCCGGTACAGGACCTGTTCCTGTCTAAAGTCCCCTCAGCTAGAGTCCGTCAATTTCCACAGGGCTCTCCTGTCGGGCTTGCCCCTTGGTCTCCTCATAGAAATGTATTTTTGTATAGTGTATCGATGTATAGGACCCGGGTTAGGGTCACGTGATCTATTATAATGGTTGTATAGATATTTAGGACCTTCTGGGGTCATGTGATGATGTCATGTGATGTACCCAGAGTTCTCTGGGTTCAGGACTTACAGGCTTTGCACCCAATGGGATTAGTCCAGCCCCCCTAGTATATAAGGGGCTGTAGCCACTAAAATCACTCTCTTATTTCCTGGCTACAAAGCAAGCAACTCTCTTAGTTCCGGACTATCAAGCAAGCACATATCAGCATCAATCTCAATTCAGCTAGGCCAAAGCCTAAGAATCCTGCAGCCACTAAAACCGTGAGTTAAAAAGCTCTATCTACAAATCCTGTGTGACTACTACCCAACTCAAATCTTATAATTAGTAGCACAGTGGCCTGCTTAAAGCTAACGACTATCTGTCCCAGCATAGCCTGTGAGGAACCTGCATCATGGTTACCTCTAAAGAGACTGCATAATTGTAAAGACTGTTCTATACAAGTTCAAGTAAAGTTTTCCAGTTATCTCCTAAAATCTGCTGTGGACATTCAGTTTATTATCCTGCTGTTTGTGGGCCGGCTGGTGGCAGAACCTTCAATATTAAGCAAACCTCACCCTGGCGTCACGACAAGTAAGGGTTAATACCACCAGACCCTGTAATATCATTGCAACAGCCCAGACACCACAATTGCAACAACAACAAAAAAGCACCTAAAGGACTCTCAAGACTGTGAGAAACAAGATTCTCTGGTCTGATGAAATCAGGAGGAAACAGGCTCTGCAGAGTACAGAGTACAGAGATATACTTAATGAAAACCTGATCCAGAATTCTCTGGACTTAAACACTGGGCCGAAGGAGGGTTCACCCTTCAACAAGAATTGACCCTAAGTACACCTCCAAGACAACGCAGGAGTGGCTCTGGTACAGCTTTGTGAACGTCCTGGAGTTGAACCAAATGAAACATCTCTGGATAGACCATGAAAATGGCTTCCACCAGATCCTCTCAACCTGACAGTTTATAGGCTAAGTTTCCACTTGGTTTTTTTTCTGGCAGTTTTTGGAAAACTGCCACTGCAGTTTTTGAGCCAAAGTCAGAAGTGGATCCATTTGGGAGGTGAAGTACAGTGGTCCCTCAACATATGATGGTAATTCGTTCCAAATGACCCATCATTTGTCAAATCCATCGTATGTTGAGGGATTCGTGCAAAGTAAAAAGTGCATTTAATACTCACCTGTCCCTGCCAATCCGGACCGCGCCCTCACCGCTCCCGATGCTGTCCCGCTGCTCCGGTGTCTTCTTTGGGATCCTCTGGCTTCTTCCGCATATTCTCCGGGGTCCGGGCCTCGCTTTCTGGTGACGTTATTACGTTGGTGCGCCGGCACGGCGTGCACAGGACGTAATAACGACGCCAGAAAGCGAGGCCCGGACCCCGGAAAAGATGCAGAAGATGCCAGAGGATCGCAAAGTGGACCCGGAGCAGCGGAGATAGGTAAGTGAACCTGTCCGGGATGCTTAAACTGCTATCCGACAGCAGCTTAAGCATTTTGTGCTGTCGGATAGCAGTTAATCCGATGGCCCCGACATATAAAAGCATCGTATGTCGATGCTGACATCGACATGCGATGGCCTCTGAGAGGCCATCGTATGTCGATTTGATCATATGTCGGGGCCATCGCATGTCGGAGGGGTTACTGTATAAGTCCTTCCTTTATATTTCCCGTTCCTTTTGAATACACTTCTGGCTTTGGCTCAAAAACTGCAGTGGCAGTATTCCAAAAACTGCCAGAAAAAAAACAAGTGGAAACTTGGCCTTACTCTGTTATGATGGGTACTAAGCGCAGACTTATGGGGGAAACATGTTATTTTTTTTTTTTACACTAGGCCACAATATAAAAAAATAAAAAAAAGTGAAAGGGGCTAAAGATAACTTGTATTATACTACTGGAACTTGAGATGGTAGCGGTGGGAGCGCAGTAATGACGTGTTGGTCTTTGTGATAATATTGCTGATGTAGGTAGAATTATGTTATGTAATATCAGTGGTTTGTCTTTACCGTTGTTTTAGGTTTTTAGATTTAGTTATTATGTTTGACAAGAAGCAGATACTTTCCAACAGCCCCAGTTTTGGCAGAACACTCATAATAATTGAACTACCTTTAGATTATGTAAAATTATACTGATGCATTTTCATGGTGTTTGGATTGTGTTGTATTTCAAATACATTTTCTTGGAAGATAAGGATTACATGGCAATAAAAGTAAATCTTAAAGCATGCAATGTATTTATCCAATGTTAAATCTTCAACCATGTTTACTGTCACCACTACTAGAACACTGTCACTAAACAAATACTGTAACAGGTACAGACTTCTAGTACTAGATTTCTAGTTACTGTACCGTGTTCTCCTTGCAAATGTTATCAGATTAGAAGGGGGCTTTACATGGATTTATAGAACAGAGGATCTTGCATGTGAGTCCCAAAAGCATACAGTACGCTGTTTAAACTCCTCTTTCAACACACTCAATCCACTTTATACTTAGAACACATCTCCTTTCCCTTACTTCTAAGGTTACCCTGAGGCCACGGTGACCTCTCGCCAGGCTTTGGTATATTTACACCTTTCTACACCACCGTCATCCTCTGCTGCAATTAAACTGTCTGTATTTCAGCACCACGCTGGGTAAAAGTTACAATATCAGGTTTCCAGCATTTATCAGTTGAAATAATAACATCATGTTCATGGACAGCAGACAATGACAGCGAAGAGCTTGTCCTCATCCATTACCCTGATGTAGAGGCCACAGCAACCTGCACACAGTATATTTATAAAAGATACTTTTCCTTTACAGGACATCAATGTCCATGAGGAGTCAATGGCATTTTTAGACTCTGATGCCTTGTTTCTGTAATATAAGGATTGTCTGTCCTACTCAAGTAAAACCTTTAAATGTGGAAGGAAACAACATTATTTATATGATTCGTGAATAACCAGAAATATCAAGGGAAAAGATTAAAGCTTTTTTTTCATACAATGGACAATTATGAAAAACTGACGATATAGGAGCTAAATGGCTGACTCCACTGCTGGGACCCTGCACAGGGGGCCCTAAGAGTTTGAATACGGCAGCAGCAGTCAAGCATGCTGATCCATTTAATGTCCATGGGGCTGAATAATACAGGCAGACAATGTCAGCAAAGGTTCTAGGCCAGAATGCCAATGTGCCATTGATAATACTATAATCTATAGTCTATTAGGGGGCAGATGTGCCTTGGGGCACCTTTAGGCACCTCTGCACCCCCTATAGTTATACCCCTGGCTGTCAGTACTGTAGAATTTGATTAGAGCAGCAGAGTTTCTGCAAAAATTGTGCAAATTTTACCTGCAGATTTGCATTCCCAGCGGTTGGATAGGTGATCAATTGTAATCTTTAAAGGGGTTATCCAGCATAAGGTGATTTTAGTACGTACCTGGCAGACAGTAATGTATATGCTTAGGAAGGATCTGCGCTTGTCTTGGGCTAAATGGCTATGTTGTGAGATTACCATAACACTGTGGCTAGCTTTCTCTGAACTTGTATTTCCTGTTTTCAGTTTTCTTGTTTGCCCACAAATCCCATGATACCATTTTCCTCCTTCCCACACATCAGCCACCCCACCCATTGAAACATAAATGAGCTGCAGACCTGTTGTTTTCAATCAGAGTGCCTCCAGCTGTTGCATTACTTGCAGATTGCTGTCTCCACCCATTGAAGCAGACAGGCTCCCTGTCATCAGCTGACTAGTGAGTCAGGTCTCGACCGCATTGCAAGCTGGGAAAAATCTGAGACAGCAGTCATTTTGTATGCTGTTAAAAATTAATATTGGGATGAAAATCACATAAGAATTGTGAGAAAACCGTCACACACAGGTACAGACACTATATTATTAACTACACTAACTTTGCAGCCCCTGTAGCATAGTCAAATAAAAAAAAATCCCGGAATACCCCTTTAAATAATCTTTTTAAAGCTTGAATTTCACAGTGTGGGTGTTTAAAGAAGTTTACCTATGAACTACTTATCAATCACTCACAGGGTAATTGGGGCCTTCACCAATCACAAGAATGGGGATCCTATGTTGGGTGGCCTGGTAATGCTGCTCCAATAATCTCTATGAGAATGGAGTGGCAGCATGCACGTCTGTCTGTCACTCGTAAATAGGGGACACAGATCCCTGTTCTGGTGACTGATGGGGCCCCCAGCAATCAATCATTTATACCCTATGCTGTGAATAGGTAATAAGTATGGTTCATGGGAAACAACTTGATTCTCTATTACCTGTGTAGCAAAGTTAGCAGTCTGAAGGGGTCAAAACTGCTGAAAGACTCTCTCTAAAGGATCTGTTGCTAATATCTTGCCGCCTGATACCACTGAACACCTTCAAAGATGGTATGGATTCTATTTCTTGACAGATCAGATGCATAGTGTTGCCAACAGACCTAGGGGGTTGGGCAAGGTTTTGTGGGAGTACCTGGACAGGCCTGGGCATCAGGGTCCTGTCAATATGTTGCCAAATATGTCAGAGCTGTTTAAGTGGCTCAAGTGAGACAATATTAGGCAGGTGATTAAAAGGTTATAGCTGATCAATGTACAATGCATTAAGAAAGTCTTTAGATCCCTTCACTTTTTTCACATTTTGTTGAGGCCTTGTGCTAAAATGAAAAAAAAAAAAATCAAGTTTTCCCCCACGCACTTGCAATTTAGCTCTGGCTCCTCCCATTTCTCTTGATCATCTTTGAGATGTTTCTACAGCTTGATTGGAGTCATCTGTGGTAAATTCAGCTGACTGGACATGACAAACCTGTCTATATAAAGTATCACAGCTTACAATGCGTATCAGAGAAAAAACAAGCCATGGGGTGGAAAGAACTGCTTGTAGAGCTCAGAGACGGGATTGTGTGCAAAAATATTTCTGCTGCACTGAAAATTCCCAAGAGCATAATGGTCTCCATAAATTCTGATTAGAAAAAAATGTAAACAACTAGGACCCTTCCTAGAGCTGGCTGACTCAACAAACTTTTTAACAGCAATCTAGGATTATTTATTGTAGAGTCGGCAGAAAGAAGTCTCTCCTTAACAGAAGGGGGGGGGGGGGGGTCACAAGGAATCTAAGCACACTGCCAAGAAAACACAGGAGTGGTTTAAGGACCACTCTGTGAATGTCCCTCGAGTGGTCCAGCCAGAGCCCTGAGTTGAACCAAATCAAACATATATGGGGAGACCTGAAAATGGCTTCCACCAAAGGTTCCCATCAAACCTGTCAGAGCTTTGGAGGATCTGCAGAAAAGAAGGGCAGATAATCCCTAAATCCATGTGTGCCAACCTTGTGGTATCATACTCAAGAAGACTGGAGGCTGTAATCGCTATCAAAGGGGCTCTAACTAAATTCTTCTAACATCATGCATATGCTGCACACTTCTAGTGTTAAAAAAAGGATTTATTTTACCAGGACTTTTTTTTACTTCATGCTGTAATACTAGTAAATTTTTTGGCCCACTGCTTTTAATAAGGTTAACTTAAGTAAACAAAAACAAAAAACCCATAACCTTTTAATGATATTTTAATTACAAAACCACAAAAAGCTAAGCCACTAGCTCAAGTTTAACATAACAAGAATTGTATATGCACACTTAGCTGGATCGACTTGCTCACCAGGCCAAGCTGACAGTGAGAGGATTTTTCCTGCAGTTGTGAGCCCTGCACTCACAGCTGTCAATCAAGGAAGTGTGTCCACGACATAGGCGATGACACATGGACACTGCAGGACTAGTATGTGTCCAAGCAGGCAGGGGAGGCAGTTGTTTAACTGTCTTTTTCAATATGAAATATTGAACATTTTCTAATGAAAGCAATTGCAAAACCTATTGGTTTTGCATGTTTTTCAACATATCAAAAGTTTTTGTATCTGACAGTGCCCATTTAAGTGATGTCATAATTTGGCCAAGGTCCTGTTATTCCTCTTCACAATCTTGTAGCAGAATTTGAAATCAGCAGATTGCAGCCACCGTAGTCTAGGAATTATTTCTTAAAAGATTAGTGGCCTTCAGGAAAAAATTGCAACAAACTTTTTTTCTTTTGAAAAACAACAAATTAACAATATCCAAAAATATCTTCCTAACATCAATACCACTCAAATGAATTATAGAAATATGTGGATTCGGGTACTGAAAAGACATGTAAACTAGCTGATCTAGGAGTCCGTCACATTTATGGCCCTGTAGGCCCATCCAAGATATTATGAAACAACTAAAATCCCACCTCCTCAATTTTTTTACCGCTCCAGAAGTGAGACCATTCTTAAAAGGATTTTACCCTGAAGATAAATAAATCTAAACTGATGAATTATGTGAAATTAAACATACCGTATTTACAAATACAAGTAATTATCAAAATGGTAGCCCTACCAATATAGACTAGGTGCTCTGTTGTTTTTTCTTTTTTGCCATAGGATATGTCCTTTAGGCAGTTTTCACTGGTCAGGCATGCTTAGTTGCTTAGTTCTCATTAACAGTGAATATACAGCCACATAGACTGTAGCATATAAACTGTATACAGTTCACTTATGTATGGAATGATTCTGGCTTTCTCAATAAATATTATTGCCACCACAATGTGGAGAGAGTGGGCAGAAATATATTTGCCTTAAAACCCCTGTTCAGCTAAGCCTTTTTTTTTAGAACCAATTAAAACTGAAACTACATAACCACTACATAGGATTGATGCACTAATAAACCATAAGGCCTTGTTTACATTAGGATTTGTGCCTTTGAGGTTACGTCTCAAAATAGGCTGCTGACATATTTGTGTTCGGATCAGCATTGGCTCTATTCAGTTCAATGACCAGAATGTAGTCAGCTAGTAACTGAGTTGTGGTATACTGGGATACACTTGAAACATTTTCCAAACGTATTCACTAGCTGACTACATTCCGTCACTGAACTAAATAGGGCCCATGCCCATCTGAGCACAGATACACTGGCAGCTAATTTTTGCCAATGTATCCATGACTTGGAATTGCCAAATAAGATAGGGCAAAGCCAACGGGACACAAAGCTGAACCCTCCAGGGCTGGCATGTGTAACCAATAGCCTTTCGATTCTGGTTACCCTTAGACCAGGCAATGAAAAGCCACTTGCCCCTACTGAAATGTTGAAAATGCTGAAAACACAGGCCTCCTGAAGGCTAAATTACTTTGTGGCAACTACTTGCCGATAGGAAGAGCTCCAAAAAACATAAGAGCAAAAGCATATGTAAAAAGGCCTCAAATTCTGAAAAGCAATGATTATGACAAATACATAGCCTAAACAACAACACTAAGTTTAACAAATCCAGCATCAAGACCATATGAGGTTCCACAAGAAATCTGGACAACTCTTCCCCTATTCTATTGGCCACAAATACTGCCCAACTGCAAATGTTAAGAAAAGAATTAACAGATCCCTGAATGTAATAATCTTTAATCTATATATTTAGTCTTAAACAAAACAATACCAGATGCCTAACTGAGTTTACACATAAAGGACATTTGGAATACCGAGAATTTACAGCGAACAGAACTAGCGTATTGTCTGTATTACCTGGAGATGAACAGTTAGAATCCCACAATGACATAATGACTGGAAAAAGTCACCACAAAATTATTGTAACCCCATTCCACACCCAAGAAACTGCTCAGTAAGGCTATTTCCGGCTAAAAAAATAAAAGGCTCCAAAACCAACCAAACCAGCTGTATCAGTAAATACCTGGAGCTCCTCAGCTGGAACAAAATCAGTCTACCATAAAGACCTACCATTATAATCAGACATAGATTGTAACCAAAGAAAAATCCTCCATCTGCATACATTTGTAAAAAATACGCTTCATTGACATAAGGCGAGGATGCCCAAAAATGACTGAAGTTCCTTAACCCTGGACTTTTTTAATGAGATAAACTCCAACAACAAAGAATCCTATCAACTTTTTCAACCAGCAACAGAAAATCCCAGACTTCAGAATCAATCGTGATACCCAAATAATCATTACAGGTGAATGGGAAAAAGAAGTAAAAAACCAAACATCCAAAACAAGAAAACAACAGAGAACAAACCAAAGAATCACTCAGACTGACAAACAATACATTCTCTTGATAATAGATAATAACCCCCCCCCCCCCTTGCACAGCTGAACCACTACCAGAAAAGTGAAACAAATCCTTAAATAAAAACAGGAAAGTCAACAGCCCATTTAAATGAATTATCTACATAAAATTGGCCTTCATACCAACAAGTGGAAAATATCTTGACAAATAGGCAAAAAGTCTAAAAGCAGACTGAATGTCTGATTTTGCTAAGAATTACCTTTACCAAAACCCAGGACCGAATCAACCACATGGTCATGTAGCATAACCAACAGACAACTTTTTGGAAATACTATCATTCAAAAAAGAAGCTGTTGGAAATGAAAAATTACCTATCATTTTTGGGGACCACTTCCAGTGGGGAAAATCTGCAAAGACAAGAAAAAAAAGCCCAGCAACTCCAAACTACTTAAAGGGGTACTCCGGTGGAAAACTTTTTTTTTAATTTAAATCAATTGGTGCCAGAAAGTTAAACATATTTGTAAATTACTCCTACCATTACTTATTAGCTGCTGAATACTACAGAGGAAATTATTTTCTTTTTGGAACACAGTGCTCTCTGCTGACATCTCTGTCCATTTTAAGAACTGTCCAGATAGAGTAGGAGAAAATCCCCATAGCAAACATATGCTGCTCTGGACAGTTCCTAAAATGGACAGAGATGTCAGCAGAGAGCACTGTGTTCCAAAAAGAAAATAATTTCCTCTGTAGTATTCAGCAGCTAATAAGTACTGGAAGGATTAAGATTTTTTTAATAGAAGTAATTTACAAATCTGTTTAACTTTCTGGCACCAGTTGATTTAAAAAAAAAAAAAAAAAAAAAAAAATAAGTTTTCCACCCCTTTAAGGGTACTGCTGGGTCTACAAAATTGTATTAACCTAGACACACCCTGAGGTAAGGAAGCGCTCAGAAACCAACACAAAAATTGTCATAAAGCAAATTCACTAACATATGGTTTGGGTAACAGGCGAGCCACAGCTCCATTTTCCATTTTTGATTTACTGGCATCCACACGCTTTGCTACATATATTCCAATGGAGGGCTGAGCAGCCATGTTGACCTTTTAAACACAGCGAGACATGGGGTGTCCCCCCATTCCCAAAAGGAATATTCATGCTTGTGTTGCATAACAAGTACCTTACTTCAAACTAACTGTGAACTAATGCAAATCTGCTGATGAAGGGAAAAAAAAGTCTTTGCCGCTTCTTCACATGCTGACCCCTGTATGCCTGCAGTGCAGCAGCGGGAAATTCTTCCTCCTTTGCCGACAGCTGTTCCCCTACACAGTAGACCACTGCTGCTGCAAGGCTCCCCACTGGACTCTTCGGACCTCTCCAAGGAACTACACCAGTTGGTCCAGCTGCTGACATGCTGTCTCTCTACTGATAGACACCCCCAATAGCATGAACTCCAGGTGAGAGGGGATTTCTCCAGCTGACAATTTCAGGGGTACTCCGGGGAACTAAACCCATAGCCCATCCTTTCCCTCTCACCAAACTATTTATTCGTCTAAATATCATTCATTAGCTATATAGAGCAGTTTCCCTCTTTCAGTTGTCACTTACATGTAGGGAAAGAGAGAAAAAAGTCATTATCAGATCCACCTTGTCTTTGTGCAAAGCCCTCACTGAGACTAGCCCCCACCCTCCTGGAAGACAAACACCCACATGATTTCTGTCTTGTCTAGCGGTCTGGCTCTACAGCCACACCTCCCCTCCCCCTCCTCTCCCTGTGTGAGGATCTTGCTGGCAGAGAAGCCCAGTGTTTCCTGTGAAGATTATCAGTCACAACTCAGCACATAATGCTGCCCTTTGCCTGCTGTAGATCTAATCACTGCTGCCATTTGGAGAATAACACGATTTACTGCTGGGGGGAAGAATATTTAGAAAGAAAAAACAAGTACAGTGTGTGCTGCTGACTGTGGGCTTACAACAACACAGCATGCACACAGATGGCAAAAGCAATTGGCTGGCAGCCATTACACAGAGCTGCACTGACTGCTGGGAGTTGTAGTCTGGGCTGCAAGCAAGAAAAAAAATAATATTCAGGAGACAACAGGGGCCACAGAAGCTGGCAAAATCACAGGGATAACTATAGGGGACACAGAATAGATATTGTGGTGGCTTTGGGGCATTTTTATTTTTATTAGCTTCCCTTGAGCACCCCTCTAATATGCAGGACGATGTAAAAAGTGAAATATATAGCTCAGATGGAACAGTTTGTAAACCTGGATAAAAATGTTTTGTGCCTAAACCCTCAAGTTGGCCCGTGCATGAGCTTTCATAATGGATGGCTTTTATCATATGTATTCCCAGCTAATGATATTCTCATAAAAGATGTTATAGATGAAACTACTAGGCGTTCTGTACTTCAATTGACTGATGCTGAATAGAGATGAGCGACGTTACATTGATTCGATTCGTCACAAACTTCTCGGCTCGGCAGTTGCTGACTTTAGCCTGCATATATTAGTTCAGCTTTCAGGTGCTCCAGTGGGCTGGAGACTCTCTCCTAGGACCGTATCCACCTTTTTCAGCCCACCGGAGCAACTGAAAGCTGAACTAATTTATGCAGGAAAAGTCAGCAACCGCCGAGCTGCGATGTTCGTGACGAATCGAATTACTGCAACTTCGCTCATCTCTAATGCTGAACTCAAGCACCACCAATTCCAGGCAGCATCTTGAACAGTCGTGTCCATGCTATTGAATGAATACAGGCTGAAACTTCATACAAGAGCCAATGATGACATTAACTGTAATATAACTGTTATGGGACAGAATCTGTATATACAATGTATTTGTTCTACACCCGAGCAGCCATCATGGAAAGAAGTTGCTAGCAGGGCCCTTTATTGGTGTCACTGATGGAAGTCACCACTTAGGCAAAAAGTGACTACAACCCAAGTGTACCCTAAAGGGGATAACATCTACATGGGACCCCCCCCCCCATGGGTCCAGAATAAAGAGCAGAACTGGACCATCTATGTTTTCAATAATCAACACTTCATTTGCACGATCAGCCCAAGATTCCCCTGGTGACCATGGCAGCAATTTTTAGGAAGGGGGTTGACTATATTTAGTTGTCTATCTGTACAACTGTGCTACTTTTCAGGGAATTTACATGTTAAGCACCACGCCATAAGAGGGACATAGATAACTAAAGACTGTCAAACATTTTGAGTGTTTTACAGGACCAGTCGTAAAGTTATACAGTATATGAAAAGTTCTATAACCTCCTAATAAACTTTTGAGTCAGAATAACTATTGCAAATACACTAGAATTCTGGTTTTACATGAGATTAACCACATTTGTAATGTTTTAGACTCTTTTGCACTTTGTGGCTTCGGTAAAGGGGCACAACTTAGGCAAAAGGGGCACAGCTTCCATGCAGTTTTTAAAAGCACTTATTAGTTGCGATGGGTGGTGTAGAAATCCCCAAGGCTAAAAAAGTTCCTGAAAAATGCACCAAATTCATCATACATTATGGGACCACATGATAAATGTGCTGCCTTTTATACTGTATAAGGGAAACCTACAAGGTAAAAAAGTAGAAAAGGCACAAATAATAATTTCTCCTTTATGTTTAAATTATTCAAGACATTAGTTTTCTATGAGTGAATGAGAACACTAGAACGAAAATAATGGTGGTGCTTCATCTGTCACATGATGGACAATAATGGTGGTCTATGGACCCCTTGACTTTTCTTTTCCTACGACGGACCTCATTGACTTTAATGAGTTCCGTAATTTTTCCTGAAAAGATAGTGCAGACAGAGGCTTTAATTGGGTTGTCCAGAGTTAGAAAAACACATCTGCTTCCGAACAGAAACAGTGCCACACCTATTCTCAGGTTGTGTGTGGTATTACAGCACAGCTCCATGGACTTTAATGAAACTGAGCAGCAAAACCACACATAAACTGAAGACAGCTGTGATGCTGTTTCCGGAACTAAGCAGCCCTGTTTTTCTAATCCTGGATAACACCTTAAAGGGGTATTCCCCCGCGATCTCCCTGCAGCACCCACATTCTATGCATAGCTGCGTCTACAGTTTTGGAAACCGCCGGGCTTCCGAGACGGGGACGTAACGTCACGCCACGCCCCCTCCATTCATTTCTATGGGAGGGGGCATAACGGCCGCAACGCCCCCTCCCATAGACATGAATGGAGGGGGCGTGGTGTGATGTCACATCCCCGTCTCGGAAGCCCAGCAGTTTCCGAAACTGCAGACGCCTCTACGCATAGAATGCGGGCTGCTGCAAGGAGATCGTGGGGGGTCCCAGTGGCGGGCCCCCCGCGATCAGGCATCTTATCCCCTATCCATTTGATAGGGGATAAGATGTTTTTGCCTGGAATACCCTTTAAACCCATATGTAAACTGAGCATAATTGCTAGTGTATCAGTTTGGTGTCCAGGATGCTTAGCTCACAGAGCATTGTCTAGACTGGAAACAGCTGTATCCAATCAGGGGCATGAACATCTTTGACCCATCTTCTGGTATGTCATTTAGGCACATCAGAAGACAGCACCTGTGATCCATTACAGCAGTGTTTCCCAACCAGGGTGCCTCCAGCTGTTGCAGAACTACAACTCCCAGCATGCTCGGAGTTGTGGTTTTGCAACAGCTGGAGGTGCCCTGGTTGGGAAACACTGCATTACAGTCCTGATTTCAATAGGAAAGCAGTCCGGGAGATATGGAAATGTTTGTATGTTCACCTCTAAACATCATTTTACAGCTAAATTAGAGCTACGATCTATATAAATAAGTAACTTTGTAATTAAATGATATGATCTCGCATTGATCCTACGTGATAGCCTATATAACAGAATACAATACAGCAGCATTCACAGATTTAGGGTTGCTATTGGAAACAGACAACACGTTTGTTGACAGACACATCCCTAATAGCTTACCTGAACTCCCATAATGCAGTGGGGCACTGTGGCTTTCCTATAATACTATCACAAAATCCCTGACGGAAAGACTACACCTGTCAGTATAAAAAATGAACCGACAAGCTCTGTACAGAAGCTGAGAATGCAGTAGATACAGTAGATTCAGCTCTGAAGAATTGTGAATGCAGCTCTGGATAAGTACAGTACAATAAGTGAACAGTTGCTCAACTATTTCCGTCAATCAGTTCTGTATATAAAGTGTAAAACGTGTCAGGCGTACAACCTGAACCAGTGTGCTTCCAGCTGTTACAAAACTACAACTCCCAGCATGCCCGGACAGCCGACGGCTGTCCGGGCATGCTGGGAGTTGTAGTTTTGAAACAGCTGGAGGCACATTATTTTAGGAACTATTGCCTAAATTCAAAGAGGGACATGCACATTCTTGCACTGCTACATTGTGACATGTCTACTACACAGACACGAACAGTACCCAAGGGCAACGAGGCCACTAATGGCCACTAATATACCAATGGCCATTGCCACTATTGCCCCTTGAAAACGCTGTGGTAACGGCGAAACATGTAGAGGCTGGAAATAGAGTGATCTTTTACGTGATTATTGGAATGGCAAAGTGATTTTGCAGTCACTGCAGGGCCGTGCACAATATAACTCCCAATATTGTATATTTATATAACTTGGTCAATTCTGGTATCAGTTTTAACATATTTTTTGGGGTATTTACACGTTTTTATAATGACACAATAAAGGTTATGTTTTAGGGGTTACTTATAGAGTTTTTTATTAGCCGGTACAGCCTAGGGGTTTGGTCATTATGTCTACTACACAGAAAACAAAGCGTCGCATGTCGTTTTGGAGCCGGACGTTACATGCCCTCCCCCCCACATTTACCTATAGTGCTTTACTTACTGTGCAACTACTTATCCTGCAAGAGTTAAGCACGTTATACAACAGACAGACTACATGACGCTGAGTTCTTCCGCTGTAGTCTAGCGCATGCTGAGCCTTGTAGTTCCCCCACTAGTACTGATCTCATCGACTTAGCTAGATACAAATGGTAACTTGCTGACATTTCCCCATACCCCCATTAGCCCCCAATAGCGACTAGTCACTAATTATACTGCACTTATCCAGAGCTGCATTAACCGTTCTTCAGAGCTGAAATCGACCAGAATTTTGTGCATTCTCTGTGAATATTGCGATACTGACAAATAGGAGAAAAGAAATTGTCCTAAGGAACTCACGAGAAAAAGGGATCTTCCTCGAAGTCTCTGAGAAGGCTTCCAAACATTGTGTCCCAGGATCCCTGCAACAGAGTCCAGCTGAGCTCTGCTCTGAACTGAGAGAACAAGCCGGTGACACAATAATATAAAGCTGCATGTCAGGTGACCTGCAGCAAAGCCTCTGATTGGCTCACCACCTGCAGAACACTCTGGAGATGGAGAGCTCTCTTGTCTCTATGGTAACCACTGTCAACAATGTTGCTGCCAAGAGGCCTGGGATGGAAACTGCTAGAACATAAGTCTTCCCTCTGCTGTAGTATACATTGACGCATGATATATGCTGCTATATACTGCCAGCCCATAAACTATTAGTCACCAGACCTACATGAAGATTCCTCACCGCACATATTATTACTGACAAGTGTCCATAACTGCAAGTCCGTCCTGTTCATGCAAGTCATTGGGGGAGATTTATCAAAACCTGTCCAGAGGAAAAGTTGCTGAGTTGCCCATAGTGACCAATCAGATCGCTTCTTTCATTTTTGAAAAGGCCTCGGAAAAATGAAAGAAGCGATCTGATTGGTTCCTCTGGACAGGTTTTGATAAATCTCCCTCATTGTCCTTGTTATGGTTTCTGTACTTTGAAATAAAGAAATGTACATAAAGGAATGGACAGAAGCAATGTACCCCCCCCCCCCCCCCGTCACCCAAACAATATACTGTAAAAGCTCATTCTGCAGTGTGCACAGAAAGTGATATATCAGCAAGACTATAAGCCGTACACATTATGGGGAGATTCATCAAAACCAGTGTAGAGGAAGAGTGGTGCAGTTGCCCATAGCAACCATTCAGCTTGCTTCTTTCATTTTTAACAAGGCCTTTGAAAAATGAAAGAAGCAATCTGATTGGTTGCTATAGGCAACTGGGCAACCTTTACTCTGCACAGGTATTGATAAATATCCCATTATGAGGGGAATTTACCAATCTGTTTAGGCTGCTTTTATGGTCTAAATTTGTTGCAGGAAAAGTCGCAGGCTGCCCACTACATAGACCCTCATTTACTAACAGGGTTGGGCTCTGATTTTGTAGGGTTTCATTAATGTGCGTCATGTTTACCTATATTCTTTACTAATGTGACACTTTTGTTAGGAAATTTTGGCGCACATGACAAACATGGCGCATGACGATAAAAATACAGCCAAAACACAACCCAAAACAATCTATATCACTATGGAAATTTCATGACATTTCTATTAAGTTTAAATAAAAACATAATTGGGGGAGATTCTCAAATCTGAGCCCCTCAAAAAATCAATTTTGCGCCAAAATTTTGGCGCGAAAATTATCGACCACATTTTCAAAGAGCTTTGTGCTGTGGTTTACACTGTTCACGTCAGTTTTTTAAAAGTGGGCGTGTCCATGTATATTGTCTGCTTGACATGATATTTTCAAAGAGGTGAGAGTCCAGTTTACATAAAAAATGTAAGCTCAGAAATGTTTGATTTATACAGTTATCACTTGTCTGGGCACTACTAACCATGGAATATTTTGCGAGATGTTTCCGCCAGAATTTTCTGGGTTGTAAAATTTGGCGCAAAAATCTGCAATTTTGGCATCAAAGTGACGATTTTTGCGCCAAGCTCAGCAATCCAATATGGCTGCAACGAAAAGAAAATTTGGCACAAAAAAAACCAAAAGTGGCACAAAAATTTATTTTCACATATTTTCAAAGCAGCACAAAAGACCTTTCAAAAGGTCAGAAGAAAAAAAAAGTGTGAATAATATTGCTGCAACAGAAATTAGAGTAGTTTTTGAGAATCTCCCCCATTGTTGCTTGTTTGTGTTTTTTTTTTTACTTTTACACATATTAAATAGGAAACATATTAACAATGAGTGGTTACGTTGCTGTTTGTGTGTTTTTTTCTGACCATCTATTTATTGGTTTAAGTTTCCCAACAGAAAGCTTATTATTTTGTCAGAAAAGTTAATAGGCCTTTCCATACCTACTATTCTTAACCAAATTTGAGTAATTCACCCAAAAGGTTCAGTATCTAGGTCACATCAAAGAAAAGCCTCTGCATAGGAAAAGAAGCCCTGCTAGTATCAAGACATACTCCAAAGACCTAGGCTTCCGAAGGTCAGCATTCATGTTGGTACAGACCTCGGAGAATACTTTCCTTTGTGATGATATTAGACACCATGCATTCCTGTGTAGTGTCTAACCACTAAGCTAACTAAAGCTAATGTGCACCGATCTCAACCACTAGGTTCTTAACCCCTTAAGGACGCAGCTCATTTTCACCTTAAGGACGCAGCCCTTTTTTGCAAATCTGACCACTGTCACTTTAAGCATTAATAACTCTGGGATGCTTTTACTTTTCATTCTGATTCCAAGAAAGATTTTTCATGACATATTCTACTTCATGTTAGTGGTAAATTTTAATCGATTCTTGCATCATTTCTTGGTGAAAAATTCAAAAATGTTATGAAAATTTTGTAAATTTTGCATTTTTAACTTTGGAACTCTCTGCTTATAAGGAATATGGACATCCCAAATAAATGATATCTTGATTCACATATAAAATATGTCAACTTTATGTTTGCATCATAAAGTTGACATGTTTTTACTTTTGGAAGACATCAGAGGGCTTCAAAGTTCAGCAGCAATTTTCCAATTTTTCACAAATTTTTCAAAATCAGAATTTTTCATGGACCAGTTCAGGTTTGAAGTGGATTTGATGGGCTTTCTTATTAGAAATACCCCACAAATGACCCCATTATAAAAACTGCAACCCTCAAAGTATTCAAAATGACATTCAGTAAGTGTGTTAACCCTTTAGGTGTTTCACAGGAATAGCAGCAAAGTGAAGGAGAAAATTCAAAATCTTCATTTTTTACACTGGCATGTTCTTGTAGACCCAGTTTTTTAACTTTAACAAGGGGTAAAAGGAGAGAAATCACCATACAATGTATTTGTAACCCCATTTCTCTCGAGTAAGGAAGTACCTCATGTGTGGATGTAAAGTGCTCTGTGGGTACACTAGAAGGGCTCAAAAGGGACCGAGCAACAATGGGATTTTGGAGAGTGAATTTTGCTGAAATGGTTTTTGGGTGGCATGTTGCACCTAGGAAGCCCCTATGGTGCCAGAACAGAAAAAAAAACACATGACATACTATTTTGGAAACTACTCCCCTCAAGGAACGTAATAAGGGGTACAGTGAGCCTTAACACCCCACAGGTGTTTGACGACTTTTCGTTCAATCCAGATGTGTAAATGAAAAAAAGAAAAAGTCACAAAAATGCTGGCTTTGCCCCAAATTTTACAAGGGGAAATAGGAGAAATGTCCCCCAAAATTTGTAACCCCATCTCTCCTTAGTATGGAAATACCCCATGTGTGGACGTCAAGTGCACTGCGGGCGTACCACAATGCTCAGAAGAGAAGGAGTCACATTTGGCTTTTGGAAAGCAAATTTTGCTGAAATGGTTTTTGGGGGGACATGTCACATTTAGGACGCCCCTATGGTGCCAGAACAGCAACAAAAAAAAAACACATGGCCTATATTTTGGAAACAACACCCCTCAAGGAATGTAACAAGGGCTACAGTGAGCCTTAACACCCCACAGGTGTTTGACGACTTTTTGTCGGATGTGAAAATGAAAAAAAAAATTTTTTTCACTAAAATGCTGTTTTTTCCCCACATTTTACATTTGGTTATAGAAGAAAATGCCGCACAAAATTTGTAACCCCATTTCTTCTGAGTATGAAAATACCCCATGTGTGGACGTGAAGTGCTCTGCTGGTGCACCACAATGCTCAGAAAAGGAGGAGCGCCATTGAGCTTTTGGAGAGAGAATTTGGTTGGAATAGAAGTCAGGGGCCTTGTGCGTTTACAAACCCCCCCCCCCCCCCATGGTGCCAGAACTGTGAACCCCCGCACATGAGACCCCATTTTGGAAACTACACCCCTCACCGAATTGAGCATTTACACCCCACTAGCGTTTGACAGATCAGTTTGACAGATTTTTCATTTTCACAGACCACTGTTCCAAAAATCTGTCAGACACCTGTGGGGTGCAAATGCTCACTGTACCCCTTATTACATTACGTGAGGGGTTTAGTTTCCAAAATGGGGCCACATGTAGGGGGGGGGTCTATTCTTCTGGCACTATGGGGGCTTTGTAAACACACATGGCCTTCAATTCTGGACAAATTTTCTCTCCAAAAGCCCAATGGCGCTCCTTCTCTGAGCATTGTAGTTCGCCCACAGAGCACTTTGCATCCACATATGGGGTATGTTCTTACTCAGAAGAAATAGGGTTACAAATTATGGTGGGCTTTTTTTCCTATTTTGCTTGTGAAAATGAAACATTTAGGGTAACACCAGCATTTTAGTTACATTTTTTTTTTTCATTTTCCCATTCAACTTTAACGAAAATTCATCAAACATCTGTGGGGTGTTAAGGCTCACTATACCCCTTTTTACGTTCCGTGAGGGGTGTAGTTTCCAAAATGGGGTCGCATGTGGGTATTTCTTTTTTTGCGTTTATGTCAGAACCACTGTAAAATCAGCCACCCCTGTGCAAATCACCAATTTAGGCCTCAAATGTACATAGTGCACTCTCACTTCTGAGCCTTGTTGTGCATCCGCAGAGCATTTTCTGTCCACATATGGGGTATTTGTGTACTCAGGAGAAATTGCGTTACAAATTTTGGGGGTCTTTTTTTCCTTTTACCTCTTGTGAAAATAAAAAGTATGGGGCAATACCAGCATGTTCGTGTAAAAAAATAATTTTTTTTACACTAACATTCTGCTGTAGATCCCAAACTTTTCTTTTTCATAAAGGGTAAAAGGAGAAAAAGCCCCCCAAAATTTGTAACCCAATTGCTCCCGAGTACGGAAATACCCCATATGTGGCCCTAAACTGTTTCCTTGAAATACGACAGGGCTCAGAAGTGAGAGAGCGCCATGCGCATTTGAGGACTAAATTAGAGATTGCATAGGGGTGGACATAGGGGTATTCTACACCAGTGATTCCCAAACAGGGTGCCCCCAGCTGTTGCTAAACTCCCAGCAAACCTCCAGCTGTTGCAAAAACTAACACTGACAGACCGTACATGCTGGGAGTTGCACTTTTGCAACAGCTGGAGACACATGTACTGATCGCCGAAGGGCATGCTGGGAGATGTAGTTATACAACAGCTGGAGGTACGCAACTACAACTGCCAGCATGGTGAAACAGACATTTGCTGTTCGTGCATGCTTATAGTTGTACTTTTGCAAGATTTAAAGGGCCACGGTTTAGAAACCACCGCACAGTGATCTCCAAACTGTGGCCCTCCAGCTGTTGGAAAACTACAAATCCCATCATGCCCAGAAAGCAAACTGCTGTGTGTGCATGCTGGGAGTTGTAGTTTTGCAAAATCTAGAGGGCCACAATTATAGATCACTGCACAGTGATCTCCAAACTGTAGCCCTCCAGCTGCTGCAAAACTACAAATCCCAGCATGCCCAAACAGCAAACAGCTGTCTGGGCATGCTGGGAGTGGTAGTTTTGCAACATCTGGAGGACTACAGTTTAGAGACCACTGTATAGGGGCCTACAAACTGTAGCCCTCCATATGTTGCTAGGCAACTCACCGTCTTCCGTAGTCAGCAGGATCGCCGCATGCCGCACCAGGGAGAGGTTCGCAGCCCGCAGCCGCCAGTAAGGCACCTCCACCACCGCCGACGGTCACACTACAGTTCCCCCATTATGCCCTGACTACTGTGGGTGGGCAGAACAGGGGAAACGAACTTTAACGTCCCCACCCCCCATCTGCTATTGGTCGGTCGCTTCTGACTGACCAATAGCAGGGATAGGAGAGGTGGTACCCCTGCCACCTCACTCCTATCCCTTCAGGGGGTCCAAGACGCCCCGAATCCCCCTTATTTTCCGGGGCACCGAACTGATGGGAGTCATATCTATCTGGGGCCTGGCTTCCTAATGGGGCGCCCCACCTGATGACTAGGTAGGGTTTCCCAGTAGGTAGAAAGGCCCCTAGATGCAGGCAGGCATGCGGCGATCGCCTGGATCTGCTTGGAGCAGGCTCAACCAAATGAGCACAGATCAATGGAGTTCTATGGAACTACATTGATCTGTATAAAGGAATCTAATGATTCCTCCTAAAAGTACCCTAAGGAGACTAAAGTTGTACCCACACACATTAACCCCTTTCATATCAAAAGCACCCTAACTGTCTTGAGACCTTGTGATATTATAGTAGTAGTTTATGGTCCTATTTGTGGGGCATAGATGTTAATGAGCCAAAGCTCTTGCCCCTTCAAGAGATCAGGCAGTTCCCCATTTCCAAATAGATAACCTGTTTACATTCAAATGGTGTGTTAAAAAGAACCGCCACACTATACGGCACGGCTAAGAAAAGACAAGTGTGAAATCTTGCAACTCCTCTTTACCTTTGCTTTTAGTAGAGAGGCAAAATCTGCCATCTGTCCTCTTGAGGGGAAACAAAATCAGTGCTTCCAGGACACTTCTTCGCTTTTGATATCAATCCCTCTTACTCCCCCTCTAAAAAAAAAATTTGAGGAGCTAATGCCTGTTTGGTAGATCGATCAGAGGGATGGTGGGCCACCAACAGTTGGCCCATAACAACAGAAGAGGACAAAGTTGCTTTTTCCCTTTCTTCTTCTCCTTCTTTTTGATGCTCTTGCATTTTTTATAGAACTTTGCAAATTCTTCACATCTCTTCATCTATCTCAACCTCCCCCATGGCCCCATCTGGTCTTTCTGAGCCAGCGTTAGGAGCAGGAAGCTAGACTACTCCAACTACCTGGGAATTGCCAGCATCTCTGCTCCTTCTAAGCTTCTCCTCTTGCCTGAACTAAGAGGGGTACTTGCTTTTGCCCTTCTACACTGGTCCTGGTTCCTGCTACATTGTTGGTCCCCTCTACAGTTGGGGCAAACTCACAGCTATCCTCAGCTTTGCAGCATAAGAGAAGGAGCAGGGACTCCAACTAAATGGGTGAGGTCACTACACAATGGGCAATTAAGTGGGTGGGATGGCAGCACTTGTGGCACAGCTTTGTCTGTCCCTGATAAAAGACTTATGAGGGTACTCCAATGAATAAAACATTTTTTCAAATCAACTGGTGCCAGAAAGTTAAACAGATTTGTAAATTACTTCTATAGAAATAATATTATCCCTTCCAGTACTCATCAGCTGCTGTATACTACAGAGGAAGTTGAGTAGTTATTTTCATTCTGACCACAGTGCTCTCTGCTGACACCTCTGTCTGTGTCAGGAACTGTCCAGAGCAGAAGAGGTTTGCTATGGGGATTTGCTTCTACTCTGGACAGTTCCTGACATGGATAGAGGTGTCAGTAGAGAGCACTGTGGTCAGACAGAAAAGAACTATACAACTTTCTCTGTAGTATACAGCAGCTGATTCGTAATTTACAAATCTGATTAACTTTCTGGAGCCAGTTGAAATTAAAAAAAAAATTCCCACTTGAGTACCCCTTTAAATTCCATCAAATAAGAGTAAATCTACTGATAGTATGTGAGTAATCATGTTGCCTGTACAGCTAAGACGGATGGCAATCGTCTAGGTCCTGGGCTGAATGCTGCGTTCATCAAAGTTTTTTTTCTGGGGATGTCCGTCACTTCCCTATAGCTGCCTAACCAGGTCACAATATTATAGCAAGAAAGTGACTTGTTACATGTCAGCCTGGTCACTTTCTTAGGACCAAGACAAGCAAAAGCTGGCACCTTAACCCCTAAGGATGCAGAGCGTACCGGTACGCCCTGTGCCCGCTCCCGCGATATAAGTCTGGGTCACGCGGTGATCCCACGTCATATCGGGTTGGTCCCGGCGGCTAACGATAGCCGGGACCCTTGGCTAATAACGGACATCACCGATTGCGGTGATGCCCAATATTAACTCTTCAGATGCGGCGATCAAAGTTAATCGCCGTGACTAAAGTAAAAAAAAAAGCATCCCCGACAGCTCAGTTGAGCTGATAGGGACCACTGCGGTGAAACCGCAATGTCCCGATCAGCTGTTAGGACTTGAGGAGGGTCCCTACCTGCTTCCTCATTGTCCGATCATCGATTGACTGCTCCGTGCCTGAGATCCAGGCAGGAGCAGTGGAGTGCTGATAACACTGATCAATGCTATGCTATGGCATATGGGGACTATAACAGTGCAAAAAAAAAAGGGTAAAAAAATAGTTAATAAATGTGATTTAACCCCTTCCCTAATAAAAGTTTGAATTACCCCCCTTTTCCCATTTAAAAAAACAACTATGTAAATAAACATTAATATAAACATATTTGGAATCACCGTATGTGTAAATGTCTGAACTATAAAAATATATATTAATATACATATTTATATATATTATATATATATTAATATATATATATATATATATATATAAATATATATATAAATATATAATATTAATATATTAAACCGCACGGTCAATGGCGTACATGTAAAAAAATTCAAAAAAAATAAAAAAGTTATAGGGGGTCAGAAGAGTACATTTTTAAACTTATTAATTTTCGTTTATGTAGTTATGATTTTTTCCAGAAGTAAAACAAAATCAAACCTATATAAATAGGATATCATTTTAATGGTATCGACCTTCAGAATAAAGATAAGGTGTCATTTTTACTGCACAGCGTAGAAACAGAGCCCCGCCAAAAGTTATAAAATGTTTTTTGTTTTTTTTTTCAATTTTGTCCCACAAATATTTTTTTCTGGTTTCGCCGTAGATTTTTGGGTAAAGTGACTGATGTCATTACAAAGTAGAATTGATGGCGCAAAAAACAAACCATCATATGGGTCTGTAGGTGCAAAATTGAAAGGGTTATGATTTTTAAAAGGTAAGGAGGAAAAAAGTGAAAGTGCAAACAAGGAAAAACGCTGAGTCCTTAAGAAAAAGAGTGCTGGTTCATATGAAACATGTATGTCTGTCAAAACAAGAATATTATTACAGGGGAACTCTGCTGCTAGATATGTTATGTCTAGGTCGGCACGCTGGGGATCCCCCGCGATCTCTGCCCCGGCACTCCAGTCATTCGGTGCACGGAGTGAATTGCGCTATGAAGGGGGCGTGGCGTCACGATCATGGAAGGCTTCTGTGACCATAATGCCGCAGCACCTGCCTGAAGTTCGCATGTCTAGGGGCGGAGTACCCCTTTAATGCAAAAATAATGCACATCCCAGAAGAAGTGAATACATTAGTCATGAAATTTATTTTTTTTGTTGAATAACACATTGCTTTAAGCTTCTGTCCACTCCACTGTCTGCCGGCCTGGTGTAGGAAGTGGAGTCCCGAGCCTCCTGTGAATCCATGCTGAAGGACTTTTCCAAGAGACTGTCATCCTTTTACAAGAGACTGTCATCCTTTACAAGAGACTGTCATCCTTTACAAGAGACTGTCATCCTTTACAAGAGACTGTCATCCAAAGTTAGGTGGAATTCAGTAATGACTTGAGAGCTGGATGCCAGGAATGATGCCCTCTCCATATGTCCAGGAAGCTGCATAGTCTTTTTTATTTTACCCTTTATGGCAAAGATATAGTTGCCATTTTGAATGAGGCCATTTTATTGTATGTTGTATGTTATCTACATTGTGTATACATTTCAAAAGTCATACACAATCATTACAATGCAATTTCTGTTTAATAAAACACCTTGATGACAAATCATCCTGTGACACACATTGCATTTTAGCCAGGTGTCACTGAAAGAGCCTTACAAGCAGATGACATATACTTTTACAACATAGGAGAAGCAATAGGAATCCTAAATTTACACAGTATATGGCTCCTATATAAAGAAATATGTTTTATGTGTTAGAAGCACAAAAGCTTGTTTCTGATTGATGGTTATGAAGCTTATTGTTCCTTTGCCAAAGCAATTTCACCAATTACTACTTATTTCAAGTAGTATATAAAGATCATTTAACATTTTTTGTACACATGACTTTGTCATTATTGCTTTAGGAAAGGAAAAAAACGGTTACAGGAATGTGTTACTTAGACACTGAAACATTTGTTTTTGTCTAATCTGTTCTATTTTTTATTGTACATTTTTATGTATTTCTTGTACATTATTATGGGGCTATATTGCCTGAGCTTTCTGTACAGGATTTAGTAATGTGCTTTACAGCAAGCCCTATGGGAGAGTTTTCTGGGCATGGTCTGTGACCTGTCCAGAGGTCAGTATGCAGTGAAGGAGAAGGCTAATCTTAGTTGTGAATAGCCTGATCCCATCTTATCTTTATTACTTTTCACTGTAATCCCGTCTGTGATGATAAGAAGGACACTGCTGGAAAACAATAAAAGTGTGATCTTTTTATTTGTCTTAGTGGTAGTTTTCAGGAATAATTTATAATAATATATAACATAATATATACTATATAATATATATGGTAGGGGGGGGTTGTTGTTTTTAATTTTTATTTTAACTATGGACATTTTGACAGACAGGAAATATAAACCTTTACTTCCCTCGAGCACTTCCAAAGGGCCTCCAGTGTCCTGCTCCAGTCCCCGGTAAGACTCTCTTCCTGCTTCCATTATGTTGCACTGCAGCACAACAAATCCCTGGCCCCAGTGGGGACATTCTGCAGAGTGGAAAATCTGCAGGGTTTCTGCTACATGTGGCTCTGCCCTAAGGCCTCCTTTCCATATGTCAGTTGTCCGGCGCCACTTCCCTCTGGCGAGCACCAGAGGGAAACTGATTGCAGAACGTATTCTATTCATTTGAATGGGTCAGTTCACATTCATTCGGTCTATCAAGTTGGATTCTGGATGGTGAAACACTAGACAGTGGAATGAATATTGCTGCGTTCCCCTGTCCGGCATGCACGACAATTAACGCCGGATCTTAACCCCTTAAGGTCCAAGCCCATTTTCACCTTAAGGACCAGACCAATTTTATTTTTGCGTTTTCGTTTTTTCCTCCTCGTCTTCTAAAATCCATAACTCCTTTATATTTCCATCTACAGACCCATATAAGGGCTTGTTTTTGCGTGACCAATTGTACTTTGTAATGAAACCTCTCATTTTACTATAAAATGTACGCGAACTCCCAAAAAATTTACGTTTACGCCATTCACCGTACGGGATAATTAACATTATATTTTGATAGTATATACGCACACAGCGATACCAAATATGTTTATTAAAAAAAAATGTACGCTTTTTGGGGGTAAAATGGGAAAAACTGACAATTTTCATTTTTATTGGGGATGGGGATTTTTCACATTTTTTTGACTTTTTATTTTTACATTTTTCAACTTTTATTTTACACTTTTTATGTCCCCATAGGGGACTATCTATAGCAAACCTTTGATTGCTAATACTGTTCAGTGCTATGCATAGGACACAGCACTGATCAGTATTATCGGGGATCTTCTGCTCTGGTCTGCTCGATCTCAGACCAGAGCAGAAGACCCCGGGAGATGGCCGGAGCAAGGTGAGGGGGCCTCCAGCCATTATGCTGGATGATCAGATCGCCGCAGCTGCGCTGCGGGCGATCCGATTATCCATTCAAAGTACCACACTGCCGCAGATGCCGTACTCTGTATTGATCACAGCATCTGAGGGGTTAATGGCGGACATCCGCATGATCGCGGATGTCGGCCATTACCGGTGGGTCATCGGCTGCTGCTAGCAGCCGGAACCTGCCGTGTATGACGCGAGCACCGTTCTAATGCTCGCGGTCATACACAGGACGTAAATGTACAAACCAGGACGTACATTTATGTCCGTGGTCGTTAAGGGGTTAAACAACTGATTCACTTCTGGCTTCAGTTGCAGTGATTTTCAACTAAGCCGGACACCAAACATATATATAGTCATGGCCATAAATGTCGGCACTCCTGACATTTTTCTAGAAAATGAAGTATTTCTCACAGAAGAGGATTGCAGTAACACATGTTTTGCTATACACATGTTTATTCCCTTTGTGTGTATTGGAACTAAACCAAAAAAGGGAGGAAAAAAAAGCAAATTGGACATAATGTCACACCAAGCTCCAAAACTAGTCTGGACAAAATTATTGGCACCTTTTCAAAAAATGTGGAAAAATAAGATTGTTTCAAGCATGTGATGTTCCTTTAAACTCACCTGGGGTAAGTAACAGGTGTGTGCAATATAAAAATCATACATGAAAGCAGATAAAAAGGAGAGAAGTTCACTTAGTCTTTGCATTGTGTGTCTGTATGTGCCACACTATTTATGGACAATAGAAAGAGGAGAAGAGAACTGTCTGAGGACTTGAGAACCAAAATTGTGGAAAAATATCAACAATCTCAAGGTTACAAGTCCATCTCCAGAGATCTAGTTTTGCCTTTGTCAACAGTGCGCAACATTATCAAGAAGTTTGCAACCCATGGCACTGTAGCTAATCTCCCTGGGCGTAGACGGAAGAGAAAAATTTATAAAAGGTGTCAATGCAGGATAGTCCGGATGGTGGATAAGCAGCCCCAAACAAGTTCCAAAGATATTCAAGCTGTCCTGCAGGCTCAGGGAGCATCAGTGTCAGTGCAACTATCCGTCAACATTTAAATGAAAGGAAACGATATGGCAGGAGACCCAGAAGGACCCCACTGCTGACACAGAGACATAAAAAAGCAAGACTACATTTTGCCAAAATGAACTTCTGGGAAAACGTCTTGTGGACAGATGAGACCAAGATAGAGCTTTTTTGTGAAGCACATCATTCTACTGTTTACTGAAAACGGAAGGAGGCCTACAAAGAAAAGAACACAGTACCTACAGGGAAATATGGTGGAGGTTCAATGATGTTTTGGGGTTGTTTTGCTGCCTCCAGCACTGGGTGCCAGGCCGACAGGAGTCCAAAGTCTGTGCAAGAGATGAAACACAATAAAAACTTCATTATTATTATTTTTTTAAAACTAAATACATTAGAAAGATTCGTTTTAATGAGAGTTCCCATTTAAGAAACACCGGTGGATTATAAGGAATTTTAACTAGAAGGAACAACATCATATTTGTGTAAAGACTATCATCACATATACAGACGGCATTGAAGAGCAGGTTGAAAAACAATAAAATAGTGTATGAGGAAAATATAGGACATTACAGGGTGAAGCCCTATGCAAGAATCTTTAAATAAAAGAATCCTATTATTTTGGTCTGAACTACTTTTATTCCCACAATCTGACATTCCTGCATTTGTGGCCCTATAAATGACATTCTCCAGAGGTCACCTACTGCAGGTTGTCTGACCTAGTGCCTCCTCCATTGCTGCTCTACATTACACACAATAATAAGGATAAAGGGAGGGGTGCATTACACAATGTCTAGGGCTGCTGGAAAAGATGTGTCATGGGGTGTATTTAATTATTTTTTTTTATTCCCTTACCTTTTTTTTTTTAAGTTCTAATGCATTAGGCCACACGCTCCCTTGACTTCTGTAAGATGGAGCTATATCCCCCTACAGGCAGCCATGTCCTGCCCTGAGGCCCAAATTACTGAACTACACTTCCCAACATTGTTGTTCATACACATCCCTATCGTGTCCAATATAGAGATAATAAAACAAGGAAAGTGCTTAGTAATAAATCACTATTTGCAGATAAAGTTTGAAGTTAGCCATTGATCATCTTGTGTATGGTGGTGGGGCTCTCATCGTCTAATGCAGTCTTTTCCAACCAATGTGCTTCCAGCTGTAGCAAAACTACAACTCCCAGCAAGCCCGGACAGCCAAAGGCTGTCCGGGCATGCTGGGAGTTGTAGTTTTGCAACAGCTGGAGGCACAGTGGTTCGTAGATACAGTTTGAAGTTGGCCATTGATCATCATGTGTATGGTGGTGGGGCTCTCGATGATTACCTATCGTCGAATGCAGTCTTTTCCAACCTGTGTGCCTCCAGCTGTTGCAAAACTACAACTCTCAGCAAGCCCAGACAGCCAAAGGCATGCTGGGAGTTGTAGTTTTGCAACAGCTGGAGGCACAGTGGTTCGTAGATACAGTTTGAAGTTGGCCATTGATCATCATGTGTATGGTGGTGGGGCTCTCAATGATTATCTATCGTCGAATGCAGTCTTTTCCAACCTGTGTGCCTCCAGCTGTTGCAAAACTACAACTCTCAGCAAGCCCGGACAGCCAAAGGCATGCTGGGAGTTGTAGTTTTGCAACAGCGGGTTGGGAAATACCTGTCTAATAAGTGATAGTGATGAGCGGCATTAGCCAAATTTGAATTCGCAATATTTCGTGAATATATAAATGAATATTCGTCCTATATTCGCGAATTTCGCGTATTTGTTATATTCGCATATTCAAGGAAGAAAACAGTGAGGGGGTGGGCAACTTTACTACTGGTTGCTAGGGATATTGTTGATAACCTCTGACAAGTTTATTTGCATCATTCTAATTGGCCCACAAGTGAAAAGAAGGAATATTCGAATATTCACACATGCGAATATACGCATACGCGAATATCCACATTTGCGCATTCACATACGTGAAAATGCGCATATGTGGAAAAACCAATATTTGCAATTTCGAATATATTTGCAATATTCGAGAATTTGCGATATTCGCTATAAAAATTTGAAACGCGAATATTGGTGCCCAACACTAATAAGTGGCAGATACAGATAGGAGGACATTGTCTGGAGCATTTTAATTTTTTTTAACTGTAAATGAACCAATACAGGTGAAAACAACAAATAAGCAACTCAACATATACTAGAGCGTTGTTACACGTATATAACTACTGACTATACAGTGAAATGTTAGTCAAGGAGACAGCCATGAACTGAGGCCTTGTAGCAAATAACCTATAGAGAAAATGATCTCCAACATGTCGCCTAAGCTACAATGAAATACATACAGTACAAGCATCTGGCAAAGGGTGCACTAGTAAAAATAGAAGCAATCCTGCCAGTTCGTGGATAGGGCAGTCACTTTAAAATAGAAAGAGCTGAAGTTACAAACGGAGAAGGACAAAAATAGCAGTAGGAAGTTAATATGTCCTGGAAGGAGTCGAAAACCGTATACACAAATTCACCCCACAAAATGCAGACATTAAAAAACAAACACCCACCTGTAGTCCGAACGCCCAGCACGGGGTGGTGAACCAGCAACGCAAACATGGAGAGACATATATGTACGAGATGTCCTATGTGCAGCCTGATTGCTCTTCCCTAGGGCTAGAAATAGACTTATTAGTATAGTGTATTCTTAGAAAATGTAAGAACAACAGCTGAACAATGTATTGTTGAAAATGACAGCATTATTCTGGAACCACAGATACTAATAACATTGATGGATTTTGGACATTTAAAGGGGTACTCCCGTAGAAATTATTATTATTTTTTTTTTTTAATCAACTGGTGCCAGAAAGTTAAACAGATTTGTAAATTACTTCTATTGAAAAATCTTAATCCTTCCAGTACTTTTTAGGGGCTGTATATTAAAGAGAAATCAAAAAAAGAAATGCATTTCCTGTGATGTCATGACCACAGTGCTCTCTGCTGACCTCTGCTGTCCATTTTAGGACAGCATATGTTTGCTATGGGGGATATTCTCCAGCTCTGGACAGTTCCTAAAATGGACAGCAGAGGTCAGCAGAGAGCACTGTGGTCATGACATCAGAGGAATTGCATTTCTTTTTTGGATTTCTCTTTAGTATACAGCCCCTAAAAAGTACTAGAAGGATTAAGATTTTTTAATAGAAGTGATTTACAAATCTGTTTAACTTTCTGGCACCAGTTGATAAAAAAAAAAAAAAAAAAAAAAGGTTTCCACGGCAGTACCCCTTTAACCCCTTAAGGACTCAGTCCATTTTGGCCTTAAGGACTCAGACAATTTAATTTTTACGTTTTCATTTTTTCCTCCTCGCCTTCTAAAAATCATAACTCTTTTATATTTTCATCCACAGACTAGTATGAGGGCTTGTTTTTTGCGCGACCAGTTGTCCTTTGTAATGACATCACTCATTATATCATAAAATGTATGGCGCAACCAAAAAACACTATTTTTGTGGGGAAATTAAAACGAAAAACGCAATTTTGCTAATTTTGGAAGGTTTCGTTTTCACGCCGTACAATTTATGGTAAAAATGACGTGTGTTCTTTATTCTGAGGGTCAATACGATTAAAATGATACCCATTATTATATACTTTTATATTATTGTTGCGCTTAAAAAAAATCACAAACTTTTTAACCAAATTAGTACGTTTATAATCCCTTTATTTTGATGACCTATAACTTTTTTATTTTTCCGTATAAGCGGCGGTATGGGGGCTCATTTTTTGCGCCATGATCTGTACTTTTTGTTGATACCACATTTGCATATAAAAAACTTTTAATACATTTTTTATAATTTTTTTTTAATAAAATGTATTAAAAAAGTAGGAATTTTGGACTTTTAAAAAATTTTTTCGTTCACGCCGTTCACCGTACGGGATCATTAACATTTTATTTTAATAGTTCGGACATTTACGCACGCGGCGATACCAAATATGTCTATAAAAAATGTTTTTTACGCTTTTTGGGGGTAAAATAGGAAAAAACGGACGTTTTACTTTTTTATTGGGGGAGGGGATTTTTCACTTTTTTTTTACTTTTACTTTTACATTTTTTTACATTTTTTTTACACTTGAATAGTCCCCATAGGGGACTATTCATAGCAATACCATGATTGCTAATACTGATCTGTTCTATGTATAGGACATAGAACAGATCAGTATTATCGGTCATCTCCTGCTCTGGTCTGCTCGATCACAGACCAGAGCAGGAGCCGCCGGGAGCCGCACGGAGGAACGAGAGGGGACCTCCGTGCGGCGTTATGAATGATCGGATCCCCGCAGCAGCGCTGCGGGCGATCCGATCGTTCATTTTAATCGCGAACTGCCGCAGATGCCGGGATCTGTATTGATCCCGGCACCTGAGGGGTTAATGGCGGACGCCCGCGAGATCGCGGGCGTCGGCCATTGACGGCGAGTCCCTGGCTGCGATCAGCAGCCGGGATCAGCCGCGCATGACACGGGCATCGCTCCGATGCCCGCGGTTATGCTTAGGACGTAAATGTACGTCCTGGTGCGTTAAGTACCACCTCACCAGGACGTACATTTACGTCCTGCGTCCTTAAGGGGTTAAAGGAGTACTGTAGTGTTAAAAACGTATCCACTATCCAATGGATAGGGGATAAGTTATAGATTGCGGGGATCTGACCACTAGGACCCCCCAGGATCTACTTACGGGGCCCCTGCAGTCAACAGGAAGGGGGCGTGCTGACTCCCGCTCGAATTGCCGGCCAGCAAGCCACCTCCATGTATCCCATAGAGAAACATGGAGGTGGCATGTTGGTTGAGGCTTCCTGCAGGGTCTGTGCGCCTGCTTCCTGCAGAATCTGGGGCCCCCTACAGGAGATTGCGGGGGATTTCAGAGGTCGGATCCCCGCAATCTATAATTAATCCCCTATACTTTGGATAGTGGCTGAGTTTTTTTTTCACTGGAGTACTCCTTTAACTCCTAAATCCTTGCCGAATTACAATTTATATTGAACACAGAAATCTACTTGTATTTGGTTTCTACTGAATTTCCCCATGTAAAGTTAGGCCTTACTATTAGTTTGTGTAGTTATTAATAGCATATCAGATAAGGCAATAGAGAAATGGTGAATGAAAGGATGCACTCACCAAGGAACTTGATAGCAGAATACTTTATTCAGAAGCCAGTACAGCACATAGGCGGGTGGATGCAGAGGAGCAACCTCGCTGCAGTACTGGCTTCTGAATAAAGTATTCTGCTATCAAGTTCCTTGGTGAGTGCATCCTTTCATTCACCATTTCTCTATTGCCTTATCTGTACTTGCCATATACTGGAGTGCACCCCCGGACACCATACGGACTGTGTGACTGACACGGATTATCTTGGCAAGTTCGGTCTACTTGGACTGCGGTGCCGGACAATATCTCTTGTACATTCTATTAATAGCATATCGCAAGGATATAACATTATTATGTCATCATTATGTATTGTGTGCAGATCCAACAGCCTGGACCTGCACCAATGACAACAAAATGATATATTCATCCTTAAAGCAGTATTCCGGTTAAACTGGCTCCAGAAAGTGAAACAGATTTGTAAATTACTTCTATGAAAAAAATCTTAATCCTTCCAGTAGTTATCAGCTTCTGAAGTTGAGTTGTTCTTTTCTGTCTGACAACAGTGCTCTCTGCCGACACCTCTGTCTGTCTCAGGAACTGTCCAGAGTAGGAGCGAATCCCCATAGAAAACATCTCCTGCTATGGACAGTTCCTGAGAAACAGAGGTGTCAGCAGAGAGCACTCTTGTCAGACAGAAAAGACCAACTCAACATCAGCAGCTGATAACTACTGGAAGGATTATGATTTTTTAATAGAAGTCATTTACAAATCTGTATAACTTTCTGGAGCAGGCGGATATAAAAAAAAAAATAAAATAAAATGTTTTTCACCGGAGTACCTCTTTAACCTTTTGGCTTTCATCGTTATTGTCAGAATTTTTACCAAAACTAGAAAAAGTTACAAATCTTTCTTTTATTGTTTTTCTTTGTGATGGTTCCACTCCCCGTTTTAGTAAAATATTTAACAAAATGAATTGGAGAGTCTGATGATAATACTGTGTGAGCGCCCAGGCTAAATAATGACCAATAAGACTTCTTGCTGCCAGGAAAGTAGAAGTTTATCCTTCTAAGTTTAGGCCCCACGACTTATGTTTCCACATGAAAAATCCAGAAATTGGATATTTGATGCATTATTTCACTCTTTACCTGCCACAGATTTTTTTTTCATTTTTTTGACCAGCAGAACTGCAGTGTGTATTCCCATTATAACCAATAGGATGTATATAACACAGGGTCTCCATGTATATATGTTGTGTGAATATAATCTAAGGGTACATCTTTCCTATGTGCATGCAGTACGTATAGCATTATCAGGACTTACTCTCCTACCAAATACCGTATTTTTCGCCCTATAGGACGCTCCGGCATATAAGACGCACCCAATTTTAAATGAGGAAAATCTAGAATACAATGTAAAGTATAGGTCACAGTGATATTCAACCAGCAGACCTCCAGATGTTGCAAAACTACAACTCCCAGCATGCCCGGACAGCCGTTGGCTGTCCGGGCATGCCAGAAGTTGTAGTTTTGCAACATCTGAAGGTCCGCAGGTTGAAGACCACTGGTATAGGAAGTTGTACTCACCGGTCCCCGCCGCTCCGGACCCATCACCGCTGCCCTGGATGTCGCCCTCCATCGCTGTCGCCGCGTCCCCGGGGTGTCCCCTTCGCTCTGGAACGTCTCTGCTACCCGGTATCCTCGCTCTCCGTCGCCGCCATCACGTCGCTATGCACGCCGCTCCTATTGGATAACGGGGTGGCGTGCGCGATGACGACGAAGGAGAGCGCCGGCCATGCAGGGGATCCCGGCACGGAGCAGACACCGAGGAGGCAGGTAAGGTCCCTCCCGGTTAGTGTCACTTTGGCTGCAGACGCGGCGGTCAGCTTTGATCGCCGTGTCTGAAGGGTTAATACAGGACATCACTGTGATCAGTGATGTCCTGTAATAGCCGCAGGTCCCGGCCGTTGATGGCTGCTGGGACTGACCCGGTGTATTCGCCGTATAAGAAGCACCAACTTTTCCCCCCCAGTTTTGGGGAAGAAAAAGTGCGTCTTATACGATGAAAAATACGGTAGCTTCCAATGCTGAACTATATTCTCTACTAGAATGATGATATATTATGCACACGGCAGGTTTCAGGCGATTCATAGTAAATTATTTATTTCATTTTATTATCGTTTTTCTCTGTTTTGAAAACATAGCAAAACAAAAAATAAACTGTACACATTTGGTAATCATAGGGTGCGTTCACACGGCCGTCTGTCCCCCCTTTTTTTTATCCCCATTTCGGTTCCGTTCTTGCAGGCTGTAAACGGATTAAAAACGGTTTAAAAAAAAATCCCATTCATGTCAATAGGATATTTTTACAATCCGTCTAAACCCGTTTGTACCCGTCTGCACTAATTTCCGTTTTTTTGACGGCAGAAAAAACAGCACATGCAGTATTTTTTCTTCCGTCAAAAATCGGAAGAAAAAAGGGATACAGTAAATTTAACATTGAAGTCTATGGAAAACGGATGAGCCTTTAATGTCATCCGTTTGCATCCGTTTTTTGATCTGTTTTTACTTCTGACCATGCTCAGAATAAAAAAAAACTAAAAACTTTTTCTGGTTAAATAACTGAACAATAACGGATCCAAATGGATACAAACTGATAACATCCATTTGCATCTGTTATTGTCTGTTTTTTTTTAAGTCCGTTTGTTTGTTTTTTTTGACGGGAGAAGAACAGGACGGGTCTAGACAGCCATGTGAATGCAGCCATACTTTTTACTTTTTTTACTTGCAGAAAAAAAAACGTATAATGTCGTTTTTGCTGCAGAGTAAATGCCCTAAAAACTAAGCCCCCCATTATGTCAGTGCATAAAATAGTATAAAAAAAAAAAAAGGATAACTTTGTGTTGCCAGAAAACTAAAGTTGTGACTTTAATAATAAGAAGAAACATTGCTATGGTCAGAAGGGGTTGTAAGGTAGAATATGTTTATAATGTTGTCTGCCATCTGCTGGTGAATAGTGAACATTACATCGGAGATTTTTACTTTTCCCCAGCAGTTGGTAGATAGCATTATATCCAGGGCTCAAGTCCTGCAGGAAGGCGTGGGAACTGAGTTCCTGCACTTTTCTTTCAAAACAGGAACACCGTTCCCATTAGCAGTAGTTCTGAAGGACTGGCCCTTAAATGGAAATCGTAGGTGAGTTCCTGCACTTTTTTTCTCCCCAGAACTTGACCCCTGATTATATAGACCAGTGTTTAGCAACCAGTGTGCCTCCAGCTGTTGCAAAACTACAACTCCCAGCATGCCCGGACAGTCAAAATATTAAGACTGCAGTGGTGTCAGGTAGAGGAGAAGGGGGGGGGGGGGGGTGTCAAAGTGCAACAAAATACATTCTTGCTTGTCGGACAGTTACTATGCATCAGAGATCGCCGTCTCACACAGCTTGAACCTCACTTTATCAACTATTTTTCTGGCCTGTACTAGGAGAGTGTCAGCCTGTTCCATGTTCACACATTCCCGTTTCTGGAAATGGAAGAACATTACATTTTGTCCCCATCCAGCAGTGCCGTATCACATATCCTGCTCTCCTGATCACAGCTGTAGATAGGATCACTTGACTACAACTCTGAGGATCACATTTTACAGATTTTAAAAGCCCTTTTCTAGACCATTGTCCTACCTCTCTGTAGACCAGTGTGCCTACAGCTGTTGCAGCCAGGGTGCCTCCAGCTGTTGCAGCCAGGGTGCCTCCAACCAGGGTGCCTCCAGCTGTTGCAAAACTACAACTCCCAGCATGCCCGGACAGCCAAAGGCTGTCCAGGTATGCTGGGAGTTGTAGTTTTGCAACATCTGGAGGCACCCTGGTTGGAAAACACTGGTGTAGACAGTCTGTAATATCACATGGAATAAACACGAACATGGGTCATCATTTATAAGAACTTAATTTCATCTCATCTGGATAAAGGGCTGAGATTAGATAGCGACTCTGGTGTGAGCACTAGAGATGAGCGAACTTACAGTAAATTCGATTCGTCACAAACTTCTCGGCTCGGCAGTTGATGGCTTATCCTGCATAAATGAGTTCAGCTTTCAGGTGCTCCAGTGGGCTGGAAAAGATGGATACAGTCCTAGGAGACTCTTTCCTAGGAATTAGAGATGAGCGAACTTACAGTAAATTCGATTCGTCACGAACTTCTCGGCTCGGCAGTTGATGACTTTTCCTGCATAAATTAGTTCAGCTTTCAGGTGCTCCTGTGGGCTGGAAAAGGTGGATACAGTCATAGGAAAGAGTCTTCTAGGACTGTATCCACCTTTTCCAGCCCACCGAAGCACCTGAAAGCTGAACTAATTTATGCAGGATAAGTCATCAACTGCCGAGCCGAGAAGTTTGTGACGAATCGAATTTACTGTAAGTTCGCTCATCTCTACTAGGAATGTATCCACCTTTTCCAGCCCACCGGAGCACCTGAAAGCTGAACTAATTAATGCAAGTTAAAGTCAGCAACTGCCGAGCCGAGAAGTTTGTGACGAATCAAATTTACTGTAAGTTCGCTCATCTCTATTGAGCACCTTTCACCTTATGTATCTGTTATATCTCTATCATACTCTAAGCTCATAGGTGGGAGGAATTTATCACTGGTTTAAAGGGGTACTCCACTGGAAAATATTTTTTTTTTTTAATCGACTGGTGCCAGAAAGTTAAACAGATTTGTAAATTACTTCTATTAAAAAATCTTAATCCTTCCAGTGCTTATCAGCTGTTGTATGATCCACAGGAAGTTCTTTTCTTTTTTAATTTCCTTTCTGTCTGACCACAGTGCTCTCTGATGACACCTCTGTCCATATCAGGAACTGTCCAGAGTAGGAGCAAATCACCATAGCAAACCTATCCTGCTCTGGACAGTTCCTGACATGGACAGAGGTGTCAGCAGATGTCAGCATCACGATTTTGCTATACAGTTCCCGTATACAACCGTAAACATAGACACCCTATGCAAAAAGAAGTATCTGGCTGTGTGCAGTTTTGTGTACCTTTTTTTACCATACACAAAACCGCAGTCTACTACGGTTTTGTGTCCTGTTAAAAAAAAAACGTATTCGAGCCGTATATGTTTTTTTTCGTTTTTTTTAAACATTGAAGTCGATGAAAAACGGATGGGTCTACAGTGGCATATGGTTTTTTGGATACGTTTTTTTCGTGCACATGGCAACCACATCTACTTTACTTGAATTTTCAATAAAACAATCTGAACTTTATTGCAAAAAAGGGTAAACAAAAACGTATCTTTTTTTTCCAAATCTGATGCAACTGGACCTCTAAATTCTATATGAATATAGTTTAAGACTGTATGTAGTTTAAATTTATAGCACACGTTTGTATACAAAAAAAAAAAAAAAACTAATGGAAAACAGGCACCCTAAGGCTACATTCACACCACAATTGTGTGATACGGCTGCCAGACCTGTGCCGCAACTCATTCAGATAAATGAGCCAAACAGTCAGGTTGGCTAATTTTCTGTGTGCCGCGGTTTTTAGTCCGGCGATAAAACTTCATATTTTGGTCGCACAGAGAGATTGGGTATTGGGTGTGGCATTTGATTATTACACCTGTTCATCTAATCAGACCGCTAATGCTAAAGGTCACCAAAGTTTTTTTTTTTGTTTTTTTTTGTGGGAATCTTGCCTAAAATAACATTAAAGGTAGTGTCAAACACAGCTCATCCACAGCATATTTGACGCTGCAGATGGGCTGCCGGCAGTCACAGAGCGAGGGCAGAGCAAGCTCCCTGTAGCTCTGTGTGTCTGGTTGTAGCAGCAGATTTTCGGCTGTGTGTGACCCTACCCTAAAGGTTTTATATGAAAATGAATGTTTTTAGGCTGTGTTAGCACATTGAATTTAAGCAAACGGAGCCATTTTTTACTGTGATTTGTATGATTGCTGTAAAACAGCACCTTTTTTTGCTGCAATTTTGGAAAATCATGACAAAAACAGTAAAAATGCAGCAGAAACCCAGCCTCTGGGAAGTTGTATAACTACTATTTATCCTGGATTATAGATAGCACATAGAGCTGGGAAGGGAGGGGTCTGAGAGCTACTTAGGAGGGAATCGGATAGGTGATGAGGTCATCTTGTAGTTTACAGGAAGTTAGAACTCAGAACTGACATCCTGTTTTGACACATTAAAGAGGCACTGTCATTGTTAAAAACTTTTCATATATTGCAGGACTCATTATAATATGACATTTCACAATATACACCTGTTAAAAAAAAAAATTTATTTTCACCTGAAATTCAGGCTCAAAAGAGCTGCCACTAGAGGTCACCTGTCTTTTAGCCACACAGACTAGTCTAGATTTTTACAGCATACTGAATACCGTCCATAAAGCATACCGGTATCCAGTATAGGAGATTTCTATTGTGTATGCAAAACTACAGATAAAGGATGTGTGGACATGCTGGGAGCTGTAGTTTTAAAACAGCTGGAGGCAACACTGCTCTAACACAGTTATTTACAAACATTGCAGCTTCAGCTGTTACTAAACTACAACTCCCAGCATGCTGAAATAGTCAAAGCTTTCTCGGACTCCTGAATGACAAAGATTTTGATCAGACATTCAGGAGTCTGTGAAAGATGAATGACACACATAGTGACAGCTATGCTGATGCATCCAGCTTTACTAGGAGAAGATAAAACAGATAGAACATGTATTCATAAAAATGCTGTACTTTTATCTAAAAAATCCTTGCACTAATTTTATAAAGATCTATTCTTATATTTATACATTTTATCCTGTTATGAATTCACCATAATGTCTTCTGATTACTGCAGGCAAGCTCCAAGTATCTTCCTATGACACATGACACAGCATAAAACCAGAGAGGAAAGGGTTACAGAGTAGAGAGTACTGATTGGCTGACTGCACAGGCTTGCTCCTGTGAGGGAGACAGACTGACACGCCCCCTCCAGCCTGCACAATGAAAAAGTAACTCACCAGCAGATAAATGCTTATATCTCTGGATATATAGGTCCGAGACACATAAAAATTATATGCACATGATCAGGATTGGGTCCTGAGTAACAGATCACTTTTTTTTTTTTTTTTTTTGCACTATGACAGGTACACTTTAAACACTGGAAGGTTTGGAGAGTCACACCGGTGATCACATGACCAAGTTACTGTAATAAAACAAATAGATGCAGCTTTGCTGGAATAAAATAAATGGTGCTGTAGGGACTGATAGTGAGTGTGCATGAGGGCAAAAGAAAATTGCTAAAAATCATACGATCATGAAAATAAATATAAAACAGTACCTTTAAATTACATGCTTACTAAATTTAGGATACTTTATAGGACCTTTTATTCCCCGCTAAATCTATACAAAATGGGAATTCGTCATCAATATTTCCAAAATATGTTGTGGAAAATGCGGATTATATAAATAAAATATGGAATTCTTCTAAAATTCAAGAATTTTTGGGAAAAGTCCTTCACGAGTTGGAGTATGTACTGGATAAGGTGAAATTTGGTGCATAAGGTGAGACATCGATAAGCTACAGGGTAATTGGTAATTTTTTTATGCCCTAGCCTGCTGGGTTGGAAATGGGAGGGAGGGGTTAGGTGGGGGAGTTCTTTTTTGTAAAGACTCTTGTTAATTATATATAATGTATATGTACACAATCCTGATTTTATATGATTGTATTATTTATTCTTGCTGTTTATAAAGAAAAAATAATAATCTGCTTCACCCAAAATGAAATACATTTGTACCTTCAGTGTGCGATTCCCTGAAAATGACTTTGTAAGTATCCTAGAGTGTGTAACCTTTCAATCTGTGTTTTCAGGTATGTCCAAAGATAACTTCAGATTATTTATCTTGAAGAAGATCCAAGTACCAAGATGTAGTTTGGCACTCTAGAACTGTACACTAGAAACAGCAACATGCACACTTATACATGGAAAGGAGAACTGCTGAACTTTATAATGAAAAGTCACTTTGACCTTTAGAAATCTGACACATTGAAACAGAATGTACAGGGGTGCTGTGACTATGTGGGCTAAGTCTGTGAATTTTGCCAGATATAAATCTACTGTGCACCATTTCAGTGCATAATAAAGCAGGAAGGCAAGCATTACCTGATTACATTGCTTTAATAAAATGTATTTTTTATTTAACCCCTTAAGGACTACAGTTTTTTTCATTTTTGGACTTTGAATTTTTCTTCCTCACATTCTCATAATGCTTTAAATTTTCCACCTACAGACCCATATGCGGTCTTGTTTTTTGCACCACCAAAATCTACGGCAAAACCAGAAAAAAATATTTGTGGGGCTGAATTTAAGAAGAAAAAAACACCAGTGTGTAACTTTTGGGGGCTTCCAATCCTGTAGTTTTTATCGGTACCATTTTAGTTTTCACAGGACTTTTTGATCAGTTTTTATAATTTTTCTGGGGTTTATTTTCATAGTTAGGACATTTACGCATGCGGCGATACCACATATGTTTATTTTTATTATGTTTATATATTTTTATATGGAATTTGGGAAAAGGGGGGTGATTTAAACTTTTAATATGGAAGGGGTTTAATAAAAAAAAACATTTTTTTTACACTTTATTAGTCCCCTTAGGGGACTTTTAGGAGGAATCATTAGATTCCTCATACACATCATCCACCCCACTGGATCACCAGGGAGTGTTCAAAGGTCCCTTCAGACACAGCTGTTAGCTTTGACAGCGATGATCTAAAGGGTTCATAGCCAGCCACAACGATTGCCACTTGTTGGCTATTAATGGCAGCCCCCAGCTACAGGAATCAGCTGGGGGCCGTCCAGTATGGCGCGGGCTCGAGCCCGTGCCATACACAGTTAATGGCACAAGGACATGTATACACATCCTTGGTCGTTAACAGGTTAAATGAGTGCTGTCAGATTTAAAAACTTTTTATATGTTGTACATCTTGGCAAACCATTAACCTTTTAATGTAGTTCATAAGAAAATTATATTTCCTTTCTATAGAAATCATGGATTATAAAAAAAGACCATTAGGGGTCCCTATACCATCCAGAACATAATCCTGTCCAGCTGTAGCATCATCTTTGTCCTAGCTGAAATCCAAGCTGAGACCAATTCCAGTAAGTGAGGGCAGGACTAGCACTCCTCTGTGCTTACTCCTGTCCTATCAGACTGCAGCATGAAAACAGAAAGGGGTTAGAGTAGCCTGCAGTGATTGGATGACTAGACCCAGCACAGCAGGCGAGATGACTCATGCAGAGTGTGTGGGAGGATGACAAACCAAGTGAGCAACAAATTGAAGGTATTTGTCAGAGAAATATAGGTGCTAAACACAAATTATACTATATGTACATGATCAGGCTAAGGAGTTCCATATAAACCCTTTTATTTTTTTTAAACATATGACAGGTACTCTTAAAGAGAGAACTTTGACTCAAAATGGAAGACTTTTTAATCCACATTAGGGAGTGTCTACCAGCTGCAGTGTACCACTCATGTGTAGCTATGATGGTTGCCATATGTAAACTTTAGGGTTAAAAAAAAAAGTTCAATTGGAGGAAAATTACAAATCTAGTACGTCTGGCTTTATATAAAAAAAAAAAAAAAAAAAAAGTCTAATTTCTGTGGCATCCACTGACTTTTTAATTCAGTCAAGTGGGCAGGGTTTAGCAGAAAGGGGTGTGGCTCCTGACACATGCTAGATTTACTAGAGAGTAAGTGTAAAAAGTAGCTAAAATCTACACCAGCTCTGCAGTATCTGGTTTATACGAAATACCGGTCTTTGTAAACATGTGGTATACATTTTATTTTATTTTATATGCTTCAATAGCTGCCATTCTTTTGGCCTCTGTTGGGAAATTAAAGTCTATGGATACGATTACCAATACATCTGGAAATTTTCTGATGCATATGGCAAATGTGGTATATTTTGGCCATATACTGGTTATTTATGGTAATAGTCATAGGCTAGCAATTTTGTTGATTTGAAGCCGCATTCACACTGACTGCAACTGTGAGTACCCATGGTATATGTGGCATAACTTTTTTTCGTACTGCCCGAATGCAGTGTGAAAACAGCTTTAATATAGTCAGCTATATGATAGAATTAGCCTGGCAAACAGTTTTTGAAAAGCTAATCTAAAAGTACCGAAAATGTGATTCAGAAATTAAGAAAAAGTTCCAGCTGGATATCTTTGATAAAACTAATTTTCTATTTAGAAAATCTAATATAGCAGGATCCACCAACTTGTATGTAAAGCTCAGGATCTGACGTATTTGGGGTAGAAAAACTTAGTCATAAATCTATGACTAAGGTGATCTCACCAAAATGCGTCAGATCATACAAAATATCTAGCTGGAACTTTTTCTTTGTTTCTGCATTGCTCCAAGTGATCCTGCGCTGGACTTCCTGGAGGGAGAGGCAGGAGCTTTTGCCGATGTGGATGGAACATTGGGTGTTCTACCTAAATTGTGATCCCACAGGTTTGGCTTCAGGTGACTGTCAATCAAAGCTGTGTTGAGATGTGGCAGGGGCAATGTAATATGAATGGCTGACCATACAAAACACAGGCAGGTCAAGTGCACCAGGGTTAAAGATTATCTTTTGCCTTTTACCTCTCTAGTATCCCTCGATCCAGACTGCAACAAATGACCTAAAAACACTGAAGATGGTCAAAATCATTTGTCGGCGTCTCCAAGAAAAGCTGACTCTAAATATATCTTCAGCTTACCTACCAGAGCTCTACTCACACCAGATGTTATTCAGTAACTAAGGACAGAGAGCTGGGATAAAGAAGCCTGTCGCATCTGGCCTCTAATTACAGAATGGTTGTACATGTCTCTTATCGTCTATTGCATTTGATAAAGGGTCTCTCTTCTGATATTGGCTTTTAACGTCCATTGAAGGGTGTTTAAGAGACTAATAATTACTGGGAAATAAGCTCCGCTGTGCCGCCGAAAGTGCAATCCCATAAAGAGCCTGAAAACTCTAATTAGTTTTAAATAAATATTTGTAATTAAAAGTTTGAGGGTTTGTTACTCCAGAGCTAATTAGACACTGGGTAATTTCCCTCTGGTATTCATTTGCAGAGCTAGGTACAATTCATGTTATTTCTGATGTTGCAGCTTGTTAGGATATACTTTTTTAATCTGCCAGTCACTGTGTGGCATGTACTAATTGATAATTATTTAAAGGATTTGCCACATTTAACACATTCAGTCCCAGCCTTTATTTTCAGCCATCAGTAAAGCAATCTTCCTCTAGAGATAGTATAAAGCTAAGTTTCACCTACAACCTATCAATCCAAGTTTTAATGGTTTAGCGCACTCTCTGGACTATAACAAGGCTATAGCTATGGCTCTGTTCACACTACCATTCAATAATTCAGTCTGGGTTTCCTCTGAGCTTTCTAATATTTTTGATGACAAAACAAAACCAAAAACGGAACAGTGTGTAGCACTATCAAAAACACTGAAGCTTTGAAGGCCACATTACCACCTTAAGGAATCAGCCCATTTTCACCTTAAGGACTCAAAACTATTTTCGTTTTTGCACTTTTGTTTTTTCCTCATCCCCTTCTTAAAATTGTAGTGCGTTAAATTTTGCACCTACAGACCCATATAAGGTCTTGTTTTCTGCATCACCAATTGCACTTTGTAATGACATCACTTATTTTATAACAAAACACAAATAAACCCAGGTAAGTCTGGGACCCCAAAATCTATAAATTCACAATTTCTCTGGAGTGAAAAAATCCGGAGCACTAAGGTCCCAATAGGGACTGACTACCTAAAACTTGGCTTTTAATGAATTTAGCGTAAAATAAACCTGGTGATTAGTGCTGTTAAAATTAGAGTCTCTATATACCGTATATCAGTCATACAGTGTAAGGGATAGTTGGTGTGGCTTATAGGCTCTTCCACCCAATCGATTCCAGCATAACACTCGTTTTTGTTGTTGTTCCCTGGTGAGGCCAAAAGGCTCTTCCACCTTATTTTTGTTAGTGAGTGATGCCTACAGGCTTAACCACCTCCTTTCTGGTGGGGCCTACAGGCTCTTCCACCATGAGTGCTCACATTCACTGCCAGTGATAAGTATATCTCCGTATTGGGTATATAGGTATAAATTACACAATTAAAGCCATGAACAATTGCCCCCGCTACATGTTTCGGTGTCACCACACCGTCTTCAGGAGGAAAATAAGGCAAACCACCTACCATGTGTCAAAATGGGGTATCTATGGGATATAACCTCCTGCATCGTCACTTCGCTCCACAAGTCCCCCAATCATTGCTTAACATCAATCATCTGTCATGGAAACCTCTCCAACCTCCAAATGATAACCAATCCTAACAATCAGTAGTTCACCTCATATATGTT